>NW_027509141.1:1507500-1935000 GCF_051911475.1 Siphateles boraxobius | reverse complement strand
TCTCGCTGCGGCTGGAAAAATCGCTTCAATTATGAGCGCGCCAACATTTGAAATAACGAACTTGAGAGCGCAAAAGATACGATATGTGAACGGCCCTATGCCGTTTATTTAGTCTCAAAACTCGCAAACAGAATACGAGGGCAAAAAACAGTATACGCGCGCAGAATGCCATCCACGCGCGGGTGCATTTCTGTAGTGATGGGCGATACTGAAAATTTCTGTATCGATCCGATACCAAGTAAATACAGGGCCAGTATCGCCGATACCGATACCGATACTTTTTCATTTTAAACGCATGCATTTGAACTTGTATGCACTTACAGCAGTGTGTCATGATTTATGAGGTGAATGCATCATTAATATGCTAAATCTGAACACGTTTTCATGACTACTAGGCCTAAATATTTTGTGATCTGTGCTCTCAACTCCCCTTTAATTAGTCAGTGACTTTTACAAAACTACCCAAATTATAGTACTAGCCTACTGTTCAAAAGTTTGGAGTCTGTAAGATTTTTATTTCTCTTAGTAAAAACTGTAATATTACAATTTAACAATTTAACATAGGCTATCTGTTTTCTATGCCATAGTAAACTGTAATTTATTCATGTGATCAAAGCTAAATTTTCGGCATCATTACTCCAGTCATGATGATAATTCATTTTAATATGCTGATTTGCTGCTCAGGAAACATTTCTTATTATTATCAATGTTGAAAACAGTTTCATATTTTGTTGGAAACCATGATACATTTTATGCAGAATTATTTGATGAACAAAGTTGAAAGAACAGCATTTATATGAAGTAGATTTTTTTTTACAGTGTAAAACCCTTGACTGTCACTTTTGATCAATTTAATGTATCGATCCTTGTTGAATAAAAATATTAATTTCATTAAAAAGATCTTACTGACGTCAACATTTTAAACCATTATGTACAGTTTTGGTTTGTTTATTGCGAAATAACTCCCGATTGTTTCTCTGTCGTCTAAGCAAGGCTTCGTTTCCCAAACGCACTGGGCCTGTGAGCTCAGCGAAGCACCAGCATCGAACGCTCTCTGTGATTGATTGGTTTCGTCTTGTATACAGATGACTAGGAGAAAAGGTTCTATCCTACACAATTACCCGCTAACATTCGCTTATTTTTCCACTTAGAAGCTTTTTTTACGCACTGAATTGCATGCTAAATTAATAAAAAATTACTGGTAAAAAAAACACACATTTGGATCGATATTTTTGTGTGAGGATCGATCCTTTTCGATACCACGTCAGTATCGAAGTATCGATACTTCAGGATCGATCCGCCCATCACTACATTTCTGCACCGTGAGCGCGCACAATGCCATCCTCGTGCGGCCCCTTGACGAGCTACCTCAGGCCACGAGCTAGTGGAAGAAACACTAGTGGTTCACGCTTGCGTGCATACAGCTGTTTTGGCGCGCAGTGTTCTGATTTGCCCATTTCCTATTTACTTGTTTGGTGGAGGCAATCCAGAATTACTGTTGGTAAAATTATAATCAGACCCCCTCCCCCCTTAAAAAAAATCTCTTCGGATCTGCACGATTCACATAAGTCACCCAAACTGACGTGAAAAAAGCGGGAGGCGCCGAAAAGCGCGCTGTTTGCATCCCTGATAATGGCAGAAACCATGACAACCGAGGAGTGGCGGGAAAATGAACAAAGGGAGACAGAAACTGGTGACTGCCAACTAAAAGTCCATGATAACTAAACAAACTGAACATAATAGTGACAGCATGGAGTGTAGATTAATGTGACAAAAATGTAAGCATTTTAGCATAAGACTGCAAGGCAACATAACAAAAAGTGAAAAAATGCAAGGGTCTGGCAGTGTTACACCTGTGTGAGGTTTGGGCCGCCGCTGCGTAGTGCAGAGGACTGCATCCATTCACATCCAGATCATTAATATCAGCTCCAGCTTTCACCAGAGCCACTGTACACAGATATGAGCCATTCACTGATGTGTAGTGCAATGGAGACCTGCAAAGAATTAAATTAGACATTTTGCAATCTTTCTAATTTATGACATTGACCATTTTACATTGGTCATATTCCCTGGTTTGTATTAAAGTACATAATCACTCTGGGGATAATGCCAATCATCAGGTTTTGAACATGCCAATTTTAGTGCATGTAGCAATCACAAAATATAATTTGTAATGGTATAATTAACAGAAGCATTTTTACTAGTGGTCTCATACTTGTGAATATGTACACAAGATTCACAATGTGAATGTATAACTGATTTATTATTATTGACAAATAAAGATTTTACCTTCCAAAGTCGTCCTTTTTACTCAAATCAGCACCACTGTTCAACAGCAGTTTAAGACATTCAACATTTCTGTCAGTGAACAAATTGAAAAAGAGGTGAATATACCAAAATACTATATTAAAAATTACGACATACATACTAGGAAAAGCACATAAATGGTAACCGTTTAGCGTACCCGCCTGAAGCTGCAATATGCAAACATGTCCTTCCCAGGCTGTCCAGTGTGTCTATGTCAAACCCTGCTGACAGTATGTGTTTGTTAGACATTCAATACGAGAACGTTGACATACATCTGGTTTAATCTCAAGGCAACAATGGGATAAACATTATGCATTTACATAATTTTGGATTCAAGCATCTGCAAAATTAATAACGTAAATGTCCCCTTCTAGACACTGTGTACGTGTGTGACTTTTACCTGAGGAGAGTAACTTTCGACAACAGTCTGAAAATCCGTAAAACACCGCCAAGTGCAACGGGGTCATCCCATTAATGCCTCGCCTGTACAGTTATTGTAAATGTTATTAGATTAGCATTTAAATACTTTTTAAACATAGTCTCAAGATAACCTGGAGATAAGACATGATTGCATCCATCACATTTGTGCTCTGGCTTAGTTGGTGACACGTAATGTTCAACAATGAGATGAATATAGAACAATGAATGGATGAGAACTGAACTGAGCTGGACGATGACATCACCGTTGTCTGCAGTGCTGCTTTATAGCCGAATTTAACTTATTTAATTACTGATGATCTTTACAACGGAGCTGAAATCGACACTGAAGTGAACAGTGACACAATTGCATCGTTGAATCATTATTTTCCTCTTGATCACGGTGAAGCTGCTTTAAACAATCTGTACTGTACAACGCGCTAGAGAAATAAAGGTGACTTGACTTTAAAGTAGCCAATAATTACTTTAAATTCATTCCAAGTCATTCTATAGAAACATTTACATTTTACATATATGCCAGCTAATTGGAATTCACGTTGATTTTACATTGATTTAAAGAAATCGTGGGCCATATTTTAGTCACTAGTGTTGCTGTATACTGTTGGCAACATTAAAGGCATTAGAAATACCATCAATTTTAATATATTGATTTGTACTGTAGTCCCTCCACCCCTTTATGTAAAAGAATCGGATAATGAATGTTGGAAAATGGTAAGTTTTAAATCTTTGAGTTGTGAACTGCACCAGCTGCGCTTGATTATTCCCAGGAGGGGGGATACGAACTCTAAAGTGTCTGTTCTCCTCGAGTAGTCTGTGCGTTTAAATGGTTTGTGAAGACACACCTGGCCACATCTGCACCGTTATTCAAGAGTAAACCGATGAGCAACTCGTGACCATGTTTAGCAGCAGCGTGAAGAGGAGTATTACCACATTTATCAACACACTCCACCTCAGCACCTACAGCGGAAAAACAAGAATTATATTACAAGACTGATCATTCTACATCCCACAAAGACCATTGTTAAGTTTGTCACAAATAAACTACAGGCCAGAAAGCATGATGGTCGGTTTTCTGTTGCTTTTCAGCAGCACAAACTTTGGCAGGTAGGTGGTATAAGGGAAAGGGACATTCCCATTTTGGACATATTTTTTGATATTCCACTGAAAGCAAGACACATGCTCAACATTTCTGGTCTGTTTTTCCAATAAGAGAATGACTGTGAATTTTAAAAGCATATCTGATCTGTACTAGCATATAAATGGTCTAAAAGCAAACAGACGTGGGCCAAAAAGCAAAGTAAATTTTGACAAAATTTGCTTTCTTTGTGACTATTACGTACATTAATATTTGTAAGTATAACAGATACCATTGAAACACTTGTAAGCCAGCGTATGCTGTGATTCTGGTGCTATTAGTTCCTCAGCATTTGCTTTGTTTTGAGTTTCCAGACAGAAAAAAATACATACAAAAAAGCCAACGCTGTATCAGAATGGTTTAAAATGTAACAATATGTACCTTAAAATTCACCAATCAAAATTCCTATTTTTTTATGGAATATTGCAGAATTTATGATAAATGATTTATCTGTGAACATTATTATTTTTTTTTATTATTAATGTGCCTCGTAATCTTGAATCAGAAAAACTTCTCCCTCTTGCGGCATCTCTTCTCTTCTCTGATGATGACAGCGGGGCAACCTGTCACTCACATGAGATCAGCCAATAGCAAACCACAATCATCCAATCAATTCCTCAGACAAAATCAAGCCCCGCCCACATTTGTTCTTGTTCCAGAAGCGTTTCACTTGAATATACGTCACATTAGGGAAGAAAAGACTGATTCGCAACGTCATGATTACTTTACAGTCTTAAAGTTTATGGTTTGAGCTTGGCTTTACCATTCTGAATGAGTATCTGGGAACGAGTGAAGTGTCCCTGAGTGGCGGCCATATGCAAAGGACTCTTCCCATCTTCATTCTGAAATCAAAACAAGAAAGGTCAGAGAAATAAAACCTGTAATATCCATCTGCCGTTTCTGGGTTCATGTGTCCTGACCGTAATGTTAACGTCCGCCCCGTTATTGACCAGCAGCTCCAGACACAGGGCTCCGTCGCTGGAGACGGCCGACAGATGAAGCGCAGTGCAGCCTCGGGTGTTTGAATGGTTAACATTGGCACCACAGTTAACCAGCTGACTTGCTATAACCTCTTCCCCAACATAACAAACCATGTGGAGAGCACTGTTACCAGAACCATCTGCTTCATCAATCTAACACACCAAATGAGAGAGAAAACTAAAATCAAATTTGATTCTATTTAGTATTCACAATTCATAAGTGCACATTATGTTGTCAGAATTAAGAACCATTTTTGCAGCTTACTGTGAAAAAGAATAATAATAAAGTAATCACTTACTCACAAACACTTGTGTAATTACAAATCTGTATGGATTTCTTTCTTCTGTGAAACTAATTATTGTTTTTTAAAATATATTCTTTTGCAGTTCAGTGGGAAAAAAGACTTATGGGTTTGGAGATGAGAGTAAATAAATAATGACACAATATTTATTTAATTTGGTTAACTATTCATTTAATTAAATTTTGTTTCTCATGATATGAAACAAAATATTTAAACCCAACAGAATAACCTTCTCTGCCTCTGAAACAACTTCCAAGTGATGCAATTAAAGAGCCCCTTTATTATGCTACTTAAAAGATTATTGATTTTGTTTTCAACAACAGGTTTACATGTATCTAAGGTCAAAAACTCTTTAATTTCCTCATAATATCCATTGCAGCATCAGCTCTTTCCTCTCAGTGTCTGGAACTGTTCGATCAAGGATTCAGTCTCTCTAAACCCCGCCTCTCTGAGAGCTGCTCTGCTCTTATTGGTCAGATTGCCCAGTCTGTTGTGATTGGTCGACCATGTCAGAATCTAAACGCTCATTAGCATATCGGAGTTTCAGCTCTGGATCTTCCTCAGCTCTTGATACTCAGTGATACGAACAGTAACGATGGCGTCGGTTTTACCGTATCAATCTCATCAAAGTGGATTTGCTTTGTCAGCAGAAAACACAAACGTCTCCACATGAACAACACGAACCAAACTCTTCCAGTCTCAGATAAACTACAGTGTTTGAGGGTCAAAGTAGACGTTGTTCACGGCAGCCGATGAAGAACATAGGCTGGCATTATGCAAATCTGTTACAAACCAACGCAGACTCAGCAGGAAGTGAGACTGGAATTACTGACGACTCGTTTCAGTTCAGAATCACTTCTTTTTTTTAGGAGATAAAAACTCAATTTATCTGCACTTTGATATTTGAAACTTTTCAGGCCATAAACAGCTACAGTATATTAAACACCTCTTGAAAGGTAACATCACAAAAAGCATAATAGGCGCCCTTTAAAACTACATGGGCTGAAAACATTATTAACCAATAATATCATAACCTAATATATTTAATTGAGAAGCAATTGTTCTAAAGTACGAGTAGATGCTCAATATATACATTTTTTAAAATGCCTTCAGACAAAAGTAGTAGGTGTCATATGTAGAAAAGCCCACTACTGTCTAAATACGATTCCTCACCTGTGCTCCATGTGTCAGGAGGTGTTTGACCACTTCAGTGTGTCCACTAAGAGCCGCTGCATGTAGAGGTGTAAATCCCTGCTTATCCCTGCAGGACACATCAGCACTGCGCGCTACCAAGAGCTCCACCACCTCCAGATGCCCTGATCGGCAGATACAATCAGTCTCTGTAAGATAACACACTATTCTGAGCACTATATTAATACACATGCTTCTTCAGAGGACCAGATACCTTGATGAGCAGCCAGATGGATGGGCTGCCTGTCCTTTATGTCTCTGGCACTCAGGTTGGCCCCTTTGTTTAGAAGCATGGTCACTGTCTAAGGACATTGTTGATTAGTTTTTAAGAAAAATATTACATAACATCCAAACCACATCAATAATTTTTAAAGTCCCCCTGTAGTCAATAATTGTATCCCTTAAAACTCATCAATGATTGACCAAAATTACATATTTAAGTGTTTTTTTCCTTGAAAAAATTCTTCATGGCTTAAAATAGCTTAAACGTAACTCTAGACCCCTGCCTCATTTAGTATACGCGGTTCTATGAATATGCAAATGAGCCCCGCCTCCATTCACTCACTCAGCTCAGAGATCCACTCGTTGACGATCACACGTTGATCTGATTGGTTACAAGGTAGTTTGTGACGTCAGAAACACCAGCGATTTCAAACCGTGTTATTGAGACTATATAGAAAATACTCAGCAATGGTGTCGATTTATGAATTTACACATGGTTTGTCTTAAAGCATATTAAAAACACCACATAGACATATAAACAACATTAAAAGCTTTATTTTCACCAAAGGGGGACTTTATGAGATATAGAAGGCTACGTCTGCATGAATCCGGATATATGTGAAATACGCCTTCTGTCCACAGTGAGAAGTTGTTTTTGTGCTGATCTTTTTATGAAGACGCTCTATAAAGTGGATTCGCATTGTAGTGTGGATGGAGGTATTCGAAAAAGATAATGCAAATCGCGCTATCTATTACTATATTGGCATTGGTTATTCTGCTATTTACTTTCGGTGTTGCTAAATGTTACTTTCTACAATCTTTATGATACATTCCTGTAAAGATTACAGAAATGTTTCTCACAATTGCCGTCCTGTGTCAAAACATGAGGGTAATTGTTTTTGACAATACAGTGGTGGCCAAAAGTAATGTCCGGCCTTGGAAAATTGACGACATCACCCTTTATTCAAATATTATTCAAAATTTGCTAAAGATTTTGTAAGCATAATGCGTAGTTGTGCTTGTATCAATTGTTTTATTTGTGCTGACAGGTATGGGGTATTCCCCATGAATAAAGGCTTACTGGTAACAGTGGGCTCCGGGATGGCATCCGGCGGTGTGGGAACTGTTACATGACTATAGGTAGGATTACATTCTCCTATAGAAGACCTGTGAGTTAATACCTGCGGGCACCTTGACATTGCGCCTTAAATTGCAGGAAATGGTCTACAGGGGACAACTCGATCTCAATAGGGTAATTCGACCAATAGTTGATGGTTTCCCACCGAGGTTCTATGGCCAGAGGAACCTTCTCACTAGTATTTGACAGAAAAAGGTCAATGGCCATAAAATGGAGATGGGGTCCCATTAAGGCGAGACCTAGCACTGCTAACTCCTTTGGCAGCCCCTGCATCCAGTTTCTCTCTCAGACGTACTGGTATTGCCTCTCCTCTGATCTAGAGGGACCCAGACGAGAGAAGCCCTTGACCAGTGTTATGACCACCCAAGGTAGCTTTATCTGTCCTGGCGTTGACAAAAAGCCGGAAAACTACTCATGCAGAGAAAACCTGTGGCTGCATATAACTTTGCAGAAATCAAAAACCCAATTTGAGGTAGTTACCAGTGATAAGCCAGACTAATGGTGCTGATGCTCAGGTGCTAGGGACCTCATTCTAGACTGGGAGGGACAATTCCCATGGTAAGCTACTGAACGCTTTAAGTCAGGCAGCCACTGACCAATAAGGTGCTACCACTCACCAGGACAACCAGAATGGGTGTACAGGTTGTGTTCTATTTCACCCAAAAAGACAAAGTTAATTTTTTCTTGGAATGTAAGGACGATGACCACTGGAATGACCACCGATCAAGATTTAGACTGTGAAAATATAAATGCTAGAAAGACAGCTATCATAGATATTGAATTATTTAAACGAAATGCCCATGTCGCAGCTCTTCAAGAGACAAGATTAGCAGGAGCAGGAACCATCAAGGAAGCAAATTTTACATTCTACTGGTTTGGCAAGCCAGCTGATGAACCAAGGCTGTATGGTACTGGATTAGCCATACGTAACAACCTAATCAACCAGTTCACAAACACCCACTGCAATAATGGCGCTTTTCCATTACCAGTACCAGCTCAACTCAACTCGCCTCGCCTCAACTCACTTTTCGCTCCATTTACCATTACTGATAGTACCTCCACAATAGTACCTGGTCGTCATAGTGACGCCACAGGAAACTGCCGTGACGTAATCTACGCGACACACACCCGCAGGACAATGGAGGAAATCGAGTGTATGCTGTGTTTGATCCTCGGGATGTGGCTGTTTCTCACAGCAAGACGACAAACGTTGTTTCAGGAGAGGCTGAGGGCAGCAAAACGAAACACTCCTGAAAAAACAGCTCCGTCTGGCTCGTGCAATGATGACGCGGTGAATAGTGACGATTCTCTCTGACCAATCAGCAGTCTGCAGTGTTTTCACGTCACATTTTAGTATCGCCTCAGCTCGCTCAGAACCTCGCCGGAGGTGATACGAAAAAAAGGCGGGCGACATGAATGCTAGAGTTGGGGATGACCAAAACACCTGGCCAGACTGCATTGGAAAGTTTGGTGTGGGTCGAATGAATGAAAATAGTAAACGGACACTTGAGTTCTGCTATAGAAACAATCTCTGTAATACTGACACTATTTTTCCTAGGAGACCACACAGAAAGATGAGCTGGTGCCACCCAAGACCTAAAGCATGGCACCAGCTTGACTTTGTCATTATCAAGCAGAAATATAGAAAAGAAGTCATGAACACTCGTACATACCACAATGCTGACGGTGACACTGATCAGTCTAGTTGTGTCATCCATATACAATGAACCAAAGCCTTTCCACTGTCATGTGAAACAGTCCCAAAGGATAGATATTCACAAAAAGCTTCCAAATCTCAGAGAAAGATACTGCAGCAGGCTTGAAGAAAAGTCGCAGAGCATTCCTGACACCCCAGACCCTAATATCAACTGGGAACCCATAAGAAATGTAATCTATGATGACACCACTCTACAAAGTTTTGGAAAGAAAAGAGGACAAACCCCTGATTGGTACGATGCCTCCCTACAAATTATTCAACCAGTTCTTGAGGAAAAGCGGCAAGATCTAATCCGCCTCAAATCAAGACCCACAAGACAAGCATCAGTCTCATATCGTGCCGTCAAATCTGCTACACAAGCAACCGTTTGGAAATGTGCCCAAATATACTGGGATACGCTATGTTCTAATATTGAAATTGCAATAAATTCTGGAAATATCAAAGTGATGTATAAGGCCATCAAAGGCTGCAACAGGACCTACCACCCAGGCCTGTGGTGTGCTAAACAGGAAAGATGGTACCGTCATTGAAGACAAATCAGAAAAGCTTGCATGTTGTATAGAGCATTACAGTGAGTTATACAGCTCAAAAAGCATCATCTGTTATGAAACTTTAGCTAACCTTGAAGGCTGTTGTTGTGGAAAAATTATAATAGATAAGATTAATTATGTTACTAGCTATAAAGTTCTGATTTTATATTTCTATCATGTGATAAATTTCTATCATGCTTCTCATTTCTCTGTCTAAAGATGACTAACTTTCCATTCTAGGTCTAACAATAAAACAGAATAAATCTTACTTCCTTTTCTTTTAGGATGTAACCATTGGACGAACTTTCAATATGAACTAACCATCTAACAAACATTTAACTCAATGTAATCTAGGTCAACGTAACTTTGAAGATGAACTGAACGTTCTGTTCTTCTACTGTATTAGGACATGATTGACTAAAATCTTAACCCCTTACAAGTTGTATTTAAGGATACAGGATAATTTTGCTGATGTCACTAACAAAGAATAATGAGGGGAGGGGCTTGTTTTAAACAGTGTAACCAATCATATTGATGGAGTGGTACTTGATCAGTCATAAAGAGATAATTAGTCATGATGATTCTATTTTTTTATGTGTCTGGCATTATCTCTGCTGCACAGCAAGAAAACAAGCAAGTTAGAATTATACGGTTAAACTCGGCTGTAGTCGATTGTAGACTCGCTGAAGTATAGGATTAGACGGATGCTTTAGTCGATTGTAGACTCGCTGGAGTATAGGATTAGACGGATGCTTTAGTCGATTGTAGACTCGCTGGAGAATAGGATTAGACGGATGCTTTAGTCGATTGTAGACTCGCTGGAGTATAGGATTAGACGGATGCTTTAGTCGATTGTAGACTCGCTGGAGTATAGGATTAGACGGATGCTTTAGTCGATTGTAGACTCGCTGGAGTATAGGATTAGACGGATGCTTTAGTCGATTGTAGACTCGCTGGAGAATAGGATTAGACGGATGCTTTAGTCGATTGTAGACTCGCTGGAGTATAGGATTAGACGGATGCTTTAGTCGATTGTAGACTCGCTGGAGAATAGGATTAGACGGATGCTTTAGTCGATTGTAGACTCGCTGGAGTATAGGATTAGACGGATGCTTTAGTCGATTGTAGACTCGCTGAAGTATAGGATTAGACGGATGCTTTAGTCGATTGTAGACTCACTGACGTATAGGATTAGACGGATGCTTTAGTCGATTGTAGACTCGCTGGAGTATAGGATTAGACGGATGCTTTAGTCGATTGTAGACTCGCTGGAGAATAGGATTAGACGGATGCTTTAGTCGATTGTAGACTCGCTGGAGTATAGGATTAGACGGATGCTTTAGTCGATTGTAGACTCGCTGAAGTATAGGATTAGACGGATGCTTTAGTCGATTGTAGACTCGCTGGAGTATAGGATTAGACGGATGCTTTAGTCGATTGTAGACTCACTGACGTATAGGATTAGACGGATGCTTTAGTCGATTGTAGACTCGCTGGAGTATAGGATTAGACGGATGCTTTAGTCGATTGTAGACTCACTGACGTATAGGATTAGACGGATGCTTTAGTCGATTGTAGACTCGCTGGAGTATAGGATTAGACGGATGCTTTTGTCGATTGTAGACTCGCTGGAGTATAGGATTAGACGGATGCTGTAGTCGACTGTAGACTCGCTGGAGTATAGGATTAGACGGATGCTTTAGTCGATTGTAGACTCACTGAAGTATAGGATTAGACGGATGCTGTAGTCGATTGTAGACTCGCTGGAGTATAGGATTAGACGGATGCTTTAGTCGATTGTAGACTCACTGAAGTATAGGATTAGACGGATGCTGTAGTCGATTGTAGACTCACTGAAGTATAGGATTAGACGGATGCTGTAGTCGATTGTAGACTCGCTGGAGTATAGGATTAGACGGATGCTTTAGTCGATTGTAGACTCACTGAAGTATAGGATTAGACGGATGCTGTAGTCGATTGTAGACTCACTGAAGTATAGGATTAGACGGATGCTGTAGTCGATTGTAGACTCACTGAAGTATAGGATTAGACGGATGCTTTAGTCGATTGTAGACTCGCTGGAGTATAGGATTAGACGGATGCTTTAGTCGATTGTAGACTCACTGAAGTATAGGATTAGACGGATGCTGTAGTCGATTGTAGACTCACTGAAGTATAGGAATAGACGGATGCTTTAGTCGATTGTAGACTCGCTGGAGTATAGGATTAGACGGATGCTTTAGTCGATTGTAGACTCGCTGAAGTATAGGAATAGACGGATGCTTTAGTCGATTGTAGACTCACTGAAGTATAGGAATAGACGGATGCTTTAGTCGATTGTAGACTCGCTGGAGTATAGGATTAGACGGATGCTTTAGTCGATTGTAGACTCGCTGAAGTATAGGATTAGACGGATGCTTTAGTCGATTGTAGACTCACTGAAGTATAGGATTAGACGGATGCTGTAGTCGATTGTAGACTCACTGAAGTATAGGATTAGACGGATGCTTTAGTCGATTGTAGACTCACTGAAGTATAGGATTAGACGGATGCTGTAGTCGATTGTAGACTCACTGAAGTATAGGAATAGACGGATGCTTTAGTCGATTGTAGACTCGCTGGAGTATAGGATTAGACGGATGCTTTAGTCGACTGTAGACTCGCTGGAGTATAGGATTAGACGGATGCTGTAGTCGATTGTAGACTCACTGAAGTATAGGAATAGACGGATGCTTTAGTCGATTGTAGACTCGCTGGAGTATAGGATTAGACGGATGCTTTAGTCGATTGTAGACTCGCTGAAGTATAGGATTAGACGGATGCTTTAGTCGATTGTAGACTCACTGAAGTATAGGAATAGACGGATGCTTTAGTCGATTGTAGACTCGCTGGAGTATAGGATTAGACGGATGCTTTAGTCGATTGTAGACTCACTGAAGTATAGGAATAGACGGATGCTTTAGTCGATTGTAGACTCACTGAAGTATAGGAATAGACGGATGCTTTAGTCGATTGTAGACTCACTGAAGTATAGGAATAGACGGATGCTTTAGTCGATTGTAGACTCGCTGGAGTATAGGATTAGACGGATGCTTTAGTCGATTGTAGACTCGCTGAAGTATAGGATTAGACGGATGCTTTAGTCGATTGTAGACTCACTGAAGTATAGGATTAGACGGATGCTGTAGTCGATTGTAGACTCACTGAAGTATAGGAATAGACGGATGCTTTAGTCGATTGTAGACTCGCTGGAGTATAGGATTAGACGGATGCTTTAGTCGATTGTAGACTCACTGAAGTATAGGATTAGACGGATGCTTTAGTCGATTGTAGACTCACTGAAGTATAGGAATAGACGGATGCTTTAGTCGATTGTAGACTCGCTGGAGTATAGGATTAGACGGATGCTGTAGTCGACTGTAGACTCGCTGGAGTATAGGATTAGACGGATGCTTTAGTCGATTGTAGACTCACTGAAGTATAGGATTAGACGGATGCTGTAGTCGATTGTAGACTCGCTGGAGTATAGGATTAGACGGATGCTTTAGTCGATTGTAGACTCACTGAAGTATAGGATTAGACGGATGCTGTAGTCGATTGTAGACTCACTGAAGTATAGGATTAGACGGATGCTGTAGTCGATTGTAGACTCGCTGGAGTATAGGATTAGACGGATGCTTTAGTCGATTGTAGACTCGCTGGAGTATAGGATTAGACGGATGCTTTAGTCGATTGTAGACTCACTGAAGTATAGGATTAGACGGATGCTGTAGTCGATTGTAGACTCACTGAAGTATAGGAATAGACGGATGCTTTAGTCTATTGTAGACTCGCTGGAGTATAGGATTAGACGGATGCTTTAGTCGATTGTAGACTCGCTGAAGTATAGGATTAGACGGATGCTTTAGTCGATTGTAGACTCACTGAAGTATAGGATTAGACGGATGCTTTAGTCGATTGTAGACTCACTGAAGTATAGGAATAGACGGATGCTTTAGTCGATTGTAGACTCGCTGGAGTATAGGATTAGACGGATGCTTTAGTCGATTGTAGACTCGCTGGAGTATAGGATTAGACGGATGCTGTAGTCGATTGTAGACTCGCTGGAGTATAGGATTAGACGGATGCTGTAGTCGATTGTAGACTCGCTGGAGTATAGGATTAGACGGATGCTTTAGTCGATTGTAGACTCGCTGGAGTATAGGATTAGACGGATGCTTTAGTCGATTGTAGACTCGCTGAAGTATAGGATTAGACGGATGCTGTAGTCGATTGTAGACTCGCTGAAGTATAGGATTAGACGGATGCTGTAGTCGATTGTAGACTCGCTGGAGTATAGGATTAGACGGATGCTTTAGTCGATTGTAGACTCGCTGAAGTATAGGATTAGACGGATGCTGTAGTCGATTGTAGACTCGCTGGAGTATAGGATTAGACGGATGCTTTAGTCGATTGTAGACTCGCTGGAGTATAGGATTAGACGGATGCTGTAGTCGATTGTAGACTCACTGAAGTATAGGATTAGACGGATGCTTTAGTCGATTGTAGACTCGCTGAAGTATAGGATTAGACGGATGCTGTAGTCGATTGTAGACTCGCTGGAGTATAGGATTAGACGGATGCTTTAGTCGATTGTAGACTCGCTGGAGTATAGGATTAGACGGATGCTTTAGTCGATTGTAGACTCGCTGGAGTATAGGATTAGACGGATGCTGTAGTCGATTGTAGACTCGCTGGAGTATAGGATTAGACGGATGCTGTAGTCGATTGTAGACTCGCTGGAGTATAGGATTAGACGGATGCTTTAGTCGATTGTAGACTCGCTGAAGTATAGGATTAGACGGATGCTGTAGTCGATTGTAGACTCACTGAAGTATAGGATTAGACGGATGCTGTAGTCGATTGTAGACTCGCTGGAGTATAGGATTAGACGGATGCTTTAGTCGATTGTAGACTCGCTGGAGTATAGGATTAGACGGATGCTGTAGTCGATTGTAGACTCACTGAAGTATAGGATTAGACGGATGCTTTAGTCGATTGTAGACTCGCTGAAGTATAGGATTAGACGGATGCTGTAGTCGATTGTAGACTCGCTGGAGTATAGGATTAGACGGATGCTTTAGTCGATTGTAGACTCACTGGAGTATAGGTCGGGAGCTGAAGCTGTAGTCGACTGTAGACTCTCGGAAGTGTGAACCTAGCTAACGTCAATAGGCGCACTAGAGTATACGTTTATAATAGGAAAGGTTAGGTTTAGAGAAAAATCCACCACAGTTTCCACTTCAAAATTGCTTAGATGCAGAACCAGAGCTAGATGAGGTAATTACCATAGCACTAGGACTGGGCAGAGGTAAAGCCGCTGGGGCTGATGCAATACCAGGTGAGCTTCTCCAAACTGGAATTGAACCCCTAGCCCACCTTCTCCATCAACTCATTTTAAAGTGCTGGAGCTCTAAGCATGTTCCCCAAGATTTCAAGGATGCAAAGATCACCACTCAACAAGAACAAAGGGGACCGTGGAGATTGTGATAATTACCGTGGCATTTCACTGTTGTGTGTGACAGGGAAAGCCCAGGCCCGCATCTTATCGACTCGCCTTCAACAGCTAGCTGAGGTCCTATATCCCGAGTCTCAATGTGGCTTTCAGCCCAACCACTCCACAACAGACATGATAATTGCTGTGAGACAATTACAAGAAAAATCAAGAGAACAGAATCAACCGCTCTACCTTGCTTTTGTAGACCTGACAAACACTTTTGACTCAGTCGGCAGAGAAGCTCTTTTTATGGTTCTGCAAAAGGCTGGCTATCCTCCCACCCTTCTATCGCTCATCAAATCTTTTCATAATGGAATGAAAGCCGAGTTCAATTTGATGGTGACCTATCAGATGAATTCCCTATAAATCGAGGTGTGAAACAAGGCTGTGTCCTTGCTCCAACCCTCTTCTGCATTTATTTCACCTATGTA
The DNA here is from genome assembly GCF_051911475.1 of Siphateles boraxobius. Lineage (NCBI taxonomy): Eukaryota > Metazoa > Chordata > Actinopteri > Cypriniformes > Leuciscidae > Siphateles > Siphateles boraxobius. The sequence goes on along the minus strand of NW_027509141.1, from coordinate 1,919,073 downwards.
TTAAAGGTGCAGTGTGTGACTTCAGGCGACATCTAGCGGTTCGGTTGCGAGTTTACACTAAGGGCTCAGCCCACTGCTCACCCCTCCCTTTCGAAGAAACTACCGTGTCTCAAACGGGACAAACATCGTCGTCTGAGACGGCAGATAATAGCCAGAGTAAAGCAAGTTTCTGTACCACAGTCCATTATAAACCACATCATGGATAAAGTTTACAAAGCCATAGTACGGTGAGGATCAAGGGTCTTAATACGTAATATAATAATAGTAATTAGTTGATTCTCTCACAAACGTAACCAGCACATTTCTCCCTACATAGCAAACCCATAATACAGCGAGGGAGAAGAACCACATGAAACTATGCAACTATATATTTTTTCTAACAAGGTAGTAAAAGTTTAGATGGCTAATATGAGCTGTTACTGTGCCTGAGCTGGTTAAAGCGTTAAGACTGAGCTGGTTAAAGCGTTAAGCCTTGTTTAAACTTGACGCGTCCGCATGAGCCCAAAGGTGCGTGCGGCAAGAATAACGTGATTGTAACAGCTAGCAATAGGCTTTTTTTCTCTGATTTTGGAAACTCGATCGACTTAAAATCCTTCCGAGATCGACGGGTTGGTGATTCCTGTAACTGTTTTACGGTCAATGACAAGAGTACTAATCAGCTGTCTCACGAACGTAACCAGCACATTTATCCCCACATAGCAAAGCCATAACACAGCGAGGGAGAAGAATTAAGTTACATGAAACAATCCAGCTACATATTTTACACCACTGACAAGGGAAAAGTCACTAGTCACGGTGTTTATGGATAGCTTCTAGCTTTCTGCGGCTTCTCTTTCAAGGTAGTGACGAAACGCGCTCTGTAACGCTGTTTGTTCGCTGTCGGCTACGGTAGAAACATGACGTCACAATATGTCGACCTTCATAGAAGGGGATTCCAGCGCCTATGTAGATATAAATGCCTCATTCTAAGGTAATAAAAACATTACGGTTTATTAAGTAAGTTCTTTATACACCACTGAACACATAGTTATGGATGTCATATTCCATTTCTGTTAATAGATGTTAATAGACCGGAGTCACTCTTTTGACTAGGGATGATAGACATTTTTTCAGAGCAAGAAATGGAAGCTTTAGCATAAGTTCTGCCGGGAAGACTCAATTGCTACGTCACTTCTCATCTTCTCATCTATCCAATCGTGTTCTAATACTCGTGGTATAAAAGATCAGTACTTACACATGTCTGAGTTTGCAGATGCTGACGCTTCCATTCCCCTCTATCCTCCCCACTACCACCAGGATGGTCCCTTCCTATACCTCCCGGGGGGTCGGCTACGCCCCTGCCTTCGTCTTCAGGCAGGACATGCAGAGTCCGGACCCTCGGATTGCGAGCTATGGACGGGGCCTATGCCAAATAACTTTATATTGCTTGCTGGGCTGTCAATAAATGTATAATTGTTACTGTATTTATTCTCCCGTGTCTTTCTGGTAGAACTAAAACATAAGAGTTTGTCATCAGAGAACTGCTATACGCAGATGATGCTGCATTATGAGCGTCTTCACCAGAGCAGCTCCAAACTCTGCTTGACTGTTTCTCAAGATCATGTGATGCTTTTGGGCTCTCAATCAGCTTGAAAAAAACTGTGACTATGTCACAAGCTGTCAACATGCATTGCTTTCAGTTAAAAAATATAGCACTTGATGATGTGGGAAAGTTCACTTATCTTGGATTTACCATGACCCGTAATACCACCCTAGACGATGAGATTTCAGTCAGGATGGGGAAATCGGCCTCTACTTTTGGACGTCTGACAAAACATGCATGGCGGAACAAGCATCCATCTGTCTGCACTAAAGTAAAAGTGTATGAGGCATGTGTCCTGAGCGTCCTGTTATATGGCGCCGAACGCTGGACAGGCATCAAGAGAGTCGGCTTAATGCTTCCATACTAGATGCCTCAGGTTTATAATCGGTAAGACCTGGAGGGATAAAATGTCAAATGAAGATCTATTCAAAGTGACCAAAAGTGAACCTCTTTCCTCCCGCCTAAAATTTTTTCGCCTTATGCAGAGTTTACACTGAACAATTTCAGCCCCGCTTTTCGCTCGCCGACGGGTTTTGGGAGATAGCCGACAAATGCCCGAAATCATAGGCAAATCGGTGCTCGTTCACGTGACTGACAATCACGCAGTGTGAATGATCAAAGACGCGATCTGAGAGAATCTGGACATGTCTGCGATTCAAAATCCTGTTCTGACTGAAAACTACATCGGCGATGACCTACAGCCAATGAGAGAGCAGGCAACAGGACAGCGGGAAGTTCAGGGAAGAGTTATAGACCACAATATCAGTATTTTAATAGATATATTTACAATTATATCAAACAGAAACAAAGCACAAACATTAGCTTGACCAGCAGCAACAACAGCACATTGCAAAATTATTTATTTACCCCCAACTCTGTTTGCAGAACACACAATCCTTGCTCCCCTCGTCTCCCCAAACATTTCCTCCTGCATAATCTGTTTTTCTTTTTCTCCTTTTCGCTGCAAATCAGCGCACAGACAATATGGATCGCAAACTTCTAGCAGGCTATCATTTTTTTAAAAACAATTTCAGTCTCGCGCGAGAACTGCGGTCTTACGCACGCGAGATTCTGCGTTATTTCCTTATCACTTCTCGCGTGTGTTTGGTTGTGAAATGTAGTTTGCGGACCAGACAGTAGTTGTCGGCGATTCTTCCTCTTGAAAGTCATGCAGTGTGAAAACCCCTGTCGCCAATCCATCGTGCAGTGTGCACACAGCAGCAACTGAATGTTACCCCAGATAGTCGTGCAGTGTGAAAAGAACAGTGACCCGACTACTTTAAAAATCTCGCAGTGGGAACTCGGCATTAGATGGGCTGGACAACATGTCACCAGAATGCCCCCCTCACGCATACCCCACGCAATTTACACAGTGTGCTCAAGGATGGTGCCAGCATTGTTGGTAGACCCAAACTGAGGTATAAAGATGTTCTTAAAAGAGATCTGATAGATTTCAGCATATCAACTGACTCCTGGACCCAGGCAGCGCAAAACCAAGCGAAATGGAGGGCTGATTTATACAGAGTAAAGGCTCATGATTTTGCCAACAACCTCCAGCGGCTGAAAGAACGTTGCCGGAATCCAACCAACAAACATGAACTATGCTACCCATTAGTGCAGCACGATTAATCATATCGCAATCACGATGTAAGAGGTATCTGTGCACCATTGAGGACATATTTATGAATAAAAATATTGATTTTAGATAATAAAATACCTAAAAAAACTACACATCGTCCCTTTAATTTGGAGATTAATTGTGAAATTATTACATTATAAAATATATGAACTAATATAAAATCATAAGTGTAAAGTGATATGAAAAGAAATCACGACATTACGGAGTGCTTGGCATGGGACATGATGCTCATATACACCGTTAGCACAGAAAACGATCCACAGACTGAGTTTATAAGAAGCGTAATACATCCTGCCTAAATGTCCCCGTTTGTCTGGACAGAATGTTCAAATTATCTTATTTTCATGAGCATACAAATGTTCTTATTTATTGTTCTATTTATGTTATACTATTGTACTATTGAGCCAATAACAAGTTTGCAGTAACGCAAAGATGTAATTTAATTTTGTAAAAAATATTATTTTAATTTGAAAACACAGTGCATTTAGTTGTTGTTGCTAGTTTGAGTTGAGAAATACACATTTCAGCATTATCACTAATCTGTGTGTGCATTTTCCTTGAGAACCAAGCAAGTTGACTCATTAAACCCTTTGTTTATTATATCGCAATCGCAATATTGACCTCAATAATCGCAATATGGCATTTTCCCCCAATCGTGCAGCCCTACTATACACTATATTCTGTATCCTATTGTCACCTGCATTGTCACTTGCGACAGAAGCATGCCAAAAACAAAAAACAAAAGTTTTTTTCCTGTGAGCTTTTGTTTTTGCCAAATAATTTTGTCAGATAAATACTTTAACCAAGTTTAGTGTTAAGTTATGTTATAACAAATATAAAATATTTTCCTCATATTTTGATGTTTTAATCAAACTCGTAGGGTCATTAAACACAAATGTCCTCTTTGGAAATCACTTTATTATGTCTGGTCTCTCGGTATCATCCGATTACGTTGTACACATGCGCAGTAAGATTTAAGTGTTTTCCGATGTTTAAAGTCGGTATGACTCGGAAGTTGCGATAGTTTTTTCTTCCCTATTGTAAATCCAAGGCTTCTGGATCAAGAACAAATGTGGGCGGGGCTTGATTTTGCCCGTGGGGAACTGATTGTGATTTGTGATTGGTGGATCTCATATGAGTGACAGGTTGCTCCTCGTCATCAGAGAAGAAATGCTGCAAGAGTGAGGGGAAGTTATTCTGATCGAAGATTACAAGTGCACATGAATAAAAAAAATACTGCAATATTGCATTTAAAAAAATATATATTTCATGGTGACTTTCAGTGTGAACAAGAAACTTTTGGAAAATGCTCGTTTGGACGGAGAGCATTTTGAAACGGAAATACCATTTTTAAATGTATCCTGATTAATGTAGACGTAGCCATAGAGTTCGATATAAATCCTCACTGAATCGTGCTCTAGCTTCAGTGTCAGCTCTTGCCATACCTCTGCATGTCCACTGTGGACGGCGTGATGTAAAGCCGTTCTCCCGAAGCGATCGGCTACATTCATACAGCTCACGTAGGGAAGCAGGACATCCACACACTTCGTGGCTCTGTTGGCTGCAGCTACGTGTAGTGGCGTCTGACAGAACCTGTCCTGTGTGTTCACTTCTGCTCCCTTGCTCAGCAGAAGCACAACAGAGCCCTGCATCACAACAGCACCACATGAGAAAAGAAAACAATGAACAGCAAGATGATGTTTTTAAATCCTTTCATACTTCGTTCTGTGAAGCAGCGGCCCGATGCAGAGGGGTCAACCACTCCTGGTCTTTAGCATTAACATTAGCACCTAAAACACAAGATCACAGGCCATGAAAGACAAAAAAACATTAAGATATTATGTTCTATATAGTTTAAAGGGATTTTAAGATTCTGTCATAATTTCCTCACCCTCAAGTTCTTTCAAAACTGTATGAGTTTCTTTCTTCTGCTGAACACAAAGTAAGATATTTGAAGACAGTTGATGGAAACTATTGACTTCCGTAGTATTTTTTTTCCTACTATGGAAGTCAATGGTGTCCATCAACTGTCTGGTTACCAACATTCTTCAAAATATCTTATTTTGTCTTCAACAGAAGTAAAAAACTCATACAGGTTTGGACCAACTTGACGGTCAGGAAATGATGACAGAATTTTCATTTTTAAGTGAACTATTCCTATGAAGTTGACTTCAATCACAATGTATACACCACTGGTCAAATGTCTCTTGTCCTCAACAAGGCTTACAATTACAGTAATATTGTAAAAATATTATTACAATTTAAAGTCCCCCTGTGGTGAATATCAAGCTTTTAATGTTGTTTATATGTCTATGTGGTGTTTTTAATTAGTTTTAAGACAAACCATGTGTAAATTCATAAGTCGACAGCATTGCTGAGTATTTTCTGCTTAAAACTACAGTGAACCAAAGACAGTCTCAAAAACACGGTTTGAAATCGCTGGTGTTTCTGACGTCACAAACTACCTTGTAACCAATCAGATCAACGTGTGATCGTCATCGAGTGGATCTCTGAGTGAGTGAGTGAGTGGAGGCGGGGCTCATTTGCATATTCATAGAACTGCGTATACTAAATGAGGCAGGGGTCTAGAGTTACGTTTAAGCTATTTTAAGCCATGAAGAATTTTTTCAAGGAAAAAAACACTTAAATATGTAATTTGGGTGATCAAAGTTGAGTTTTAAGAGATACAATTATTGACTACAGGGGGACTTTAAAATAACTGTTTTCTATGTGAAGATATTGTAAAATGTAATTTATTCCTATGATCAAAGCTGAATTTTCAGCATCATTACTCCAGTCTTCAGTGTCACATGATCTTTCAAAAATCATTTTTTAATATGCGGATTTGCACCTGAACTGATAAGGATCTCCATGATATGAACTCCACCCACATACGCTGCAGCATGAAGGGCAGTGCGGCACTCTTGGTCCTGAAACAGCAAATAGTTTTATTACCAAGAAAAATGTGTGCTGTTCACCCTATAATTTTAATATGCAATATTGCAGCATTCTAGTCATCAGGCATGTGCATTATGCATTCTTACAAACATGTAAAAGGAGTAACATAATTTGCCAGAATCAGGATGTTTCTTCAAATATCATAAGACAAAACCATATACCAATTCATCCACTTCTTCCATTTGTTCCAACAAAAATTCCACCATTTCAGCATTCTGGCTGAAAACTGCCTGGACCAGGAGCGACTAATAGAGAGAGAGACGGGATAAGAAGGATCAGTGAAGTTTGGAGAGGAAATTATTATGAATGCAGGGTTTGTGAAAAGTGTCCAAATGGTTTAGCGTCATCTTTTTCATATTCAAAGTCATGTTTATTGTCAATTTCAAGTCATCATGAAATTGACAATTATCTTATCTATGAGTATTTATATCAATTATTTATCTGTGCACATCATTAGTGGTTTCAATCCAACTTATTTTTGAGAAAATTGTAGATTATTAAAAAAAAAGGGCAATATTTTGGCCACGACTATAAATATAGAGAAGAGGCTTTTGGCTAAATTATATCAATCATACTGTTGACGTCAAGGGTTTTCACTCGACAGCGTAAAAGGTCAATATTAGGAGAGCAGATTGATATAACTAGTTTTACAGAGACCGTTTTTATTTAGCTGTCTTCATCACCAGATTAAGTATATTAAAAATCAAACTAAAACAATGCCACTGAACAAACTAAACATGTCCTGGCCATGCTGCTGAAGAAAACTAAAGCGAAAAAACACTTACCTGCTCTTCTATGTTTAATAATCCCATCTCCTCAGATTAGTCAGGTCGGAGTTTATTCATTAGGATCTGATAATACAGTAATACGTGTATGAAGGAAATAAAGTTTTCTTTGAACGGCGAACAGTGAGCGGATCCACTCGTCTAGTTAAACTCAAACTGCGCTGTAACATGAAGCTGCTGGTTTACAGCGCCATCTACGATAGAACGGAGGTATTACATCACGGGAGTTCCCTTGATGTCACATTTTCAAGATAAAATATAAAACCTAATGATGTTCTGAACAAAGATAGCCTATTCTTACTTTGTCAACAGTACCGTGGATGGATAACTGTACATTATGATTCGCATAACTCTGGCTGTATAGTTTTCTTTTATATAATTTTATAACTTACTGTTGGCAACTTTGACCATCTCTGTTTTGTTGAAGTGCACGGCTAAACTAAATGGCTTTTTTTTGTTCTTCCGTAAAGAACCTCAATTCATGACAATTGAAATACAAATCTTTACAAAGGCTTGGCCTTTGAACGGTCAAGAAATGTGAATTTTTTTAATTAATTTACTGCCGTAATAAGTATTGGTAGTACTATTTTAATTTTACATATTTTTCACGTATGATGCCCGCTGCCTGATGGTCTTTCCTATCTTTTCTTATTTTTACTTGTCTGTACAGTTTTTTTCTGTATTTATGTTTGTAAATGTTGATGTTTTTATGGTCCTTTTAACATCTGGATAAAGGACTACAGTGTGAAATGAGCCTATTGGTGGATAGGCACATTTATAGAAATGTTAATCAATGTGCACTGTCCTTAAAAAATAAACAATAATAAAAATAAATATAAAATGGAAGCTGATTTACAAGCACATTTTTTCCTGCTATGATTTGATTTATTGATATTAGTATTTTGACACTCAGCAATAAGTGACTATAAAAGGTATTGTAAAATACATTTTTAATTTTTCACCCTCCTGAGGTAGGACCACATTTAGTAGCAAGTACAGTTGTATATTTCTTTGTCGTTCTTGTGTAGTACATCTTGATGCTGGAAGTTTCACCCCTAATACCGGTAATGTAATAAAATTCAGCTTAAGTTCCAGGGTTGCAAAACACATTGTAATCAAAACCTCCCGAAGCTTCAGGAAAATATGTATATTTGATCCCTTTGACAATTAAGACTATTTTGTGCTGCTAAATAGTATAACACCATGACTCCATACTAGTGTAACAATAAATTGGGAGCTTAAAAAAACAAGACTTTTCTAATTATTCACGTGTGACCATATGGATTTCTGAATTATTAAAAAAACAACAATATAACAAGGTGGTAACCATATATCAGAATGGATACTGGATACAAACACAACACATGTTGATAAATACAGACGAAAATACCAATCAAATTATATTTGGGTAGAAAAGAAATAAAAACACAAAAGATGGTAAACTGCATATTTCTCCATATTAAGTGATGGGAGCCTAATAGTTTAAGACTTAATAACTAGTAATCTGCTCAGATTCGTGACCCGAAGAAAGAAACACCACTCCTGCAGCCCTCAATCTGTGCTTATAATAAATATACTGAAAATTATCATCTAAACTAAAAACTAAGTGCATCCAAATAGTGATAAATATAAAAGTATACCACTGGAGAGACTCATAAAGAGATCTCATTTTAGCTGTAGAAAGTCAGTTTTAATAAATGACAATGAACAGTTTTGATGGTAACGCCATTAATACAGTTGAACAGGTCAACAGTTGACCCATAGGGTCAAGTACATCACATAATGTAGATCTCAGCATGTTCAGTGTCCTCAACAAGTAAGAGAATCAGTGTGTTTAGTGAAGGTTATCAGGTGAACGCATTGGTAAAGCTGCTGGGCTCATAACTCGTCATGTGGTATCTTCAGAGCGTGGTCACAAAGATCTGTGGGAAGAGTTGCAAAAAACTATCACATAAGTGCAATATGCAAAATGTATTGTTGATACGGGATGATCAAGATGTGCTTTTTAATATGTTACACAATATTGTACATATTTTATTAAAGGGCTAATTTAACTAAACATGGAAATTCTGTCATTATTTACTAGCCCTCATTTCATTCCAAACCCATTCATCTTTGGAACCCAAATAAAGATATTTTGAATGAAATCTGCACCTCCATTGAAAGTCTATTCACCCAAAACTCTGACTCTTCAAAACGTTCATAAAGAGATCATATAATAAATCCATATGAATCGAGCATTAATCGAATTATCGAATATTAATTCAAGTCTTCTAAAGAGACACAATCGCTTTATATGATGGACAGATTTAATTAAGGCTCTTATTCACGTATAAACATTGATCAGCAAACATGAACAGAAGCTCAAACGTGCTGTGTAACATGAGAATGAACCTCATGCATCAAGCAAGTACGTTTGAGCTTCTGTTCATGTTCGCTGATCAATCTCTGTGTCCTCCAGAGGTCACATTTGTCGGGCTGTGTTTGTCATCAAGGATATCTAATTTCAGGTTTCAGGTTCAGGTATTAAAAAACGGGTTTCAAAGTGCAAGTTTTTGAAAACAATACCGTTATCGTCTTCGTGTAAACTACAAAGACGCGTAGTTTCAAAGTCACATCGCCAACTACTGGCCCGGCAGCAGAATACAGCGCTTTTAGTGGTTTTCACGAATCCGTGTGTACGGAATCGTTTTAACAACGTTGTCGACTGTACGAAAAACTTTTCAAAAACACAAAGGAAAAACTTTTCTGTTTATAGTACATTGTTATCATGTAAACGTACCCTAAATCTGTTCTTCATATAAAGTGATCGAGTCTCCTCAGAAGACTTGGATCAAACCACTTGATTCATATGGATTTCTTTTATGATCTCTTTATGAACGTTTTAAAGCATTATAGTTTTAGGTGAAGGACAGAAATCGCCTAAATTTCATTAAAAAGATGGCCGATAGTCTTGTGGGTTTGTAACGACATGAGAGCAATTACAAAGGGTGTCACGAAATTAATTCACAATCCCGAACTTCGAATCAAAATATGGAATCGTCGATGCTGCTACGCCCCCATGTCACGTCCGGTCGGCGTGCCAAGCGGAAAAAAACATGCGTGTTGCAGTTCTGCGAGTCTATGGTCAAACTCCTCTAACTTACCTACAGCCACTCAAAAGATAGCATGGCAACTGCAGATGCAGGAGACCCATCAACAGAACTCGAACCCCCTCCTCTTTCATTCAAGTCGCATGTGTGGAAGTTTTTGGGATTTCGAGTGGGTTATTTTGACAACGTTCACTATTCAAAAAAGCCCCAGTTTGCAGACATCCCAAGTCTCGCGGAAGTTCCGGGAGTCTCCCGCATATTGATAGCGGCTCCCTGATGCCCGCAAATTAGTTAAATCTCCCGGAATCTAGAGTGAGCGAGCAAGAGCGCGCATGCGAGACAGGAAAAACTGTGCTCCAAACCGTATAGTGCGCGCACGGCAGAGAGGGAGAGAGCGAGAGACCTTGCGTGTGTGCCTCATGAAGCGCATGTAAGACAGAGAGCATCCTGATTGGCCGGTTTCGCCTTACATTTAAAAATAAATGTAAAATCGGGAATCGAATCGAACCGTGACCTTAGAATCGAAAATTTAATCGAATCGAGGATTTGGAGAATCGTGACACCCCTAGCAATTACTGGCAGAATTTTCATTTTTGGGTTTATCCCTTTAAAGTTGCTAGAAAAGAGGTGTTGTAACAGGTAAAATAGATGCGGGGGGGGGAGGGGTTGGGGGTATGCAAGTTATGTGACCATGTTGTAATAAAATAGCTTTAGACAGATATGTGAATTTCATATAAATGTTTGAAATAAAAGAATACTGAATCATGTATCCATATTTCAGCCTTACCTGTCCTCTTACTGCAGAGCTTGTCTTTAACGTTGTCCGTCTCGTGAGAAAAGAATTCAATAAGTTCATCCTCATGTTGCTCAACGATCGTTTCACACTGTGAAGAAACAAGAGAGACGTTTCTAAAACTGATAAGGAAATGCATCAATCAACAGAAAAGTGCATCCTATTTGCACTAAATATCAAAATAATTTGTTTTCAACTGTAAAGGGATGGTTCACCCAAGAATGAAAAGGATCCCATAATTTACTCAACCTCGAGCCACCCCAGATGTACAGTATATGAGTTTCTTCTTTCAGGCAAACAAAATCAGAGATATATTAAAAAATATCCCTGCTCTTCCAAGCTTTATAATGAAAGTGAATGGTACCTTAGATTTTGAAGCCCAAAAAAGTGCATCCATCCATCATAAAAGTAATCCATAGAGCTCCAGGGGTTAATAAAGGCCTTCTGAAATAAAGTGATGCGTTTTTGTAAGAAAAATATCAATATTTATAACTTAATAAACTATAATCACTGGCTTCCGGTAACGTACGCAAGTCTAGTTCCGGTGGAAGAGAGCTCTCTGACCCGACTCTTGTACGGCCGTTGCTGGAAGCCAGTGATTATAGTTTACAAAGTTATAAATATGGATATTTTTCTTACACAAACGCATCACTTCGCTTCAGAGGGCCTTTATTAACCCCTGGAGCCGTATGGATTACTTTTATGATGGATGGATGCACTTTTTTGGGGTTGAAAATCTAAGGTACCATTCACTCCCATTATAAAGCTTGGAATAACTCTGTATAACTCTGCTTGTGTTTGGCTAAAAGGAAGAAAGACATAAACACCTAGGATGACTTTAGGGTGAGTTCATTATGGGATAATTTAAATTTTGGGGTGAACTATCCCTTTAAGGTTTGTCTTCTCTTTACCTAAAAATTAAGACATGAGGAAACGAAAGAATGGATCTTACAGCAAACTTTAAACTGGAAGTGACTCTGGAGTCAAAGGCCACATTAGAAAGGTCCATGGCAGTGCCGTCACGGGACGCGTGTCTCACGTATGTCTTTCGATTGGTGACAGGGTCAACATATTCGCCATAATCATTCATCTTATCGCAAACCTCTTCCATCAGTTCAAGAAGATGACCCTCAGAGCGAGAAAAGGGAACCTGAGGATATTAAAACAAATACATGAAAATGAAAATCTCAAAGTTGGTGTAAAAAAACAACAACTCAGAGCCCGGGTTATTATGAAACAAAATATGTCACCTCTCTTACTGACTGACTGCCATCAGGATTAATCCTAAATGATCCAGTCTGGATCATTTTCTTGGGATCTACTTGTGATATGGCCCAGTCCATTTCATCAACTAATGCCCTGCATGCTGGAGGGGGAATAAGCATGATGCATTTCAGAAATAATCCTTAAAATATTTCAAAGATGTAATTATTGAGGTATGTAACAGAACAATTTTTGTTTCAATCAACCCACAATGGCTGTATATGTATAAGAGAATATATTCATGTGCTCATTGAACAATGTGGTAATACCTCCACATTTGATGTCTTGTCTGGCTCCTTGGACCAACATTAGGTGCAAAGAGATCAATGCACAGAAAATAACCACGTGAAAATGGCTTTCCATCCCCACCTAAGAAAACAAATAAATAAAAATGTCAAATAAATACAGGTTATTTCATGCAATTATATTTCACTGCAAACTTGGATAATTGGGATGAATCTCCGAATGCCAGGTACACAAGAATTACTTTTCACAAAACACAAGCGAACAATAAGATTCAACATTGTGTGTATAATAATCGCACAGCATCACGCGTATATTTGAATGCGTTCCGAGAATATGATACATACCGTTTTCTTTAAACGCACCGCACACACACGAGTACACGAACTGATGACGTGCACACAGGATAATTGTGGCTCAGAGGCTGACCTGGGATCTGCCACAGTTTGGTTTTTCTTCTTCAGTTGTATTGGCTGTTTGGTGCATTACCGCCATCAACCGAACTGGAGCGAAATACAAACTTGTTCTTGCTTTTTGAAGCAGTACCTAACCTTACAATAAAAGTAAAACAATCATTATTTTTGTTTTTCAAATACACAGTGGTGGCAAAAATTTGGAATATGAAAAAAACATTAAAGGAATAGTTTACCTTAAAATTTAAAGTAAATTTACCTCAAGTTGTTTCAAACCTGTCTGAGTTTCTTTCTTGTGATCAAAGCTGAATTTTCAGCACCATTACCCCAGTCTTCAGTCCTTCAGAAATCATTCTAATATGCTGATTTGCTGCTCTAAAACTAAATTATTAACAATGGTTCTTATTATTATCAATGCTGAAAACGCTTAAGATGATACTGCCTAAGAGTCAACCCCCTTTCTTTTTAATGTGGACAAGACAATGTATGTAGAGGTTGATAGAATGCTTCTTTATATTTTATGGAAACACAAGAGACATTACATCAAAAAATCTGTTGTCATAATAAATAGCTTTAAACATGGGGTTTTAACTTTCTTGATTTTGCTTCTTTAAACAATATGTTTAAGATTAATTGGTGGAGGCACTTCTTCAATGATTCTGATTCCGTATAGAATGCTTTTCCTAATTATATTTTTTATATTATATAAAGTTGGTGGTCTCCCCTTTCTGTTAGTATGCAATTATAATATATCTAAATTGCCCATTAAATTGTCAAATTTCCATATAGGGGCTTTTGGCCTACAAACATAATTTTAGTCCCCACCAGGGGCGCAGATGGCACTAGGGACGGGGGGGACATGACCCCCCCAGATTCATAGTGACCCAATCCGTCCCCCGCCCTCACTATCCCTACGAAAGGCGACAAAAATCGGTAAAACAGAGGATTAACCAGTGTTTTCGCCAAGTACATTAGCCAAAGTAGTGTCCCGGCCCGCCGCTGCTTCAGAATCGGGTCGGGGCAGACGCGGACTGACACACAATAATAATCTACACTAGGGATGCACCGATACCACTTTTTTCAGAATCGATCCGATCCGATACCATAAATTCTGAGTATCGACCGATACCGATCCGATACCAACAGAGTTTTTTTTTAAATTAAGTAGAAGTTATATAACTGATAATCACTCTTTTGTGTGTTAAACACAATCTACTTAATACAGAACTTAATTTTAAAGAAAAACAATTCCAAAAAATATATGATAATATTCTATGACAAAAATGTTTTTATAAACTAGATTAGTGGATAATTCAGCAGTAAAATTTAGTCCAGAAAAATCAGAAGTCCACAATAATTGTATAAAATCTGAACATCTAGTGAATAATACAAATAAGAGACAATAAGTGTAACACTAAATTTGGTAAAACGTTACACATTGCTCTTTGTATTGTAAAATACATTCATGAAAAACAAGTTAACAAAAATCAAAAAGATACATTATTTTATATATAGCTATAGGCTACTATACAATTGAGACATGTCTTAAATGTATAGCACAGCTGTTTAATGAGGCTGCAACATATGATAGATAGGAAAGAACAAGAAAGGCCATTAATAATCTTTCATTGCGTCACTGTATTATTATGAAAGGCTGCAATATAGTGCGGCACAGAGCGCTTATGCGCATCCCGAGCGCAGAATGATGCGCTTGAAGCAACGTGGAGTCACAGCACGCAGCGCGTCGAGTCCGCATTGAAAAGTTCAAATCACAAATGAAAGACATATCGATGCGGAGTGTATTATAACAGTATATATCTATGCAATAGTTTGTTGAGCCTTTCTTTTAACAGTTTAAAATTTTAGTTACTACTAATTTTTTGTTAGTTACTGTGCGCGTGAAGAACAATTATAGTGGACTCTACTCTAGTGTTGTGATCTAACAGACACCCGGTAGAAACATGATTAAGTTACAGCAATAAAGTCCAACAAGATAGTTGTTTTATGCGAAACCATAGAGCTTTATCTACAGATCAAGTATAATAATAGTAACATAGAATCATCTTGGAGAGTTTCATCATGTTGACTGTCGTAACCGAACGCGATGCGGAATACTGAGTGAAGAATGATTGACAGCCGCAGCGGAGGGAACAGTTTACGTGATCTTGAATTTAATGACTTAAATGTTCATTTCTATCTCACATTATACTATAATGGCTTCAGAACACTTGTAATATAGTGCACGAAAACTTTGTGGTGCTTTATAATGTTTTTGGTGCTTTTGTGGGGCTTAACAATAACACAGAATAGTATACGCACAATATCGGATTTGGATCGACCTCGTCTGGTCGATACCCGATCTGGCAAAAATGGCTGTATCGGAGCCGATACCGATGCTGAGTATCGGATCGGTGCACCCCTAATCTACACCGGTCACCATTACTTTGTTTGTACCCACGTTCTCACAACACGCTGTTCTGTTGTCAATAAACACACGATGCCATCATGCCACCGACGTTTACACTCTCTCTCTGTGTGTGTGTGTGTGTGTGTGCACGACTCCTGAGTGACGTCGCCGGGGTCCTATGAGGAGCTGGTAGCTGCCTCAATCGTGCCTGTAGGGGCGGGCCGGTAACCATAGTGATCATATACAATCTATGACTGAGCTGAGTCGGTGATTTTCTGAACTGAAAAAAATCGACTGTATAAATGCCACATAAAGGCAATGAAGAGACAAAAAACAATCACCTCATTTTTTCAAAAACAAACAATGTAAGTATCCTATGCCTGTTGACTTTCCCAGATGTGGCAGATTAGATTTGTTAAGGGGAATAGCTAGTCTGACAATAATGGCAAGAAGGCTTTTGCACTTAGTAAACACAGCAAAATGTGGAGACCATAACTATGCATTTAGGTGAGTGGACAGAGACAAATAATGAATGAACACAAAAAGAATGGTTGGATAAATCAAACAATTTATCGTCGTCAGGAAATAATGTTTTATCTTATCATTTAACCCATTGTACTGTATAAATTGACTGAGGTATGTTCACTGTCGTGTAAGCCACTATAAAAATAATCATAATAAGTAAATTTGTGTGGTGCAAGGTTTATGCAAACAACAAATAAAGGCCTACATAAACTTTTGACATCCTCTTATAGCAGGAAATCATGTTTTTTCTATTGTATGGACTGGAGCAACGGAGGATATAGATTCTTAAATTATGGGCTATGAAAAACATTTCTTAATTTGTCATACATCATTTGAAAGATATTTCTAATCTATAAATTTCAACAAACTTGTAATTAACACTTAAATGTAAAATTGAGTTATTCTTAGACATTTTTGAAATAGTAGTTTTAGCCATTAATTCTCAGGAATATGTTGTATTTCACATTGTTGTGAAATTCTATAGAGGTATAGAGGGTTAACTGAAATTATAAGATTTAAAATGTTGTCCTCCTGGCCTGCAGGCGATTTCTGATGACAGTAAGGCAGAACCCTAGTCCAGAGGTCTTCAATCCTGCTCCTGGAGGGCCACAGTTTAGTTCCAACCTGCTTCAGCACACCTGCCTTTGTATATTCAAGCGATCCTGAAGAGCTTGATGAGCTGTGTGTTTCAGGTGTGTTTGATTAGGGTTGGAACTAAACTCTGCAGGACAGTGGCCCTCCAGGAGCAGGATTGAAGACCTCTGCCCTAGTCAGGCAAGTGAGGATCTGCAGGAGGGCAGCCACAAAACATACTTTGCTGAAGACATGAAGTTTTGGTGGGTGATTGGCATACTAGTCAAATAATAGTATGATCATGCATTGCTAGTGGTGATCAGGTAGGCCTTTGTTTACCTTTGTTCATTGTTGTTTATCCATGATTTCAAATAAGAATCCCCCAATGGCTTTTTAGTGCAAATCATTAGCCCAAATTACGCAAAGTAACTACTTGAGCACTAGTTAAAGCCCAAATTACGCAAAATAACGAATTTAGTTTAAATCATTTGCTGACAGCTTGGTCCCCCCCAGTTAAAAAATCCTATCTGCGCCACTGGTCCCCACAGGTATTTTATTTTGAATAACCAGGATATCTGATATAAAAATAAAACACTTTTCTTTTCAGATTGGTTTAAAAATAATATTCTTTTGGTTTCTCAACTTGTAAACTCAAATGGTCATTTGTTTTCTTATTCTGAATTCTTAACTAAATATTGTATTCCTGTCACCGCACGAGACTTTGCCATCCCTGGAGCTATTGCACTTTTAAAAAACTCAGCTGATTCTTTACTCTATTCTACCTCTTGGACACATCCTTGCGAGTATGCATATATATATATATATATATATATATATATATATATATATATATACCCATCTATTAAATCATAGCCATACTGATATGCAGCCATATCGCACAGCTACAAGTGTGATATTGCTCATATCACATATAGCATTTCTTCTTCAATATCGTGTAGCCCTAGGTTTTCAGCCCTACAAAAATGCATAATACCTACACAATTCTATAACAATACTGTCACAGTGTCTGGTTGTGTTTCCCTGGGTTATCACTAGAGGTCCTCGTTCTCACGGTGTCATTCACATTAGACTACAATTCCCAGCATTCTGTTCTGTCACTTATCTGATTATTGCACTCAGCTGTTTCCCATCACCTTGTTAGTTCTGTGTGAGCCGGTGTCTGTTCCTGAGCCGTAGCCGGTTTCTGTTCCTGAGCCGTAGCCGGTTTCTGTTCCTGAGCCGTAGCCGGTGTCTGTTCCTGAGCCGTAGCCGGTGTCTGTTCCTGAGCCGGAGCCAGTGTCTGTTCCTGAGCCGGAGCCATTGTCTGGTCCTGAGCCGGAGCCGGTGTCTGTTCCTGAGCCGTAGCCGGTGTCCGGTCCTGAGCCGGAGCCGGTGTCTGTTCCTGAGCCGGAGCCATTGTCTAGTCCTGAGCCGGAGCCGGTGTCTGTTCCTGAGCCGTAGCCGGTGTCTGGTCCTGAGCCGGAGCCGGTGTCTGTTCCTGAGCCGTAGCCGATGTCTGGTCCTGAGCCGTAGCCGGTGTCTGTTCCTGAGCCGTAGCCGGTTTCTGTTCCTGAGCCGTAGCCGGTGTCTGTTCCTGAGCCGTAGCCGGTGTCTGTTCCTGAGCCGTAGCCGGTTTCTGTTCCTGAGCCGTAGCCGGTGTCTGTTCCTGAGCCGTAGCCGGTGTCTGTTCCTGAGCCGTAGCCGGTGTCTGTTCCTGAGCCGTAGCCGGTTTCTGTTCCTGAGCCGTAGCCGGTGTCTGTTCCTGAGCCGTAGCCGGTGTCTGTTCCTGAGCCGGAGCCGGTGTCTGTTCCTGAGCCGGAGCCATTGTCTGGTCCTGAGCCGGAGCCGGTGTCTGTTCCTGAGCCGTAGCCGGTGTCTGGTCCTGAGCCGGAGCCGGTGTCTGTTCCTGAGCCGTAGCCGGTGTCTGGTCCTGAGCCGGAGCCGGTGTCTGTTCCTGAGCCGGAGCCGGTGTCTGTTCCTGAGCCGGAGCCGGTGTCTGTTCCTGAGCCGGAGCCGGTGCCTGTTCCTGAGCCGGTGCCTGTTCCTGAGCCTGTTCCTGAGCCGGAGCCGGTGCCTGTTCCTGAGCCGGTGCCTGTTCCTGAGCCGGTGCCTGTTCCTGAGCCGGTGCCTGTTCCTAAGCCGGTGCCTGTTCCTGAGCCGGTGTCTGTTCCTGAGCCGGTGTCGGTGTCTGTTCCTGAGCCGGTGTCGGTGACTGTTCCTGAGCCGGTGTCGGTGTCTGTTCCTGAGCCGGTGTCGGTGTCTGCCGCCCGAGGGGTCTGCTTCGCCCTGGTCGCCGGCTGAGCCATCACCCCCTGTTCTTGTTCCCCTTCATGGTCCTGGCCCTCCCATCCCTCCCTTGGATTTCCCACCTTCCTCTTGGACTCTTGTGTTGTCTTGTGTACTGTCATGGAGCGTCTGGTAGCCGCTCCATAGAGGGGAGGTTCTGTCACAGTGTCTGGTTGTGTTTCCCTGGGTTATCACTAGAGGTCCTCGTTCTCACGGTGTCATTCACATTAGACTACAATTCCCAGCATTCTGTTCTGTCACTTATCTGATTATTGCACTCAGCTGTTTCCCATCACCTTGTTAGTTCTGTGTGAATATATTCCCTGTCTGTGTTAGTGTTTGTTACGGAGTCCTTGGTTTATGTCACCTCACTTTCTAGTTTGTATCTGCCCGTTTCTTGTTTTTGTCTTGTGTTTTGGATTGCCTTATTGGATTTTGACACCTGCCTGGATGACTACGAGTTTGGATTGCCCTTTAATTAAAAACTACTGCTCTTGGATTTTCTGCCTCCTGTGTGTGTTCCGTGACAAATACATAAATGTAATCATTCAAAACAATTAAGAAAATTCAAAATTCAACCAACTTTACAATTTTTGGACCACTTGAGATGGACTGACCCATTTATCCTTGTACGGTGAAAATCTGTAGATAAAATACAGTCAACGTACAAAGATCAGTTGCCGAACAGTGTCTGGACGATGTTGGCACCACAGCCACACAGGACAGAATTCTGCGTGAGTCAGGTAAGCAGAATAAAATGCACTGTAAATAAACATTATTATATATTCTGTTCTTTTGAACTTTCAATTCATCATAAAATCCTGAAAAAATTATTCCACAACAATATTAATAAAGGGAATGAATAATGAACCTTTGACAATCATATTGTAAATACAATTGTTAGGCTTTAGTGCTAATTTAATGTATGTTGTTGTGAATATTCCTCCAATAAAATAATTGAATGTCTATCCTTCTTTTTATCACACTCTTCATTCCTTTACTGACAGCCAGTTTAACAGTCTTATCTGAAACTGTGTGATTCAGCTGATGCTCAGCTCTCACTCACTCTCTGAGCTGCCTCATCTTGAATGGAAGTATTAGACATTTAATTTAATATTATACAGCATAAATCTAAACTGTAGTGTAAAACTAGGCTAAAGGCGCACCAGGGTAAAAGGCGCTTTTGACTTTATTCTCTTTTAAACCACCTTATGACTCAAAAATGTCCAAAACATCCGCTTTTGATGATGCACTTGGAAATTTGTCTTATCCTTGATGTGATCGCGGACAGCAACGCAAAGTTCATTCTGCATTTGATGTCATATTTAATGCTTTTTAAAATGTTGTAGATCTATGTAGCAAATGAGAATAGTTAAACTTATATATATCAATAGGCCTATATTGAGACAAAGGTCTTGTTAATGATCTTCAGTTTTGTTCAAGGTAAATAAAGCAACAGTTTTTAATAATGGAAGATTATGTAAAAGTAAAAAGCGCAGCTGTTGTTTGGGCGAAAGGCACAATTATTAACATGATAATAAACAGCTGGCTGACTTTTCCATTTGTTGACATAACAGATTTAGATGATAAATATATCAAAGATCAAGTTGGGTGTCCAGCTTACTTATAATTGCCATATTTATAATAAACCATCATATTTAAAAATATGATATTAATCATATCATTGTGGCGAGCAGGACGAGGCCGCGGGACGTGAGAGAACGGCGGGAGGCTGTTGGCGTAGACGCACCGCTCTCGCATCTCTCACGGAGGACCGGAAGCATAAAAGGAGGAGCGACGAGGTTGAAGATCGAGAGAGGAACAGGTCTGAGTTTATGTTGTGTTTTGTTTCTGTTTTGTGTGGCCAGCAGTCGTCCGTGAGGGGCTGCTGGCGGATCCTTTTAATACCCTCATCACCCCTCGCAGGCCGCAGGGTATAGGCCGACGAGGCGAGGGAAACGGAGACGGAAACATGAGGAGCGACAGATCCGAGAGAGGGGAGAGAGAAAAAAAATCTTGGTCCGGTTCTCCTCCGCAGTGCCTGGCGGTGGCGCTGGATAGCGCTCGGTGGACGGCTCGACACCCCTCCGCCTTCTGGTGGACAGCGACGGCTTCTCGGTTTCGGGCAGCCGGCAGGAGACCCCGCTCACTGCTCCTCCCCTTCAATGGCGGACGGTAGCAGGCTCCGGCCCACGCGACGACTCCTCCGCTCACTCCAGGACGGCAGCCGCCCCAACAACACCCAGGCGGCCGGTAGCGAACTCGACAACAATTCAGAAATCGAAGAATTCAAGAATATATCTAATATATATGTACTAGTCACAATTGGAATACATACTAGTCAGTAGTGATGTAGCACTCGAGTCCGGTCTCAAGACCGATTTCTGCTGTCTCGGACTCGTCTCGGACTTGTTCCTTCAAAGACTCGAACTCGACCCTTCAAAGACTTGGTCTTGACTCGGCATAGGCGGTCTCGTCCCCATCACTTTCCCGGTGAGTGGGTTCAACACCCTCACTTTTTCTGCAGTTTTGCACAAACGCCTTACTACAGTCGCTCTCGTTCAGTCGTTTCTCTGGCCGCTCTGTGTCTGCACTCGCTGCGTCTCCTCTCCCCATTCCTCTCAAAAAGGACACCGGCTTTGAGTGGGACCGGCTGATGATTGGCTGTTCTGCCTTAAGTCCCGCCTCTCTTGGTGTGTTAGATTTATCGGTCAGCTCGTGCTGAGGAGGCGGGAACTTATGGTTATTTACATCCCCCTTTTCCAGGTACTTTGAAGGAGTGTTTATGCTTTCGAGGTTTTTAAATAAGCTTGATGTGTTTAGGAAGATTTTATGTTTATGTTTTGTTGACATGTCGAGTGATATTGATGATATTTCGTTTTTTAGACTAAACCGCACAAGACTCAGGCATTCTGTTTGTGCTGCGTGATTAAAAGAAAAGTGTGCACTTTGCCCACACTTTTCTCCAAAAAAAAAGCTCAAGGGTTTATTTCTTACAAGTGAAGAAATTAGGACAAAAGTATTTTAATTTTCCTATTCTATGGCGTAATATAAAATATACTTTTGAAATATTCAAAACGATAAGAATTTTCATTTATATAGTAGCATACATTTATAGGCTATATGGATTTTCCATCATAGGAATAATTATATAAATTATTATAATAAATGTTTGGCATTTTAAAACACCAGTGATATGTAGAAGGAGACTCTATATCATAACTAAAAAGATGTTTGAGGCCTCTTTAGGTACAAGTCAATATTTTTTCTTTGTTCAATGTGCACAGGTCATGGGTCGAACCCGGTTGAAGCTCATAATTTTGAGCTCTCAAAGTGCATCAGATTGAGCGTTTAACCTTAAAATGCACAAAAAAATGTTGCGGGGGAGCATAGCCCCTGAACCCCCCATAAAGGGACAGAGGTCCACACAACATAGTTTACGATCATTTATCAATTTTACCCCAGCATATACAAAAAAGTTCCTTTTAAGCTTTTTAGTCATTAATAGCTGTTAATGCCAACATTTAAATGTCACATCCATCCCCCGCACTTTTGAAAAGCTTGCTACACCCCTGGTCCATATTAAGACGTTAAGACTCCTCCTCTAAACAATTCCCAATCTAGCTTAGTCTGTAGGCCTAACTGTTGATTATTAACTGGGGTGATATTAAATCATGAATATCAAAACTGACATTTGGAGACAAAATCTCGACTCGGACTTGCTTCCTCAAAGACTCGGTCTTGACTCGGACTCGACTGTATTTGAAAAACAACGGACTCGGTCTCGACTCGGACTCGACCCTTCAAAGACTCGGTCTTGACTCGGACTCGACTGTATTTGAAAAACAACGGACTCGGTCTCAACTCGGACTCGACCCTTCAAAGACTCGGTCTTGACTCGGACTCGACTGTATTTGAAAAACAACGGACTCGGTCTCAACTCGGACTCGACCCTTCAAAGACTCGGTCTTGACTCGGACTCGACTGTATTTGAAAAACAATGGACTCGGTCTCGACTCGGACTCGACCCTTCAAAGACTCGGTCTTGACTCGGACTCGACTGTATTTGAAAAACAACGGACTCGGTCTCAACTCGGACTCGACCCTTCAAAGACTCGGTCTTGACTCGGACTCGACTGTATTTGAAAAACAATGGACTCGGTCTCGACTCAGACTCGACCCTTCAAAGACTCGGTCTTGACTCTTACTCGGCATAGGCGGTCTCATCCCCATCACTACTAGTCAGAACTGAATAGTTGATATCTGAATGACAGATCCCCTTAAATATGGCAAAAAATTAAATGTGTTACTAGAAACAAAAGAATAGTTACTAGTCACTATCGAAATAAGTACTAGTATCCAATGAATAAGTAATAGTATCTAAAGAAAAGGCACCAGTACCAAAAGAATAAGCACTAGTATCTAAAAAATAAGGACTAGTATCCAATAAATAAGTAATTGTATCTAAAGAAAAGGCACCAGTACCAAAAGAATAAGTACTGGTAGCTAATGAATAAGTACTAGTACGTAATGGAATAGATACTAGTATCTAAAAAATAAGTACTAGTAGCATGAAAATAGAGACTAGTAGGTTTAAATGATAAAATGTTAGACTGGCTTGCCATATAGAGACTATAGGTTTAAATGATAAAATGTTAAAACGGCTTGCCAGCTTGCCTTACTCTGCACGTCCCTGTAGCTTATCGGAATGAAATGCATGTTCGTCTCCTGCAGAGGGCGGTATTGATGAACGAACTCCTCCTCCTTCATTGACGCAATATAGCCGTCTTTCCACTGCACTGCACACGTCACGACAGCCGTCGGACCGGAAGTCATTAATTTGAGTAGTACGGGAGTTGCGTTGAGTTCCGATCCAAAGCCGTTAAAAACAGAGTTACGACACTCTCATAGACCGCCGTATTTAACGGCTCTGTTCCGATCATATGCGTATGCGGAAATCTCGCATTTGAGCTTCGGATGTGTTGAAATATCTGAACTTCTGCGGCTAGACGGTATCAGAGTATGCGACCGGTCGACCGGATATGATGTATTATAATCAAAACTATGAGCGCGAAGCTAGAATTACCTATATTTGCCACTTTAACGTGATTCTGTAAACTACATTTCTGTAAAATGGCGGTTATTAATAATTATGTTAGAAATAATTATGTTATAATTATTAAATCAATATCTTTATTGATTAGCTCTATAAAATCGACTGTGTTTTTTATTCAAGATGTATTGAGGGTCATTTGTTTTGTGTGGATATATTCATGCATGCATTACATTCATTAAAATCATTCATTTTACCATTGTGCATAGCTGAGGTTAACTTTTCAACTATTTCGAAGTTCCGTGCGACTGCCGCTAGGGGGCGAGTGCGCCCATCGTATGCGAATGACGTGTGCAGTGGAAAGGAGGGGAAATGCGCTCATTTCCGAGGCGTTTCCGTTATCTTGCGTTTAGAAGAATCCGCAGGTCACGCGTCTGAGATAATGTGTGCGCGCGCCCTCAGACACAGGATCAGATTCAGATACAGTGACCTATAGGAAGCGCGCGACTTCAACTCGAGGACAACACTGCGGATTAATTTCAACGGTATGAGCTGCAATTATTATGCGTTTACTTTATTTGTTAATGTTAGGTATATCCAGTAATAATACAACTCAATAATCCAACTACAAGTGATTCTATACAGATGTGTGTGTGTGAGAGAGCCTGTGCTTCATGTGTACGTGCTTATGTGTTCTGTGTCTTTGTTTTTGCGTGTCTCTGTAACGGTGATGTAAACAAGTGTAACATTCTGAAACACTTCTATAGACGTTCACCACAGCTGTGAATTGCTGTTCAGAGTAATCATCAAAATAATGTTTTAAGTATATCCTGATATCATTTTCACTATGTACTGATGTCATGCATTTGCATGGCTATTTGCATTTATTTGCACCATTCCCAATATTTGAGTCCAAAGTTGAACAAGCAGCATGCATTTGTACATTCATACAATACACTAACTGTTTAAATTCACTTTACATTAAAAATGAGTGTTATGATGGCATATCTAATTTCTTAGCAACTACACAGTATAGGCATAACACTTGGTAAACTCATGTGTTCGACGTCTGTGAGGCATTTCCTGTGATTGCATTTGCACAAAGACAGCTAGCCTGTCATTGTCCTCGGGTGTTCGTCGTGATCTTGAAGGTTTTGTCCCAGTTGGAGTTCTTTTTTAGGTTTCATAATATTTTTGAAGCTTGACCTGATTTTCTCTTTCTCAGTAGTGTTGAAACTGACATACTTAAAAAAAAATTCACTGAAAGCTTTTTCTTTGAGATATCAACCTAAAATTTGGAACAACTTGTTCAGGTTTTTGGCTCTGATTTTCTTAGTTTTACAGTACAACATGTTTTGAAAATATATTTTAGATAAAATATGGATAATGCATTTTTTACATTGTACATTTTCATAAACTTAAAATTTTATCACTTTTTCTGTTTCACTTTTTCTCTTTATTTCACTTTACAAAAATCTGCCAAATGTTTTCTTTAAAACAAGACCAATCTGACGTCTCTATTCCAAAACATTCTCGAATTACAACCATTTAAGTTGCGTTTTAATGGTTATGCAAAAAAAAAGGAGGGGGGGGGGGTGACACTTAAAGGGGCATCATTATGACTATGATTATGAGCACCATTATGACTGAGATTTATACAGCTGATCGTATGTATGTGTGATTCACAGGTCTCCAGTATGGCGGAGTTGCTGCGGTCGCTCCTAAACGTGGCAGAAAAAGCCGCAAATGTGGCTCGCGTCTGTCGTCAAGAAGCGTCTCTTTTTGAGCTCCTGGTTCAGGAAAAGACAGGACCTGACAAAAACAAGAAATTCGTCCAGGACTTCAAGACGCTTGCTGATGTGGTGATACAGGAAATGATTCGCCATGATGTTTGTGCCCAGGTTCTTAAAAATAAAGCTTTCATTGAGATCAAAATTAATTTTAGTCAAACTGATCAGTTTGTGTTGAGGGCTAAACATTCTCCATTCTTGCTTTATAATTATAGTTTCCAGAATTGAACAGCTTTATTCATGGAGAGGAGTCAAACAAGTTTGAGAATGGGCTTGGTAAGTTACACTGTAATTATGTAATAATTGTGCTGCACTTGAAAGGATTTTATTATGCAATTATATTTAAATGGCATTCACCACTCTTGTGGCACTTGATCTTTGACTCTTTAAGTCAGCTTGAAACGGAAGGCATGCGATGGTCTTTTCTTCCCTACTGTAACGTGTATCCGAGTTGAGTATTGATTTTGTCCATTTTGGATCTCATGTGATTGACAGTTTGCCTCGCCCTGGTCTGGCACCAGTAAACGCCATAGACCGTAAACAAGTGATCAGAGAAGAAAAGAGATGTCACTCAAAGGGTTGCTCTTTATTACAGTATGTGTACTTATTATAGTAATTACAATAACTGGTAATAACTAAGTACATAGTATGTACATTGGAAACAGGACTGAAAAATAAAGTGATTAAAGTTACGAGGCACGTGCATTTAAAAAAATAATGTGCACAAATAAATCCTTTATAATAAATGCTGCACTATTCCATAAAAAAAACAAGAGTTGTCCATTTTGATTTCATAGTGAATTTAACTCAACTGAAATATGGAAAGCTGGCATATTGTGGATTGTTACACAATATAAATAAATATTTCTTTGCATGCAGAAGTTGTTTAGATGATTATTTGGAAAAGTAGAATCAGATATAATTATGCAAACGTTAAAACTGGTTAAATTTAGAGTTGAAGTGCGTTGCGCTGTCCTTGTAGCAGTGGTATAATTTCATAAAGAATCCAAGCAATTCTGTTGTAGACAACATAGGATTGGCCTAGTACAGAGCCCTGTGGGACTCCCTGTTAAGATGCATGATGCTGAAAAAAAAAACACCTTTGTAAGTGCTGTCACAGGCACTGTTTAGACTAAACTCAAGCAAGTGTGTTTCGGATCGCAGTTTTTAGCTTGGTTCATGGGTGTGTATGCCAGGATTTTATTTGGGGTTATGCAAACCATTTTAAAATCAGATGGGATAAAGCCAGTGGGGAGGTTGTGGCCGCAGCACCTTGTAGGCAAATGCTTGCGAGATGATCGTAAAAAAATCATAGATATCATTATGGAGTTTGTAATGAGGATTTGGAGGACCTAAGGAATAGTTAGCATGAGATAGTAATGCAAATGTATGTTTTGAGGTGTTCACGAGATGCCTGGGAATAACATTGTCTTCCATACCTGCAAACTCGTCAACTTTCTGTGAAATTTGTCATTCTGACACTGAATAGGCCGTTTATATTATCTAAGGAGTTTTTTTTTATGAGGGCTTATATGAATTTATATCTGGGAATGTTCAGAAAAATTCCAATTGCTTTTTCTTTTCATCTTCTCATTGTATGGTGTCTAATAAAGTAGCGCAGAGATGCTTTGTGTACAGAGTAACTGCGGTCATTTTTCCATAAGTGTATTTTACATATTTCTACTTTTCCATAAATGCCACCTACTTTTAGAGAGTGAATTTGCATTTTCATTCAGCCCATCTACTAGTTATATAACATGCATAATCATTTATTAGGCTGAAACTTGAGGTTTATCATTTATAAAAATGTTTTTTGTTAACTTGAATGGCAAAATAGTCATTGGTTTTATGGTGATTTACAGTTAAGGATGTTTCCATGTAGTTTCAATAGAACATTGCTACCTAAAAAACATGTAGTTCTATTCTAATTTCGAAATTTTTAACTGCCGATTCCAAGCAATTAAAAAAAATGTATTTAACTGCGATTCCAAGCAATTTTTAGATTTTTATTTATTTATTTAACTGCCGATTCCAAGCTATTTTTAGGTATTTATTTATTAAACTGCCGATTCCAAGCTATTTTTAGATTTTTATTTATTTAACTGCCGATTCCAAGCTATTTTTAGGTATTTATTTATTTAACTGCCGATTCCAAGCTATTTTTAGGTATTTATTTATTTAACTGCCGATTCCAAGCTATTTTTAGGTATTTATTTATTTAACTGCCGATTCCAAGCTATTTTTAGATTTTTATTTATTTAACTGCCGATTCCAAGCTATTTTTATTTATTTATTAAACTGCCGATTCCAAGCTATTTTTAGGTATTTATTTATTTAACTGCCGATTCCAAGCTATTTTTATTTATTTATTAAACTGCCGATTCCAAGCTATTTTTAGGTATTTATTTATTTAACTGCCGATTCCAAGCTATTTTTAGGTATTTATTTATTTAACTGCCGATTCCAAGCTATTTTTAGATTTTTATTTATTTAACTGCCGATTCCAAGCTATTTTTATTTATTTATTAAACTGCCGATTCCAAGCTATTTTTAGGTATTTATTTATTTAACTGCCGATTCCAAGCTATTTTTAGGTATTTATTTATTTAACTGCCGATTCCAAGCTATTTTTAGATTTTTATTTATTTAACTGCCGATTCCAAGCTATTTTTAGATTTTTATTTATTTATTTAACTGCCGATTCCAAGCTATTTTTAGGTATTTATTTATTTAACTGCCGATTCCAAGCTATTTTTAGGTATTTATTTATTTAACTGCCGATTCCAAGCTATTTTTAGATTTTTATTTATTTAACTGCCGATTCCAAGCTATTTTTAGGTATTTATTTATTTAACTGCCGATTCCAAGCTATTTTTAGATTTTTATTTATTTAACTGCCGATTCCAAGCTATTTTTAGGTATTTATTTATTTAACTGCCGATTCCAAGCTATTTTTAGGTATTTATTTATTTAACTGCCGATTCCAAGCTATTTTTAGATTTTTATTTATTTATTAAACTGCCGATTCCAAGCTATTTTTAGGTATTTATTTATTTAACTGCCGATTCCAAGCTATTTTTAGGTATTTATTTATTTAACTGCCGATTCCAAGCTATTTTTAGGTATTTATTTATTTAACTGCCGATTCCAAGCTATTTTTAGATTTTTATTTATTTATTTAACTGCCGATTCCAAGCTATTTTTAGGTATTTATTTATTTAACTGCCGATTCCAAGCTATTTTTAGATTTTTATTTATTTAACTGCCGATTCCAAGCTATTTTTAGATTTTTATTTATTTAACTGCCGATTCCAAGCTATTTTTAGATTTTTATTTATTTATTTAACTGCCGATTCCAAGCTATTTTTAGATTTTTATTTATTTAACTGCCGATTCCAAGCTATTTTTAGATTTTTATTTATTTAACTGCCGATTCCAAGCTATTTTTAGGTATTTATTTATTTAACTGCCGATTCCAAGCTATTTTTAGATTTTTATTTATTTAACTGTCGATTTCAAGCTATTTTTAGATTTTTATTTATTTAACTGCCGATTCCAAGCTATTTTTAGGTATTTATTTATTTAACTGGCGATTCCAAGCTATTTTTAGATTTTTATTTATTTATTAAACTGCCGATTCCAAGCTATTTTTAGATTTTTATTTATTTAACTGCCGATTCCAAGCTATTTTTAGATTTGTTTTTATTTATTTATTAATTTTAGATTTTTATTTATTAAACTGCCAATTCCCAGCTATTTTTAGATTTTTATTTATTAAACTGCCGATTCCAAGCAATTTTTAGATATTTATTTATTTAACTGGCGGTTCCAAGCTTTTTTTTAGATTTTTATTTATTAAACTGCCGATTCCAAGCTATTTTTAGGTATTTATTTATTTAACTGCCGATTCCAAGCTAATTTTAGGTATTTATTTATTTAACTGCCGATTCCAAGCTATTTTTAGATTTTTATTTATTTATTTAACTGCCGATTCCAAGCTATTTTTAGATTTTTATTTATTTATTTAACTGCCGATTCCAAGCTATTTTTAGGTATTTATTTATTTAACTGCCGATTCCAAGCTATTTTTAGATTTTTATTTATTTAACTGCCGATTCCAAGCTATTTTTAGATTTTTATTTATTTATTTAACTGCCGATTCCAAGCTATTTTTAGATTTTTATTTATTTAACTGCCGATTCCAAGCTATTTTTAGATTTTTATTTATTTAACTGCCGATTCCAAGCTATTTTTAGATTTTTATTTATTTAACTGCCGATTCCAAGCTATTTTTAGGTATTTATTTATTTAACTGCCGATTCCAAGCTATTTTTAGATTTTTATTTATTTAACTGTCGATTTCAAGCTATTTTTAGATTTTTATTTATTTAACTGCCGATTCCAAGCTATTTTTAGGTATTTATTTATTTAACTGGCGATTCCAAGCTATTTTTAGATTTTTATTTATTTATTAAACTGCCGATTCCAAGCTATTTTTAGATTTTTATTTATTTAACTGCCGATTCCAAGCTATTTTTAGATTTGTTTTTATTTATTTATTAATTTTAGATTTTTATTTATTAAACTGCCAATTCCCAGCTATTTTTAGATTTTTATTTATTAAACTGCCGATTCCAAGCAATTTTTAGATATTTATTTATTTAACTGGCGGTTCCAAGCTTTTTTTTAGATTTTTATTTATTAAACTGCCGATTCCAAGCTATTTTTAGGTATTTATTTATTTAACTGCCGATTCCAAGCTATTTTTAGGTATTTATTTATTTAACTGCCGATTCCAAGCTATTTTTAGGTATTTATTTATTTAACTGCCGATTCCAAGCTATTTTTATTTATTTATTAAACTGCCGATTCCAAGCTATTTTTAGGTATTTATTTATTTAACTGCCGATTCCAAGCTATTTTTAGGTATTTATTTATTTAACTGCCGATTCCAAGCTATTTTTAGATTTTTATTTATTTAACTGCCGATTCCAAGCTATTTTTATTTATTTATTAAACTGCCGATTCCAAGCTATTTTTAGGTATTTATTTATTTAACTGCCGATTCCAAGCTATTTTTAGGTATTTATTTATTTAACTGCCGATTCCAAGCTATTTTTAGATTTTTATTTATTTAACTGCCGATTCCAAGCTATTTTTAGATTTTTATTTATTTATTTAACTGCCGATTCCAAGCTATTTTTAGGTATTTATTTATTTAACTGCCGATTCCAAGCTATTTTTAGGTATTTATTTATTTAACTGCCGATTCCAAGCTATTTTTAGATTTTTATTTATTTAACTGCCGATTCCAAGCTATTTTTAGGTATTTATTTATTTAACTGCCGATTCCAAGCTATTTTTAGATTTTTATTTATTTAACTGCCGATTCCAAGCTATTTTTAGGTATTTATTTATTTAACTGCCGATTCCAAGCTATTTTTAGGTATTTATTTATTTAACTGCCGATTCCAAGCTATTTTTAGATTTTTATTTATTTATTAAACTGCCGATTCCAAGCTATTTTTAGGTATTTATTTATTTAACTGCCGATTCCAAGCTATTTTTAGGTATTTATTTATTTAACTGCCGATTCCAAGCTATTTTTAGGTATTTATTTATTTAACTGCCGATTCCAAGCTATTTTTAGATTTTTATTTATTTATTTAACTGCCGATTCCAAGCTATTTTTAGGTATTTATTTATTTAACTGCCGATTCCAAGCTATTTTTAGATTTTTATTTATTTAACTGCCGATTCCAAGCTATTTTTAGATTTTTATTTATTTAACTGCCGATTCCAAGCTATTTTTAGATTTTTATTTATTTATTTAACTGCCGATTCCAAGCTATTTTTAGATTTTTATTTATTTAACTGCCGATTCCAAGCTATTTTTAGATTTTTATTTATTTAACTGCCGATTCCAAGCTATTTTTAGGTATTTATTTATTTAACTGCCGATTCCAAGCTATTTTTAGATTTTTATTTATTTAACTGTCGATTTCAAGCTATTTTTAGATTTTTATTTATTTAACTGCCGATTCCAAGCTATTTTTAGGTATTTATTTATTTAACTGGCGATTCCAAGCTATTTTTAGATTTTTATTTATTTATTAAACTGCCGATTCCAAGCTATTTTTAGATTTTTATTTATTTAACTGCCGATTCCAAGCTATTTTTAGATTTGTTTTTATTTATTTATTAATTTTAGATTTTTATTTATTAAACTGCCAATTCCCAGCTATTTTTAGATTTTTATTTATTAAACTGCCGATTCCAAGCAATTTTTAGATATTTATTTATTTAACTGGCGGTTCCAAGCTTTTTTTTAGATTTTTATTTATTAAACTGCCGATTCCAAGCTATTTTTAGGTATTTATTTATTTAACTGCCGATTCCAAGCTAATTTTAGGTATTTATTTATTTAACTGCCGATTCCAAGCTATTTTTAGATTTTTATTTATTTATTTAACTGCCGATTCCAAGCTATTTTTAGATTTTTATTTATTTATTTAACTGCCGATTCCAAGCTATTTTTAGGTATTTATTTATTTAACTGCCGATTCCAAGCTATTTTTAGATTTTTATTTATTTAACTGCCGATTCCAAGCTATTTTTAGATTTTTATTTATTTATTTAACTGCCGATTCCAAGCTATTTTTAGATTTTTATTTATTTAACTGCCGATTCCAAGCTATTTTTAGATTTTTATTTATTTAACTGCCGATTCCAAGCTATTTTTAGATTTTTATTTATTTAACTGCCGATTCCAAGCTATTTTTAGGTATTTATTTATTTAACTGCCGATTCCAAGCTATTTTTAGATTTTTATTTATTTAACTGTCGATTTCAAGCTATTTTTAGATTTTTATTTATTTAACTGCCGATTCCAAGCTATTTTTAGGTATTTATTTATTTAACTGGCGATTCCAAGCTATTTTTAGATTTTTATTTATTTATTAAACTGCCGATTCCAAGCTATTTTTAGATTTTTATTTATTTAACTGCCGATTCCAAGCTATTTTTAGATTTGTTTTTATTTATTTATTAATTTTAGATTTTTATTTATTAAACTGCCAATTCCCAGCTATTTTTAGATTTTTATTTATTAAACTGCCGATTCCAAGCAATTTTTAGATATTTATTTATTTAACTGGCGGTTCCAAGCTTTTTTTTAGATTTTTATTTATTAAACTGCCGATTCCAAGCTATTTTTAGGTATTTATTTATTTAACTGCCGATTCCAAGCTATTTTTAGGTATTTATTTATTTAACTGCCGATTCCAAGCTATTTTTAGGTATTTATTTATTTAACTGCCGATTCCAAGCTATTTTTAGATTTTTATTTATTTAACTGCCGATTCCAAGCTATTTTTAGGTATTTATTTATTTAACTGCCGATTCCAAGCTATTTTTAGGTATTTATTTATTTAACTGCCGATTCCAAGCTATTTTTAGATTTTTATTTATTTAACTGCCGATTCCAAGCTATTTTTAGATTTTTATTTATTTATTTAACTGCCGATTCCAAGCTATTTTTAGGTATTTATTTATTTAACTGCCGATTCCAAGCTATTTTTAGATTTTTATTTATTTATTAAACTGCCGATTCCAAGCTATTTTTAGGTATTTATTTATTTAACTGCCGATTCCAAGCTATTTTTAGGTATTTATTTATTTATTAAACTGCCGATTCCAAGCTATTTTTAGATTTTTATTTATTTAACTGCCGATTCCAAGCTATTTTTAGGTATTTATTTATTTAACTGCCGATTCCAAGCTATTTTTAGGTATTTATTTATTTAACTGCCGATTCCAAGCTATTTTTAGATTTTTATTTATTTAACTGCCGATTCCAAGCTATTTTTAGATTTTTATTTATTTAACTGCCGATTCCAAGCTATTTTTAGATTTTTATTTATTTATTTAACTGCCGATTCCAAGCTATTTTTAGATTTTTATTTATTTAACTGCCGATTCCAAGCTATTTTTAGATTTTTATTTATTTAACTGCCGATTCCAAGCTATTTTTAGGTATTTATTTATTTATTTAACTGCCGATTCCAAGCTATTTTTTGATTTTTATTTATTTAACTGTCGATTTCAAGCTATTTTTAGATTTTTATTTATTTAACTGCCGATTCCAAGCTATTTCTAGATTTTTATTTATTTAACTGCCGATTCCAAGCTATTTTTAGATTTTTATTTATTTATTAAACTACCGATTCCAAGCTATTTTTAGATTTTTTTTTATTTAACTGCCGATTCCAAGCTATTTTAGATATTTATTTATTTATTAAACTGCCGATTCCAAGCTATTTTCAGATTTGTTTTTATTTATTTAACTGCCGATTCCAAGCTATTTTTAGATTTTTATTTATTAAACTGCCGATTCCAAGCAATTTTTAGATATTTATTTAACTGGCGGTTCCAAGCTTTTTTTTAGATTTTTATTTATTAAACTGCCGATTCCAAGCAATTTTTTAATTTATTTATTAAACTGCCGATTCCAAGCTATTTTTAGATTTTTATTTATTTATTAAACTACCGATTCCCAGCTATTTTTAGATTTTTATTTATTTAACTGCCGATTCCAAGCTATTTTTATTTAACTGCCGATTCCAAGCTATTTTTATTTATTTAACTGCCGATTCCAAGCTATTTTTATTTATTAAACTGCCGATTCCAAGCTATTTTTAGATATTAAGTTATTAAACTGCCGATTCTAAGCTATTTTTAGATATTAAGTTATTAAACTGCCGATTCCAATCTATTTTTAGATTTTTATTTATTTATTAAACTGACAATTCCAAGCTATTTTTAGATTTTTATTTATTTATTAAATTGACGATTCCAAGCTATTTTTAGATTTTTATTTATTTAACTGCCGATTCCAAGCTATTTTTAGATTTTTATTTATTTTTTAACTGCCGATTCCAAGCTATTTTTAGATATTTATTTATTTAACTGCCGATTCCAAGCTATTTTTAGATTTCTATTTATTAAACTGCCGATTCCAAGCTATTTTTAGATATTTATTTATTTAACTGCCGATTCCAAGCTATTTTTAGATTTCTATTTATTAAACTGCCGATTCCAAGCTATTTAAAAAATATATTTATTTAACTGCGATTCCAAGCAATTTTTTGATTTTTTTTTTCATTTAACTGCCGATTCCAAACTATTTTTATTTATTAAACTGCCGATCTCAAGCTATTTTTAGATTTTTATTTATTTATTTAACTGCCGATTCCAAGCTATTTTTAGAAATTAATTTATTTAACTGCCGATTCCAAGCTATTTTTAGAATTTTATTTATTTAACTGCCGATTCCAAGCTATTTTTAGAATTGTATTAATTTAACTGCCGATTCCAAGCTATTTTTATTTATTAAACTGCCGATTCCAAGCTATTTTTAGATTTTTGTTTATTTATTTAACTGCCGATTCCAAGCTATTTTTAGAATTTTATTAATTTAACTTCCAATTCCAAGCTATTTTTAGAATTGTATTAATTTAACTGCCGATTCCAAGCTATTTTTAGAAATGTATTTATTTAACTGCCGATTCCAAGCTATTTTTAGTTGTTGTTTTTTTTTCGTAACTTTATTTTGATGGTCCCTTTTGAACATTCTGTTAACTATAAGTAACTTTGCAACTACATGTCAACTAATTCTCATTAGAGTATTAGTGGAGTGTTTAATATCTGCTTACTCTTTATTGTGATGATCCTCCAACAGACACTCTACTGACTATAAGTAACTTTACAACTACGTGTCAACTTACTCTAACCCTAACAGTCTACTAATACTCTAATGAGAGTTAGTAGACATGAAGGTGGAATGTTACTTATAGACAACAGAATGTGTTAAAGGGACCATCAAAATAAAGTGAAACCTTTTATTTAACTGCCGATTCCAAGCTATTTTTTGTTTTTGACTGCCGACTTCAAGCAATTTTTTCATTTATTTTTAACTATGCTTCTGTGTTGGCAAAGAACACTCAAACTCAGTGCTAGTCAATGTATTAATGGAATAAATTGTGATTGTATGTCCATCAGGGGAGAGTGTTACAGTGACGGTCTGTGCTCGGGAACAGGACACAACTGCTCTGTTGGCTAAAGTCCTGGATGGGGATCAAACCGCCGCGTCCCTCCTGAGCAAAGCCATCCATCAGGACCTTCAGCTCCGAGACGAAGCCGCTGAATCTCTGCAGCTATCAATCAGCCCAGCCGAAGTGGGCATCTGGATCGATCCCATCGGTAATGCATTTGTTATTTTCTGTCCATAAAATTAAATAATTTGTTTAACTCAGATATTTAGTTTTACATGTACAGTATTCTGCTTAGACTAGTCTTACCAGTTAGTCATCTAATTTTTAGTCTTAAAGGGATAATTCACCCAGTGATTTACTCACCCTGAAGACATCTATGACATTCTTCTTTCAGACGAGTTATATTTAAAAAGTGTCCTGGCTCTTTCAAGTGTGATGGATAGATGCAGTTGTATGGACTTCAAAAAAAATGGTGCCCATTCACTCCCATTATCAAGCTTGGAAGAGCCAGGACATTTTTTAATACAACTCCGATTTTATTCATCTGAAACAATGTCATATACACCTAGGATGGCTTCAGGGTGAGAAATCATGGGCTAATTTTTATCTTTTAACTTTAACTTAGCAGCTTTGTTTATGCAACCGTCAGTCAGGTTTGTCATTGTTCAGTAGTTGCAGAACTAGTTGCAGGCATGTACAGGAGATATTCATGTTAAAACTATGTGGAAAAAGGCAAATGTGAAACATCACTACAGAAACTGTGGCTGAAACTGGAAACATTGTTTTGAAACGGTTCAACCTGTAGAATGGAAAACAAAAGTTCAGACAAGTTAAATGTTTGAGGCCTCTCGCTGTTCATAAACCTCTAAGACTAGTCTTACAAGTTAGACATCAAATTCGTTTCTATTTATCAGCGTGTTAATTGTTCAGGTTGTCAACAGATGTATTTGGTTATTTTCTTTGAACAGACAGTACAAGTCAGTACATTGAAGGGAAAGAGGAAGAGGAGCCGGATGAAGGCTTTTGTCCTGCTGGACTCCCGTGTGCTCTGGTTCTGATTGGGGTTTATTTACGAGCCACTGGTCAACCAGTCATGGGTGTCATAAACCAGCCGTTCAACCGCAAACACTCCACGGGTAAAGGGTAAGATAAATGTAGTCACAGCTAAAGGGGTTTATTACACAATAGTAAATAAATACCTTAATTAAATCTCTATGTATCACTTAAGTTATACTGATTAAGAGTTTCAAGAACTACAATTATTACTCATTTCATATCCGTCACAGTGAATTGTAGAGATGCATGACAAAACAAAGTTGTATCCAAAATAAATGGTCTTTATTTAATCCACAAAAGAAAACTCAGGAGATCGTAGGAGAAATACACGCAATCATGTTAAACTAAGACGACACCGGACCGGTTTTACGTGCAAACCAATGTGTCAATTTGAAGAGCAATTCGCCAAAAATAAACAACAACAAAAAAAACTCCCTAAAGATTCATGTAAAAACAGAAAAACGCTTTTTTAGCTTGACAGAGACCAAAAAAAATCAAATATGAGACATGAAGAACTACTCAAAACAAAAATTCTCTTTGTGTTACAGGTCAATTTGACCCGAATATTTTTGTTCTTAATTAGCTGCACAGACACTGCATTAAAACATTCTTGATGTTTTTGTGTTATCACTACTTGTAGTGACTATTTCTATGCTGAGGTGCAAATAACTAAACTAAGTATAAATAGTATTTAACATTGTGTAAATACTGCCTTTACATATTACTGGTCCCCAAGCTTTAAAAGTATTGGTTTCAAAATAGTAATCGAGAGATCCAAAAAACAAACATCATTTCACAGACTTTTTTGTCTAAATTAAGAAATTGAGTATTTTGCCTGGATTATTCTTCAATTTTGAGTAAACCGTAAGTCTTAAATTTCATAATTTCTCATGTATTTCATGTATTAGTGTTTGACCAACTCCAATGAAGGTTTTCTGTTTTTACCTGACTCTTTGCTGTTTTACAAAATGTTGATTTTTGGTGAATTTCATGGAAACCATGTCGGTTTGAACCCCAATACAATCAATAGCTGCTTTTGCACCGACTGGCCGAACGGTTCCAGTTATATTCCCACTTGAGCTTGGTTCGGCACAGCACCATAATGATCCGTTCTCGGTCCCGAATTCTCAGAACGGTTGAAAAAAAGAAACCATATCCATACCGGAAAATTAATCTGATTACATCATGCACGTTACTTGTAACACGTTTTACTCATCGCATCAAAAAAGTAATCTGATTACATCATGCACGTTACTTGTAACACGTTTTACTCATTGCATCAAAAAAGTAATCTAATTACATCATGCACGTTACTTGTAACACGTTTTACTCATTGCATCAAAAAAGTAATCTAATTACATCATGCACGTTACTTGTAACACGTTTTACTCATTGCATCAAAAAAGTAATCTAATTACATCATGCACGTTACTTGTAACACGTTTTTACTCATCGCATCAAAAGAGTAATCTGATTACATCATGCACGTTACTTGTAACACGTTTTACTCATTGCATCAAAAAAGTAATCTAATTACATCATGCACGTTACTTGTAACACGTTTTTACTCATCGCATCAAAAGAGTAATCTGATTACATCATGCACGTTACTTGTAACACGTTTTTACTCATTGCATCAAAAAAGTAATCTAATTACATCATGCACGTTACTTGTAACACGTTTTTACTCATCGCATCAAAAAAGTAATCTGATTACATCATGCACGTTACTTGTAACACGTTTTTACTCATCACATCAAAAAAGTAATCTAATTACATCATGCACGTTACTTGTAACACGTTTTTACTCATTGCATCAAAAAAGTAATCTAATTACATCATGCACGTTACTTGTAACACGTTTTTACTCATTGCATCAAAAAAGTAATCTAATTACATCATGCACGTTACTTGTAACACGTTTTACTCATCGCATCAAAAAAGTAATCTGATTACATCATGCACGTTACTTGTAACACGTTTTTACTCATCGCATCAAAAAAGTAATCTGATTACATCATGCACGTTACTTGTAACACGTTTTACTCATCGCATCAAAAAAGTAATCTGATTACATCATGCAAGTTACTTGTAACACGTTTTTACTCATCGCATCAAAAAAGTAATCTGATTACATCATGCACGTTACTTGTAACACGTTTTTACTCATCGCATCAAAAAAGTAATCTAATTACATCATGCACGTTACTTGTAACACGTTTTTACTCATTGCATCAAAAAAGTAATCTAATAACATCATGCACGTTACTTGTAACACGTTTTACTCATCGCATCAAAAAAGTAATCTAATTACATCATGCACGTTACTTGTAACACGTTTTTACTCATCGCATCAAAAAAGTAATCTAATTACATCATGCACGTTACTTGTAACACGTTTTACTCATTGCATCAAAAAAGTAATCTGATTACATCATGCACGTTACTTGTAACACGTTTTTACTCATCACATCAAAAAAGTAATCTAATTACATCATGCACGTTACTTGTAACACGTTTTTACTCATTGCATCAAAAAAGTAATCTAATTACATCATGCACGTTACTTGTAACACGTTTTTACTCATTGCATCATAAAAGTAATCTGATTACATCATGCACGTTTATGTGAAAAAAGGTGTCACAAAATTTCAAGAATAAATAAACTGTTTAACCACTGCTATGGAGTGTGGGTCAAAAACACAGTAAGAAAGATTGAAGCTATCATGACCCAATATGTAGGTTACTGTATCACATAATGTCTTGATTTTGTCCTGATTGTAGATGGAAAGGCCAGCACATCTGGGGTGTCTCGTATGGAGATGTGAACGTGTGCTCGTTCACTCGGCCGTCGAATCCTCAGAAGAGCGAGCGTTTGTCGGTTCTGCTGAGCTCCAGCGAGAGACCCGCTGTGAAGAACGCGCTCGCGCCGCTTTCCAACGGACCGCTGATGTTTGCGTCGGGCGCGGGATACAAGCTCCTGTGTGTGGCGCGGGGTCTGGCGGACGTGTACGTGCTGTCGGAGGCGAGCACGTTTAAGTGGGACTCATGCGCTCCTCATGCGGTGCTGCGGGCGCTGGGTGGAGGAGTGTCTGATCTGAGCCAGTGTCTCCAAGGTCACACAACCCAACTCACATACCATCAACCACACACACACTGTCAAGGGGTGGAGAGATGGGCCAACCGGGGAGGAGTCATCGCTTACTTGGACTCCAGCGTTATTGAGAAAGTCGTGAAGGCGCTTGCTGGAAAGATATGACAAAGATATTATGCAAGTTTGTATTTTTTTGCATAATCTTATGTCCTTTATGATTCTAGTTTCATAATGTATAGTGGCATATTCAAATGTTAATATAAAGCTGTGGGGGGTTTTTTTAAGGAAAAAAAATATCATACTTATCTACAAAGTTGACATTTTTGGAAGAAGTTTCATTTAAGAGAAAGGGGAAAGGGAATCAATCACTGTTTCATTACAGATGATATCAAACACTTTACAGTTACTTGAGACGAAAGGAAAGCTATAAACTGACAGTTCTCTGGGTTTGGATTGTCATGTGTAACACATGGACATTCATGCCCTTTTATAGTGATGTTTTTGACTTATTTTTTTCACTGAAACATTACTAGTGCAATGAGAGTCTCTCACCGGAACGACATTTGGCTTGAGTTGTACTTCACTGTCTCATTCTAAACCTTCACGGGCATTTAATAAAATATTCTGCAAAAACTAGACATGTTTAAGAAATATTGTGGAATATTATTACAATTTAAATGAACTGTATTCTATGTGAATATATTGTAAACTGTAATTTATTCCTGTGATCAAAGCTGAATCTTGTAATTGTGATTAAATAAATGCAGCTTTGACCATCAGTGTATGTCATAAGAAAAACATTGCTTTACATACAGCAATCTTTGTTCAGTATTTATGGGATATTTTATGTTCAAGACTTATAGCTGTTACAGTCCGTAACACAGGCTTAATTATGTATTGAAATTTTAAATAATGAAGACTTCAAAAAAATGAAAATATTGTTTTTGGGTATATTTGTTACCATAATGGAAAAACTTTGAGAGCAAAGGATGGGGAAAGTGTGTTAAACATCTCAGAGGAACATTGATGCCCTTTTATGTGCAAAAACCATCAAATAGATCCTCATTTAATTCTCTCTTGGCTTTGTGTCAGTGCTTATGACTAGACGGATCCAAAGCGTCACTTCACACTACACACACAGGTCATGTGATCGAGTCAATTTATAGCAAATACTGGATAAATTATTCAAAATGGTGGTCACAAATCACCTTTTCACATTAACAAAACCCCCTTGGCTGTTCTGTCAAAATATCCACAATCAGCATTGGGGAAATGTACTTTTAAAAGTAATGCATTATAAAATTGTTACTCCCTCAAATTAAGTGACTATTGTTACGTTACTTTTGCGTTACTTTCTCGAATCTTTTTGCAGCCTTGCTTTTTTAAATCTTTTTTGTAAGCGTTTAACACATTTATGTATTCAACAACAGTCTATATAACATCAGCTTTTTTTAAAAACACATTTAGAATATTATATTCTGAGCACTTAAATATTTCATAGAGCGATGTACGGCATACAAAAGATCTCTTAAAACAACGAGTTTTATGTAAAACTCAAGTTACGTGCATTACGTAATCAGATTACTTTTTGGATGTATACCGATTACGTAATGCGCATTACTTTACTCGTTGCATCAAAAAAGCAATCTGATTATGTAATGAATGATGTTACTTATGTGTTCCCCACCCCAACACTATCCACAATTATGTTTGCATGAAGGGTAGATCGAAATTAAGTTTAATAAAGTGTAATAAAGTTATTTGCGTTGCAGAAGACATACAAATGTTAATTTGACAATTGTTTGTGGTTCTAAATTGCAAGTACAATATCACCAGGAAACAAGTCTGATATATTACAGTCCCACACTGCAGGAGTGCAAAAGAAATCTAGCCAGCATAATCTTACATTACGCCAAACCGAGCAACCGTGGACAAGAAGGCCAATTCTGCGTTGTCCTATTGTTCTTCTGGCAACTTAGAATTGTAACAAATTCAATGAATGAAAGTAGAACGATATTTCTAGAGCAGCGGAAGCGCTTTAAAGTGGTACTGAATATTTACTTCATACTAGAGTTTAATGCAGAAACGTTATACTGGCACACGCTCAAGAGCAAAGCATTTGAGAAAATCAGCTTTAATATAGGAGGGTT
This sequence comes from Siphateles boraxobius, assembly GCF_051911475.1. Classification (NCBI taxonomy): domain Eukaryota; kingdom Metazoa; phylum Chordata; class Actinopteri; order Cypriniformes; family Leuciscidae; genus Siphateles; species Siphateles boraxobius. The sequence goes on along the minus strand of NW_027509141.1, from coordinate 1,877,319 downwards.
GAAGGCAACAAAATACCAAATCATGGGCTGGGTGGGGGGGGGGGGGGTGTCCTGCACAACATAACCACTTCAATGATTATCTGAATCTAGAGCATTTTCTTGCATATACATTTAGATCACTCTACAACACCATCCGTCTGGAATAAATCTTCACATTTATGTGCAAAACACATAAGAGCAAAACAACAATTTGATTTCATTTCTGGAGAGTAGAGCCTCTTCAAATCGCTTTATTGTTGTAATTGATCATTTCCTTTAAAGACTGTTGTTAAACAGGCGCATTTAACAGAAGTTATAAGTAAATCTGAACAGAGAGTTCATGAAAGCGTCTCTAAGAACACATTATGCATTATTATGTTTCAGCTGTACAGAGGCAAAGCTGTCCGTGTCTTAACGTATATTGGGCCGAGTGTAAAATAAAGAAAAACACACAAAAGCAAGATGTCAGGTTTGGACACTAATGAATCTGTTGGCCTGGAGGGAGGGAGAGAGAGAGAGAGAGAGAGAGAGAGAGGGGGAGAGAGAGGGGGAGAGAGAGGGGGAGAGAGAGGGGGAGAGAGAGAGAGAGGGAGAGAGAGAGGGAGAGAGAGAAAGAGAGAGAGTGAGAGAGAGGGAGAGAGAGTGAGAGAGAGAGAGAGAGAGAGAGAGAGAGAGAGAGACAGAGAGTGAGAGAGAGAGAGAGAGGGAGGGAGTGAGAGAGAGGGAGAGAGAGAGAGAGAGAGAGAGAGAGAGAGAGAGAGGGAGAGAGTGAGAGAGAGAGAGAGAGAGAGAGAGAGAGAGAGAGGGAGAGAGAGAGAGAGGGTGAGAGAGAGAGAGAGAGTGAGAGAGAGAGAGAGAGTGAGAGAGAGGGAGAGTGAGAGAGAGAGAGAGAGAGAGAGAGAGAGAGAGAGAGATGCTCTGGCAAATAAATGAAATAATCTTTTAAGATGATTCCTGAGTGTTAAGAAGTGGTCAAAAATTAAAAGTGGACTTCTTAAAGGGAGGCTCTGGGATTTTCACATCAAAACCCAATTTTGAACTTGACTTCAAAATCTATGCATGCAGACATCTAAGGTCTACATCATTTCATTTGTGCTTTAACGCGTACTTAAATTAGGTGGTTTTTTCTCTGTACATTGGAGGCTCCTACAGCTCCAGCCAAACATAAAGCGATTAAGTCAACAGATCCAGGTAACAGGCAGAGCATTTAATGGGAAAATCCCACAGGAATCTTCCATCTTCTGATTCAAAGTTCCATTCAATCACGTGAGCCATTGATCCGTTTCAAGAATACTAACCCACATCCTGTTGCTTTTGTCCCAAATCAAACTGGTTTTAATGTTGAACTGCTGAATTCTGTGGCGTGAATAACTGGTTTAATCAGGATCACATGAGCTCGAAACAATACGCCCAGGAACATTGGGAAATCACAGCTACGTTTTCTTCCTGTTCTCTTACTAGTAGCAGATGAAGAGAAAGAAAAGAATCCCTGAGGTGTGTGTGTGTGATTTATACATCATCTTAATGTGATCATATCACAAAAACATTCAGCCAACATTTTACATCAGATTCAAGCCTGACAAAAACAGAAACATTTTTGAAGTAAAACTTCACCCAAAAAAATGGGTCATCATTTCCCTCACTTTGTTCCAAACTCTGATGCTGTTATTTTTTCCGAAGAACACAAAAGGACAATTTTTAGAAACACCATGCGGTTGTTTTCCAAAAGCAAAGTTATTCACTGCTATCCATCCCTCCACTGAAGATACAAAATGGTCTACAAAAAGCTTCGACCTCTTTAACCCTAAACCCAGAAGAACAGAATCATTGAACAGCTTGAATTCGGGTCTTTGGGTCGTCACACAACGTCATCGTATTTATGCTAGATTTCAAAACATCTGAAACCATAAGTCACATGGACTACTTTTACAATGTTGGGTATTTTGCTCTTGTTGTGCTGAGAAAAGCTGTGAGAACATCCAATGAAAAAATAAAAGGCATAAAGGTTTGGAACTACATGAGGGTGAGAGTAAATAGACAATTTTTAACATTGGGTCAAATATTCTTCAGGTACACCAGGAGTCTCTACGCACGAGTCCTTCTGTTTCTTCAAAGAATGTGATTTCAAATGCTTGAGCGTTGAATAATTTGTGTCAAAACAGGAGATAACAATACCTTCAAACATGAAACGAAAAGATCTCTTTTCGAATGCTCCTCTACCAAATTCATTTTATATCAGGAAGCTTCAAAGCGCCAACACTGAATGTTCAAATGAGGTCAAGAGATTTTGTCCTCGTTTTGTTGCACTAGTTGGCCAATATCACGTCACAGCATGGCTCCACCTCTGCGTAATATAGTACCTTTCTCAGCGCTGGAATGGCTTGCGAACTTTCTTGCGCCGGCGCGGGGGTTTCCCTCCTTCAGTCCAGTGTTCGCTGGGCTCGCTCCGCTGGGCTCCTGGGCTGAAGAAGCCTGTCTGTGGAGCTGGCCCTGAGAACATGTTTGCAGTCCCTGCAGCGGCTGCGGAGGCATGAGGCGCAGGGTTTCCCGATGGGAAGAATCCTCCATTAGCAGACGCGTCACTGGGAGCTCCGGCCTGGAAGAAGCGGCTGAAGAAGTCCTGCAGGTCCGCAGGCGAGCCGCCACCAGTTGCAGGATGATCTGGGGCGGGTCTAGAGGACGCATTCGAATCATTTTAGCTTTAATCCAAAGAGACTTACAAATGAGGAGAGCAATAGATGCAGTTAAACTAACAATAGGACAACGGTATGCAAGTGCTGTGACACTTCCCAGTTTAGTCTAACAGTATGTAAAAAAATAAAAAAAATTGGAAGAGTATCAATGGATCGAGTGCTTACAGTGAAGACTGTCATAACAGTAAGTCACATGTGGTTTGTTGCTAATTGTTCTTTTAATGTAGAAATCCCTCATACTTCTCTCATCTTCTCTTAGATTTTCAGCTCAATAAAGACAAATTTTTAGCAGGTTGATCAATGGCAATAAGGATTTCCAAGAAAATTAAGTCTAGTTTAAAAAGTATGAGTAAGTTTGTACAAATGTGTGTTACAAACATAAGTCTTTGTATCCCGGTAGTAGGGCTGCACAATTAATCGAATTTCTAATTGCGATTACGTTTACGGATGCCACGATTACGTAATCGTTCAAAGCCGCGATTACAAAAGAAAATCCACTCTGCGTGTGTGTGTTTAGAGCATGATTATGTTATGAGAGGCGAATCACGGCTACTTCAGAAAACCCAGCACAATATGACATACCAGGCAGTGACGTAAGTATACGCTGAAATAAAAAGACTTTCACTTAAAAAAAAACATACTTTACTGTCCTGTCAGCCGTTATACTGTGCTCGTAGCGCGCACTCTTCAATTGCACGCGCAAATGCGGCGGTGTGCGCTATGTATAAAGTGCAAAAGAAACTACGAGCATGCAACGTCGTTACAATGTTAATTAGTAAGTCACGAAATAAAAGTAAAATACCAATAAATCACGTGTTAGCTGAGAAGGATTTGCATGCAGGTATGATTTTCAGTCTATTCACCAGGAGCTGTTTCATTAACAGTTCTTGTTAGTATTGTGTATTTACCATGGTAAGTGTCGTTTCCATAAGCCCAAAATGCCACTTTACTTTCACTTTGTGTTATTTGTTATATTTTTAAATGAGTGTGGTGGCTCATATCAACATTGTATTAACAAACTAGTTTGGAACTGCTATTTAATTGCTTTAGCATAGTCCTAATGTTTTTCTTCACTATGAGTCAATTTTTGTGTATGTTAAGTAAAGGGGGACAGTACTTGTGTGTGTGTGTGTGTGTGTGTGTGTGTGTTAACAATTTTTGTGTAAACAATAAACATGTATTATAATATGCCTATATATATTCAATGTAAATTGTGATAATCGTAACTAATAATCGCAATTACAATTTCAAGGGAATAATCGGGAATTATGATTTTTGTCATAATCGTGCAGCTCTACCCGGTAGGCTTCAACATGCACCATTTTATGCAATTTTGCAACAACAACAAATAAAGAAAAAAACAATAGCATATTTTCCTTCCACTAAATGCATGTAAACATTTTTAAAATTAATTATTTTTTCCCCAAACATTTTAGAGTCAGTCACATGTTAGGGTGCACTTTTTTACGATCTTAAAATCCCCATGAAATCAACATTGACAATTCTATATTGCAGTGTTTATTATAAATGATTTATCTGTGCACATCATTATTTTTTTAACTTCATGTGCCTCGTAATCTTGACACAAAGTAACTTCCCTCCCTCCCTTTCCCAGTCATCTAAAAACGTAAGATCAATTACCTTAAATTATTTTGATCTATTGACTTATTTTTAAATAGATATGTCATCTATTTTGGGCTTTTTGAAACTTGTCCAAATTTTAAGATACATTTTAAAATACAAAATAAAATAAGTGAAAATCTGACAGTGACGATCTCATAATGGCCTTTGAATAATATCTTATGTTGTTATAATGGTATATGAATTCACTACCGGTCCAAAGCTTGCAATTATTATGATTCTCACAAGTCTCTTTTGCTCACCAAGGCTACATTTATTTAATCAAAAATACAATAAAAAGCATCAGGATATTAGAATGATTTCTGAAGGATCATGTGACACTGAAAACTGAAGTAATAGGGGCGTTCGCACCGGGTAGTTCTAGGAACTCAGTTATGGGAAGTGGCCACCAGGGCGGTTCCCCGAGAGTTAGATGTTCACCAGGAACATTTTCCTGGTTGCATTCGCACCGCCAATAGGAACTCTTAAAGTCCCCGTGAACCGGAGGTTGCAACTGACTTTATTTCAGTGTTGTGACATATTTCCAAGAGAAACGGAATACTAAATGAGAAAAATAGAGGGCGTGGCTTGTTTTTTTCAACTGTAAAAAGTTGTCTTTTGACGGCGCTGAGAACGCCAGTGCTCGCATTCTCCGTGTTCATTAGTTTACGGTCTGTCTAACATTCCTGTCTAATACGATATTAGATTGAATTGTTGTACATAGAAAGTAGACAGTATATGAAAAGGTATTAGCGTTTGTCGTGTTGTTGATGTCCAGTGTCGCTAGCTGGACAGAAACACATAATCATGTTTGTCTTGGTCCCCTCAAAGTTGCATTGGATTTTCTCCTTAGCGTAAAGGTTGAGAGATCCATCTATCACCGTTTTCCATGTTCATAGAGTAAGTTTCTGGAGTAAATATATAGACCAAATCTGTGAGTTTAAACTGCCGTTTTAAAAATGGCAGGTGCTGGTGTTTCGCGTGCGTTCGACCAATCAGCGAACAATAATCTCACGGGTAGTTCTTATAGTGCTGGTTTAGACTCTACCCTATAGCAAGAACCAAATTAGTTCCTCCAAAAGGAGTTCCTAAAACTAAAATCGTTCCTAGTTCCTGCGGTGCGAACACAGCAAAGTCCGGGAACTTCCGCTAATAGTTCTAGGAACTATGAAAAGTTCCTCAACTTGCATTTTTAAATATATTAACATACAAAACAGATCAAATAAATGCAGCCTTGGTAAGCATAAGTGACTTTATTAAACTTTTGACCCGCCCTATAGCTGATGACGTTATAATGGTCTGTTTCATTAAGAAATTCTGAGTGGTTACCTGTGGCGGCTGGCGCTGCTGCTGCCTTTAGAGCCGAAAGAGATATGATATGGCACACGATGAGTGTCTGGAGAGATGCTTATACGCTGACAGCCGGCCCACTCTGTGTGAACATGGGGACATGCGTACAACATATGCATACAACATATGAACATCATACAAATATCTGACGGTGTGGATGCCAATAAACTACCAGTAATGTCAAAGACTTTGCCGTCCATGAAGGCGAAGTACGTGATGCGCAGTCCCAGCATACTAGATTCAGCCCACAGGTCTCCCTCCTCGGCACTGTGCCATTTATTACATTCAGCACAGAATCGGGCCTCGCCAGGCTCACGGTCCATCTCAAAGCGCCTGGGGAAAAGACCATGCTCAGGTGAACATAGAAACGCAAGTATGTGTAACAGAACAGAAGCTTGTATGAAAGAACAGGACTGAGATGACAATGTCAGTCATACGCACTTGTGCTTGCCCTCACATTTAGTGCACATCATTGTGTTCATGGCTTCTTTCAGGTCGTCCTGGAGTTTGGTCAGGAACTCATTCATGGATTTTGAAAGCTCTGTAGCAGCCATACGCTTCCTGCAGACAGAGAACACAAAAACAAGACATTGGTGCTTATATCAAAGAAACATGTACACGTCACATTTAGAATTCGTTTAATATTGTAATTGAGTAACTTTAAGAATCACAGAATTCAAAATGTTGCATGAACGAAAGGCAATACAAAAGATATTCCTATGAAACAATGTTTTAGTAACACTTTAAAAATACTTGAATGCATCAACTAACAATGAGCAAAACTTTTTGCAACACTTCATTTTACAGTGCCCTTGTGACATGCTACATGAACTTAATATAGTAATACCAGCAAATTATGCATAATTACAAGCAACTAACCCTAAACCAAACCCGAACCCTAACTTAATTAATATTACTTAGTACTTAAATGTATAATTACACAGTAACAAGGACACCCTCAAATAAAGTGTAACTAAACATTTCTTACGGTATTATACATTTGTTAACATTACAAATATATCTGTTCATTGTTATTTCATGTTAGCGATTCCATTAAATAATACTAACAGATAAAAGTTTTGCCTTAATGAATTAGTAAATGTTGAAATTAACATTATAATACATGCTATAACTATAATATTTTTTCACATTACATTAAAAGAGAATTAAATTGTTTTGCATTACAGTAACGAGAATTTGAGGAAAAAAAGTGTTCGATTGTCAATCTAAAATAACAGGAGTCATTTTTTCATACAAAATATAATTTCTTAATTCTGTCTTTTGATTTAGGAGTGAGACAAGAGGGCATTTTATGCCATTATTCAAAGTCTTGATTTTGTTTTTGGACTACTAGATCAGGTATTCATGCTTGAATGTTCAAAAAACAAATTTTCCCCATATTTGACACTGTTGCAGCTCCTCTCTTCCCAATCCTTTAGTTCCTGTTTCAATGAAGCCCCTCCTTCTGAAAAGCACAATGTGCTCTGATTGGTCAGCTGGACCAGCGTGTTGTGATTGGTCAAGCACTTCCAGGGTGTTCTTTCTTTCTTTATTTACACATTTAAAAACAACCATGGGTTGACCAAAGTGCTGTACATAGAATAAGGGAAATTATTTGATTTTAGCAGGCGACGAAGATGGAAAAAACTCGACTTAACTACAATATTTTTCTGCTTACCAAATGATCCAGTATCAAATCGAAAGCCCAGTTATTTTTTTGCACACGGGGTGACCCAATGGGTTAAATAACCAAGGTCATAATTACTGGCCTTTAGGAAATGTCCCATCCTTAACCATAACCACGAGTTTCAACACACTACTAACTAACTACTAACTCAACCAGGCCACGCCCCTTTATTCTGAGGAATATTGTGACATGTTCGTTTGCCTGAAGAAAACTCAAGACTACAATGGAGGCGTTTCAGGGAGTTCAGAAACACTGACTCTGATATAGAGAAGAACTCCTGCTGGAGAGACTTAATTTCCAGAGCTTTTTCATGGTCAATCAGCAACATTACACACTCAAGAAAGATTAGCATGGAAAAAAAAGCATAATAGGTCAACTTTAATTCCTTTGTGGCAATTCTGTAAACTAATTCAGTGTTTTTTTTCTAGAAGCACTCACAGTTCATACTCTCTGCGTGTCTCTGGGTTACTGACGATGTCCCACGCTGCTCTTAACACCTTGAAGGCCTCGCCAGCGCCGGGGTGCTTGTTTTTGTCTGGATGAACCTGCACGCAAACAATCCATTAAATCTTGACAAATACATAAAACCCATAATTCATCCAACACAGACATTAAACAGGTTTCAGGGCAATTATTTTATTTCATCTCACCTGTACTGCCAGCTGCCTGTAAGCTCTCTTGAGTTCAGATTCAGTGGCATGAATATCCACTCCAAGAACATTAAATGGGTCCAACTCCTCTTCAGGGATCTGAACCAGAACAGCAGTTGATAATACGGGGAAAACACACATCAGTTTCAAAGATTCATTACAGTATCCAACATCAAATCATCAAGCAACACATCAGTATATCAAGAGCTTACAAAATGAATAGGCTTTATATTTGCATATACCATTAAAGTTGGAAACTGGATTCTAAAAAAGCCCAAACTTACTTGATCCTTGTGTAATAATGAAAAAAGGCAACTAAGAACAAATAAAGGTTGTTATGTAGCTACATCAACACAAAGTTGTGCACAGAATCTGTTCTTTTGAATTTTCTATTCATAAAGGAATCCTGAAAAAATTTATGATGGTTTCCACAAAAATATTAAGCTGTTTTCAACATTGATAATAATGAGAAATGTTTCTTGAGCAGCAAATCATCATATAAAAATGATTTCTGAAGGATCATGTGACACTGAAGACCGGAGTAATGATGCTGAAAATTCAGTTTTGATCACAGGAATAACCTAATTTACATTTTACATTATATTCACATAGAATACAGTTCTTTAAATTGTAATAATATGTCCACAATATTACTGTTTTTTTCCAGTATTTTTTATTTAAATAAATGCAGCCCTGTTGTGTCTGACTTCTTTCAAAAATATTTAAATGGGTTCTATTATGCCCTTTTACAAAGTCTTGATTCTGTTTTTGGGGTGTACTAGAATATGTTTTCATTTTACATTACAGCTCCTCTCTCCCCAGTCTGGCTCAAACACACAGATTTTGATGAAGCCCTTCCTTCCGAATTACGAAATGTGTTGTGACTGGTTAGCTGGCCCAATGTCTGGTGATTGGTTCACAACACATGTACTTACATGTACTCAATCATGTACTTGTACTTTTGTACTACATGTACTTTTATTATGATTTAAGCCATATTTAATAAAGGCTTTTTAACTTTAACCTTCTCCATATTGTTAACCTGACTGAGTGCCTGGGACCTGTTTCTCGTAGTGTTGTACAATTATTATAATATTATTACAATTTAAACAAACTTTTTCCTATGTGAATATATTGTAAAACGTAATTTATTCCTGTAATCAAGCTGAATTTTCAGCATCATTTCTCCAGACTTCAATGTCACATGATCATTCAGAAATTATTCTAATATGATGATTGGCTGCTCAAGAAACATTTCTGATTATTACCAATGTCTCAATCAGGCCTCGTCCCCTGTTTTGCATATTCCGTGGGCGCGGATTATTTAAATGAATAACATTGTGACTTCATAAGATCAGGAAAAAGTGTGTTGTAATCCAAATGAGCCGTTCATTGTAGTTCTTGGAAAGTGGATTCTGTTAAATAAAATAAATAAATAAAAATTAAATCTCCCTTTGGAGTGAATTTAAGCTTTGTAACCTTGCAGATCATTTTTATGCTCAAACAGCAACATTACACACTAACTGAAGTTGAAAAAGTGGAAAAGCATAATAGGACTCCTTTAAAAATAAACTTACTGACCCCAAAGTTTTGAAAGGTAGTGTAGTTTTGCTTTAAAAATAGTGCTTGAACTCTTCTTTAATCAAGTCATCAGACATTAACGCTAGATCACTACCTTGGCTAGCGCCAGCAGTCTCTGCAGCTCTTCTCCAGGTTGCCACTTCTCTGCCCCCCTGTTGGGAGACTCTGGATTTGAGCTTTCATCCGCGGCGCCTTGCTTAAAGAAACAACCGTGAATCCTCGCGGTCAGATCCGACACTTTCCTCCAAACCCTGCTGCCTTGGAAGGCAAGCCACCATTTTCTGCCTCTCTCTCCCGCCAGCCTTCCCACGACGCACCTCATCATCAGTGAGCCAATGCTTAGCGTGGTGCAAACAAATCTGAAACCGGAAAGTAGAGCATGTCGAGCCCAACACAAAGTCCTGCCAATGCTTTCTATTAAAGCTACAGCTGAAAACCGGCTCCAGTCCAGGATCCGCCTCAAATCTTGCGTTAAGCCTGGAATATCAGTGACCTTGCAAAGCATCCGTGATCCAAAGTCGTATAGCGCGATTCCAGACGATTCCACCACAACTCCACATCTGTGGGTCAAAGAAATGATGAGTTCGACGACCATGTGGATGCACGAAATGCACCAGGGACTGACAATTTCCGCTAGGAAATCCCTACAGACCATGACCAGCTGGTTCCCGTTTTTCCTCCGTGCGCGGCTGTGATTGTGCAGATGCTGGTTCCGTCGCTTCACCTGCTTGTGTCTGCTGGGCCCGGACGATGCAAGGAAGGATCTATGAGACATTGAAGCTGTCCATGATGGTGTTTGATCACAAGGCCCCTGTGCTGGTCCACCCTTCTTGGATTTTCCTTTCCTCCCAGTTCCAGCATTGCGGGATCTAGACTCTACGTCGCCCCTCAACTCATTCTCCAATTCATTTTTCCCTCCTCTTTCACATTTCTCCTTTTCAGCACTCCCATCATCCTCCTGATCCTTAGTTGCGGCATTTTGCTCGTCGTTCTCGTCTACTTCCAAATCAAAGTCTTCATCAGGGAATTCACAATCCAAATCATCAAACGCCTCATGTTCACAGTCAGGTCCCTGAGGCGGCATCACATGACTGTCATTTTCATGACACGGATTGGCCAGAGAAACGATGGGCGGCCCACAGTCAGTGCCTTCCTCTACTGTCTCAAAATGTATTGCCATGTCTTCTTCCATCTTGCTCAGATATCCACAGGTTCACTCCTTCACGCTTAAGACAGACATGGAAATATCCATCATGAGCTTCAGGGTGGCAGCAGACTTGGACATGCATGCATTGCGTTTAACAGCTGTCTCATATTCACAAATGAAACACAATATGGGGTCTTCAGCATGCCCAGCATTGCATACGATCAGAGATTAACATTTCCAAATCACAACAGCATTCTAAACCCCTGCAAATGAAAAGAAAAATCTGTCAACTTACACTAAATATATGACATAACAGATGTAATCTAACAAATTATACACTACAACATAACAAAAAAACATAAAACTTTCACATCAATACAACTGTAAGGTTCCGGAAGTAAAAATCACAACTTTCAATACCAACCATCCAATGGCATATAGTTCTGTAGAAGCCAGTGTAATTTCTAATCCATTAAAAGAACGGATGAATTGAATTGATAATCTTGAAGAGATGCACTTAACCAATAACTAAGGCGACAGATAATCTCAGAGCTTGATTGATGCTTTATAATGTAACTTCATAGAGAGAAAAATTAATTGGAAAAAGACTTGGTACTGTTGCAATCCATATTGAGATCTGTGGATTAAGTTATATATCAAATCAGGTCCATGAGACACGGAGCAGAAAATGAAATGTAAACAAGTCTGGAACTTACTGAACTCTCTGTCCTGATAAAAGTACACGAGCATCGATTCGTCAACTGCTGTCGACTGAAGTTTACATATGATGGTTGTGATTTCGTGAATGTTTATGTTTAATAATCTTAATATTTGTTTAATCTCTTCATTTACGATGCTGTTTTTGCTTTAGCAGACATGCTAACTGAAGAACAACTACAGCTAGCAGTCCTGCCTTACGACACTAAAACAACAACAGTGTGCGGGCAGCAAAGTTAATCTCGAGTGTAATATGAGCTCGAAGCAACTCAGCCTGTTTTCTCACCATCTTTAACTGCTTTGACTGTCCTTCTCTCCTCTTTCCAGTTCACTTCCGAGTACAGCACACTAGCCTAACGTCAGTTCCGTGTAAGTAACCCTTTCCTGTCATCTGTTAACACGAGGGACGGGGTGACGTCACGACTGGCTACGTGATCGTAAAAAAGTCTCTACCTTGGGGAGCTGACAGATGAAAAATGCCATAACAAACATATTTATACTGTTTGTCAAAAAACTACATAAAATAGCACCTAGAGGATTTTTTTTGGGAACAATATAATTGAAATATTAACTGGAATTGTTTATATAGGCCTACATAAACAAATATCCTTAAATTAATCCCCAATGTTTAAGGTGTTTGTGGTGGAATTTAATTGTTTGATGTCTTCTCTGAAACGCAAAAGTTAATTGACGTTAAAAATACTATGATATGATTGTTGGATCCCATGTTACCAATTAAAGGCACATCTAGTATTGAATTTTTTTATGCTAGCCTATGCTATGTTTGCTAGGCCTACTTGTTATTCAAATTTGTTATTCAAAAACAAAGAGTGTGGGAAAAGTGTGGTCCTTGCCTTAAAATAATCTTCTTACCAATAATAGAAATAACATTTAAATTAAAGTCAGATGTTAAAATAAATTGCTCTTTTTTGCCCCTGTTCTGTGGAAGACAGAGACATTTTGGTCAGATATCTTAATGTTTATCCAAATCCATTAAAATTAAATTTGACAACTAATTTATGTTTCCGGTAACTAAATTACACACAAAATCCTCTTTTTACTGTATTCAAAGTGTGTATGGAAACAATCTAAAGCTCTGTAATTCCTAAAGCAGTGAAAACTCTTAATATGTAGGCCTAGTATTTTTTGTGCATGTTACCCACATGTTTGTGTCTGTGCTGTATTGATTTGTATTTGTATGCCCATAGCTGAAGTTCTTAATGTTCTGTATTTGCACCTAAAAGTACAATGGATTTATGTAAACAAATTGTTTAGTACATAACTTTTCCTGCACATGCCAAGTCAAGTCAATTTTCCTTGTGTAGCGCTTTATACCACACAGATTGTTTCAAAGCAGCTTCACAGTAATACACAAGAAAATAATGTTGCAAAGTTCTTCAATTATAAAACAAATGCAATTTCAGCCATAAAGAAGCCCTAAAATGACATCATCACTCAATTCAGTGAATGGTTTGATGTCATCCAATGGTTTCAGTGCAGTCAAACTGTTAATATCACTAAATATTAAGTGTCTTTTAAACCAAATGACAGTCACTTTACCTGAATTTGAATTTGGATGGATGGATGGATGAATGGATGGATGAATGGGTGGATGGATGGATGGATGGATGGATGGATGGATGGGTGGATGGATGGATGAATGGGTGGATGGATGGATGGATGAATGGATGGATGGATGGGTGGATGGATGGATGAATGGGTGGATGGATGGATGGATGGATGGATGGGTGGATGGATGGATGGATGAATGGATGGATGGATGGATGGGTGGATGGATGGATGAATGGATGGATGGGTGGATGGATGGATGGATGGATGGATGGATGAATGGATGGATGAATGGATGAATGGATGGATGGATGGGTGGATGGATGGATGGGTGGATGGATGGGTGGATGGATGGATGGGTGGATGGATGGGTGGATGGATGGATGAATGGATGAATGGATGGATGGGTGGATGGATGGGTGGATGGATGGATGGATGTATTTTGTACCACCAGAGGTCTCTGTCAACCCAGAATTGTGATGTGTTACAGCAATTACTTACATATAGCCACTCATAATTAACCAATCCTTACTGACCCGGGGTCGCATAATATCTTGTTGGAAGCCAAACAGTTAATGGAAATAGTAGTATGGAAAAAAATACTATGGAAGTCAATGCATGGGGCCCATCAATATCATCTTTTGTGTTCAGCAGATGAAAAGAAATTCATACAGGTTTGGAACAACTTGAGGGTGAGTAAACGATGACAGAATTTTTAATTTTGGGTGATCTATCCGTTTAAGTTATCCCGTTAACTTTTCAGAAAAAAAGCCAGTTTGCGAGATGTAAACTCGCAACTGTGAGATAAAAAGTCACAATTATCTTTTAAATTGTTTTGTTTGGCGAAAACAAGATTTTTGGCCATGCCCTTTCCTGAAGCCATTGCTTCTTTTTAATTTTTTTATGCATTTATTACAATACCTTGTCTGTTCCATGAGCTGTAAATTAAAAATCTTTACGGTAATTAATTTGCTTGTGGTGTTGTGGCAGGGCTCAGATCAACCTTAAACCTTTTATTTTGTTGCGTCTGCCTATACCCGTAGACTCATGCAGGACATAACAATTGACATTGTGAAGTCATATCACAATTGACAATTCTTACATTTTTTATGGAATATTGCAATATTAATAAATGATTTATGTGAGCAAATTATTATTATTATTATTATTATTATTTTAAATCATTTGCCCTTGTGATCTTCAATCAAAATAACATCTCTTCCCTCGTGCAGTGACTTCTCTTCTCTGATGACGTGTTTACTTGCGGGAGGGCGGGGCAACCTGTCACTCACGTGAGATCCACCAATAGCAAACTAAAACCATCCAATCATTTCCGCATGGGCCAAATAAAGCCCCGTCCTGCATTTGTTCTTGTTCAAGAAGACTTTTAACTCGTTTTTGGAATAAAATGTCTAACTCGTTGCTAAGGTTTATTTCAAAGCTAAAAGTCTTTCCTAAATACACAAAAATGATTCTATCGTTATATAGTCAATTCTAGGCTAAGCTATATATTTTTTTTTAAATTGACATAATAGCATTTGTAAAGTATATTAATGATAAAAAGCTAACAATTCATGGATCCTAAATAGGCTATACAAAAAAATATATTTGCATAATTCGATTTTTTTAACTTATCTGCAATGGTGCAGAATAAAAATATTTTATCGTTATATAGGCAATTCTATAGCGTTTTTTTAAGTAAACATAAAAGCATTTGTAAAGTATCTAATATGAATGATAAAACGCAATAATAACTAATCGTTTTAAAAACCCAGTCGCGCATCAAGCCAGATCAGCCTGACGCAAATGCCGGGGATTCCCGCAGCTCAAGCCGCGTCACTGAGCGACGATCACCGCCCACAGACCCGGTGATCTCCGGCACTCCTCCACACAGCTGACTGACTGCAGTCATGTTTGCTCATGTATTAAATCAGCTATTTATTATAATATGAGTGGTCTCTGTAATGCTGTTTATGTTCCTATCCTAACCATTTTATAGGCAAGAGCTTAAACAGTTAAACGGACCGATTCCCCGTCCCTCCACACGCCCTGCTGTGAGAGCCGGAGAGGAAGGCGCTCCCCCCTGAGCTCAGACCGGAGAGGAAGGCTCTTATTCGGTCAGATGGCGTGCCGCAGTCCGCCCACGCGTTTCTCGCGCCCACACGGGCAGCGAAAGAGCGTCATTAACTCACCGCTCCTGCCAGCACAGCAGAGAGAGCCTAGACAACACAAGAGTTTCAAGAGTAGCCTATTTCAGTACAATCTCACATCTGTGGAATAAGGTCTAACAAGCACTGAAAACAAATATAGGCTAAATGTCCTGTTTGAGGCGTAAAGATACAGGTCTATAAATAGAACGAAAAGTTTGAACTGAGTTAAAAAGCAGTGCAAATCTGTAGATTCCGTCGATTCGGTTACTGAAGCTCAAGTTTCTTCTGGATCCTGAAGCTCAAGTTTCTTCTGGATTCTGTCTTGAACTCTCTCGAGGTGAGTAGTAGCCTACACAACTACTGATGTAGCCGACATTCAGCAATTACACTCTTAAAAACAAAGGTTCCTTATTGATATTTGATTCAATGAAGAACTTTTAACATTCATGGAACCTTTACACTGGACAAAAGGTACTTTATTGTGGAAATGGATTCTTTGGATTTTTAAAAATGTTCTTCATACTAAGAAAAAAGAATGTTTCTTTTAGAACGGTTCATTGAAAGGATCTTTGGGGAACTAAAAATGGTTCTTTATGACATCACTGTGAAACCCCCCATTTGGAACCTTTATTTTTAAGTGTGTAGGCTACTATCTTTATTATAAATGATCACAGGAAAACTAAAGTACAGTAGGCTTTAACAACAAAACTCAGCAACACCATTGCTGGCTATGAATGCCTTACACAAACTATGCTCATTATTTGTGAATTTTATGTAAGCTAAAAAAAAGAGATTTAGCCTGTATGTCTTACTATTACTGTAATTACTGACTGTGTTCCAATGTTTTTGCTAGGGAAAAAAATAGTTTTTGTCATTTTTTACTCACCCTCATGTCATTACAAACCAAATTTCCCACTGTATTATTGTAAATAAACACTTGTTGTTTGCCTTTAGCACTTTGGTTTCATCTGCTTGCACTGACATCGGTCCGAAGTCAGACCCCCATACACCTTAATAACGTAAGGGGCCTTCGTTCATCTTCACATTGTAAGTTCATTGCAGTGCTTCTGGGTTCTATGTCAGAATGCTGGTTCATTATTGGCCGATGCTGGTCACGTGTGCACAACGACATGTGTGTGATGCTGACGCGGAAACTGCCCAATAATGAGCCAGCATTCGGATGCAGAACCCGGAAGAGCTGCAATGTATTTACAACTCAAACAGCGTTGGAGACTGACGCAGACAAGAAGAAATTGTTGAATTAAGTCTTTTTTTTTTTTTGCGCATAAAAAGTGTTCTTGTCGCTTCATAACATTAAGGTTGAACCACTGTAGTCACATGGACTATTTCAACGATGTCTTTAACACCTTTCTGGACCTTGAAAGTTGCAATGATGTAGCTGCCTATTGCTGGTCCAGAAACCTGTCAGATTTCATCAAAAATATCTTAATTCGTGTTCAGAAGGTCTTATGGGCAGTGGTATAGTCGTACCCGAAAGGTCAAGGGTTTCCTTATACCCACTTAAAAAAGCACAAGGATATATAACAACATCGCTTTGTGACAGAACTTTCACACTTTCATTCATACATTCAGCCCGTCTTTGATGCCAAGCGACAGATCACTGTATCAAGTCACAAATGAAACTTACTATATAAAGCATAACGTCACAGAATTTGGCCATTTTTGACAAACTGTTGTTTATGGATCACAACTTATTTGTTGTTGTGTTTTCTAGTAAAAGTTCCAATAATAAGCTTTATGTAGTTGCTATGAAGGGCAAAGCTTTGTCTCCGCTAGCCTGCTAACTAACATTACAGTCTTGATGTAGTGTTGACAAAATGGGAATGTCTACGTCTTCAGGAGGTTTTGTGCGTATAGCCTGCATTGTACTCTGTCTGTCTCCTGTTCTCCATAAAATGTGCAGCGCACAGACAAATCTTGAGGTCAGAAGCTTCAGGAACAGTGTTAAAAATACAGTTTAACCTCTCTAAGTTTGTCAGCCTTAAGACAAACTTTTTCTGGGGTGTAAAAAACAGTGACAACAACTCTTCCTCTTTTCTAAAGCAGCCCGACATGGCCTCACTCTCTTTTGCCTGTTCCCAGGGTTTATGTAAATTTGAGGGTTTGTGATGTCATCAACCCCAGAAGAAGCTCGTTGTAGTCCCTACCAGCCATTTGTTGTAGTCCCAAAAAAGCAATTTCTTTAAAAGAAAATATCTCCCTTTGCGTTGAACTTTGAGCGTCGTAAAACACACTAACTAAAGTTAAAGAAGTGAAATGATAAAGGACCCCCTTACGTTTTAGATATTCTGAAGTCACACTGTGTGAATGAGATTTAAAAAAACTGAAAACAGTTCAAATTTGATCGCAACGGTCATTAATCGGCTGTCGGTCAACATGTCAAACTAATGTTGAAAAGACTTCAGATTTTAGCCTAGGATCAGAGGAATCTTTTAGGATTTAAAAAAATCGTCTCAAATCGTGGCAAAAATCGTAAAGTGTGAACCAGGCTTAAGTGTGAAGATAATTTTTAATAATCTAAAGAACCTTTTTCCACTATGAAGAACCTGTTGTGGAATGGAAAGTTTCCTTGGTTCTTCATGGAACCATAGATGCCTATAAATGAACCTTTATTTATAAGAGTCTCCATATTGTACTGTGGGAGGAGCAGAAGGAAATTTGACTGCACTGCAATTGGACTGAAAAACACTTGAAAATAAAAAATAGTTCCTGAAGCTCTAGTTTGGATCCAGCTTCTTATGCAGACATCAGAAGAGAAGACTTCAGATCCTGCCGGGACTTCAAATTATGTAAAATCTGAATCAACATATACCAATTCTACATTTTCTAAATATTTTAATCATTATTTTCTTAACTTAAATAATTACTTCAATGAGCATTTGTGAGCTCATGAGCTCAATGATCTTATTTATTACGGATAAATACACTCTTTATTACGAAACAACACAGCATTTTACATCAGCTCCATACTGAAACTCCATACTGATACCCAACCGTGATACTTTTATTCTCATATATTTATATTTTTATTTTTTATTCTTATAATTTGTAGTATTACGTTTCTTGTTGTATTTGTATTTGTATATGTCCACTGGAAGCCTCAGCACCAAAACAAATTCCTTGTGTGTGCAAGCACACTTGGCAATAAAGCTCTTTCTGATTCTGATTCTGATAAACTAAACAGATATTTTATATAATCAAGCTATGTAAAGTCTGTTCAGAAACTACAAGATCCACATTAATTATTCAAACTAACACTTTCTACTGCTGTTGATCAGACTTCGGTGACCTGAACAATTATATATAAAACTAGATTATTTAGCTAACTTTGCATGAAAAGTGTCAGCTGTTTGATATTCTTATTCCGTATGTTTTTATAGCAGGATGTCATCCTATTTCCTGTGCACACAACAGTTATACCACTCCCAGGATTTCATTTTCCACAATTTTTTTACTTGTTTACAAACTTCCAATAGTCTGGAGCCCCGTCTATATTTTACCGTAAGCTTGTGCACGGCCAAAAAAGCTGTCGGTCTGTTATGCTGATTTGTATTGCAAACTTTTTATTGTTATCGTAGAAATTTTACATTCATTATTGCAATAATAAGAACACTGATTAGTAGTGTGAATAGTTTTACAGTTTACTGCAATTTGAACAAAAAAAATGTACATTTTCAAAAATTATTGGAGTATGTTTTACAAGAAAGTACTATTATAGTCTTTCTACATCAAAATTGAATGTGTAAATCAATGTGTTACTTGCCATTTCTCTGTAATTATTTGTGAAATTTACTAGCATCTTACTGAAATTCTACACCTTTTTGTTTATATATATATATATAGTAACACTTTACAATAAAGTTCATTAGTTAACATAAGTTAATGTATTTACTAGCATGAATTAACATTTGAGTAATACATTTGTTACAGTATTTATTCATCTTTGTTAATGTTAGTTAATAAAAATACAGCTGTTCATTGTTTGTTCATGTTAGTTCACACAGTGCATTAACTAATGTTAACAAATACAACAATTGATTTTAATAACGTTTAAGTAAATGTTGAAATTAGTAATAACAAAGGTTAAAGCTGCAGTCCGTAACTTTTTTGGGTTAAAAATTATCCAAAATAAATTTTTGAGCAAGTACATAACCAGCCAGTGTTAAAAAAATATCTGCTTGCCTTAGCTCGATTCAAAACAGTAAGCTTGTAATAATGTTTTTAATTCCAGTGGAACTGGTGGATTTCAGTGGGAAATTCGAGCATGTCTTTGCGTCATTACGTCACATCTGTGCACATACAGAAGAGTCTCGGCTAGTAGGATATGAGTGTGAGGATGTTGGAGGTGGAGATTATAGCCTTTTCTCACAGCACTTGATATAATTAAACTTATCAATTTGATGGCGGCTCCAGAAAGGTTCAAATGACAATTACCAGTGACAACTGGAGATTCACCCGTAGTAAAATGCAAAAGACTTCGTTCGGACTTCGGAGTGGCTACAGAAAAAAAGAGACTGCAACCAGCCATGCGAAAACAAGGATAATATCGGAAGGGCATTAAATGTAGTCACGCACACGCGGATGTTGTTAACATTAACAATTTGAGAACAAAGTATAATTTGCACGGTTTGACGTGATATGATAAGCGATCGTTAGAGTTAATCAGCGCGATTTACTGCAATGCTTTTTTCCCCTTAGTTGGTCAGAACAAAAATGGATGTTACTTGTTCTGAGGACATTTTCCGGTGAAAATTCTTATGTTGGTCATACTTCCAAAAAGTATAATCTGTGATTCTGAATGACAGTATCCATCCGCGCTGTGCCGTGCCGAGGCACAACCCACGTAAAGTTGATCATTCCGCGAATAACTGCAATCGCAGATTTCGAACAAAGATGGCGACAAAGAGGAAAAACTACGGACTGCAGCTTTAATAAATGCCGAAGAAGTATTGCTCATTCTTAGTTTATGTTAACTAAGGTAGTTAACTAATGAACCTTATTGTAAAGTGTTACCATAGTATATAATATGTATGGTACTAATGACATGCTTTGTGGGAATCCTGTTGCAGTCATGTCACTTCCCCGGACGCTGGGCGAGTTGCAGCTCTACCGAGTTTTACAGAGAGCAAACCTTCTGATGTACTACGACACCTTCATCCAGCAGGGAGGTGATGATGTCCAACAGCTGTGCGAGGCGGGCGAAGAGGAGTTTCTCGAGATCATGGCACTAGTTGGCATGGCCACAAAACCCCTTCACGTGCGGCGCTTGCAGAAGGCCCTGCGCGACTGGGCATCGAACCCAGCGCTGTTCAACCAACCACTGGCCACCAGCGTGGCTCCCAGTGGAGTCCCTCTCCTCAGGATTGACAGCACCAGTTCTGCTGGCTCAACGCTTATGGGTGCAAGAAAATCTTTAAGCAATGGTCAGCCAGGCTCTCCATGTGAAAGAGAAGAGGTGGGGTCTTGCCTAACGCCGCTCAGAGATAACAGTCCGAGGAGTCCCTGTTCACAGGCGTCTCCTGTTCCTCCAGACCATCTCTACAGAGAAAAACTGTCCCCCATGGACCCTCACTGGCTCAGCCCTGAAATGTATGGAGCTGGTGAGTTAGATGAAGACCAGCCCATTCCCTCTATGCCTTTCGCTTGCCACTCGCGTCTTCTGGGTCCTCCTACGCCTAATTCTTCCTCCTCCTCTTCCTCTTCTGTGGTCTCTCCGTGGCCCGGAGGTCAGCTGGACACCGAGACCAATAAAGCCGTGGAGGAAAGCGTAGATCGGCTTCTGAGAACCATTCCGCAAGCCGATCAAACCGAGCTGAAGACGCTTTTGAGACTCAATAAGAAAATGGCCAAGACAGTGGGACACATTTTTAACCTGGAACCTCATGACAAGAACAAAGAGGAAGAGATACGCAAATACAGCCTGATCTACGGGCGCTTTGACTCCAAGAGGAGGGAAGGGAAACAGCTCACACATCACGAGGTTTGTTAAAGAGAACAGTTTGAAAAAGGTTGTGTCAAGACAAACGTTGTTGGCTTCGGAAAGCCAACAAGTTTAAAGTAGTTTAAAAAGCTTGACGGAGTTTTCCATTTCAAGTAGTTTTAAGTTTGAGGGTTTTAAGTTTTAAGCGTTTTTTAAGTTCCTCTATAGTCAATAATTTTAGGCATCGGATATTTGAACTAAGTGATGATAGCGATACATTCTATTTACACTTATATATAAAAGCTGCAGTTCTTTGCAATAAGTGCAAATAGTTGTTAGATCCGATGTATACTTATAAATAGTGGCACACCCCAATGTTGTTGTACATAAACCGTATGCAATAATAACAGTGTAAATTATTATATTTATTAAAATTATTAAATGGTTGCCACCTTATTGGGACAATATGCCCTCCCTACACCTACCCCTAAACTTACCCAAAAACACTTTATTGTTAAACACTTGTTAGGCACTTTATTTACACTTTTATCTTCATTATCGCACAGCTTCAATTTTATTGAAAATAAATGCCTTTCTGGTCTGATATGTGATGGGAAAAGAGAGAAGATCGAGTTTGGCAAAAGGTGGACTCGAACTCGGGTCAATCATGTCAAAAGGTGTGTGTCTTTTTTAATCTTAAATAGCTTTAAATAGGAGTTAGTGTAAATAGCCTTTGCCAGCAACACAGGCTATTACACCTAGTGTAAATAGACACTACAATACTTGTATCCTTAAATCTTTGATCACCAAAATGACATATTTAAATGTTTTTTTCCCCCCTGAAAAACATTTCTTCATGTCTCAAAATAGCTTGAATGTAACACTACACCCTTGCTCATTTAGTATACACAGATTCATGAATATGCAAATTAGCCCCGCCTCCACTCACTCACACCAACTCAGAGATCCACTCGGTCGGTCAACTTTACTGTTGTAAACCTGCACAATGGTATTACTCTTTACAACTTCAGATACATAATGGTAATTAATATGATTAGCCTTTTGCTTGACTACGTTATCAAACAGCTAATAATGTGTTGCTAATGATACACAAACCATGTTCCCCTTTCGTATCTCAGAGTCTGACAGCTGCCTTCTAACAATCAGTATCCTAAGAAAGTCTTTGAACTTCAGAACGTCAATGGAGAAAGGCATATAGTTCATAACATCGTACTATACATTATACCAGTAAAGATGTTGTACACTGGGGACGTTGTCATGTCTGCAGAAATAGAGTAATCAGTGTATGTGTAGTGAGTCAGCGCCCTTATCAGTGCCCAAATTATTGTACACGATATCCTGATTCACGCTCTAGGAAGCTAGGGAATTGACTGAGACGCAGCCTAGGTGTAAAGAGGGCCTAAGAAAACATTTTTTGATTACAAATCTATTTAAAACTTGAAGAAAAAAAGACAGAAAAAAAACAACAACATTGATTTAGATGAGTACAGTAATGCAACTATTTCATTTTCAGTCTTTGCATGTGTTTTTCCAACTTAAAGTAAATTTATGATACATTTTAAAGATAACTGCAACTCCTAGATTCTTCTACAATTCGACCATTTTAAAATATGAGATGTTGTACATATAAAAAAAATTACAGCAGTTTACGTTGTTTAATGCATTGTGTAGATGGTAGTTTTTGCATGATTTAAGCACTTTCATAGAGCTCAGATGATCCACTAAAATTAAATGAAATTGTTGATTCTCATATTTCCACTTTTAGATGCTCATCAATGAGGCGGCGGCTCAATTCTGCATCCGGGACAACGCTCTGCTGTTACGCAGAGTTGAGCTCTTCTCATTGGCACGACAAGTGGCGAGAGAATGTGCCTACACCTCGACATTTAAACATCACAGGTCAGGAATGAATCTTACTGTGACATTTACTTTTTTCAAGATTTGTATTTTGCATTTTGATGAGGTGGTTGCATACGTTGTTAAATATATTTGAATTTTATAGATACAGACATACAGATGAAAATATACAGCTCTAGAAAAAATTAAGAGACAAAATTACCAGTTTCTCTGCATTTACAATTTTTGGTATGTGTTTGAGTAAAATTAACTTACTCGTTTTTTTCATGTAAACTATTGAAAACATTTCTCCCAAATTCCCAAAAAAAAAAAAAAAACACTGTCTGGTTGAAGTGTTTACAGACCTCGAATAATGGAAAAGGAAGTGTTCAGAAATCATCTTGCATCGTCTCCATCAGCCTTTCACTTTCCTGATGTGACTTTATGCCATTTCTGGAGCAAAAGTTTTGTTTGATGGCTTTGTTTGATGCGTGTGGCCATCCATCTTCCTCTTGATCATATTCCAGAGGTTTTCAGTGGGGTTCAGGTCTAGAGATTGGGCTGGTGGTCCTCTATCCACACCTGGAGTCACATGAAACGTTCTCCTGGGGGAATCTCATTGGGTAACATTGTCAGAGCAGAAGGAAGCAGGTGTTCTTCCAGGTTAACCTTGTACATTACTTCATTCATCTTTTCAGCCTGATGAGTCCCGTTCTCAGCTTTGCTTTGACAGAAACATCGAGAGGCCTATAAGCCACGGTGTCTTGCACCCAGTTTGAAATTTTGTGGAGGACCGGTGATGATCTGGTGGTACTTAAAGGGATAGTTCACCCAAAAATGAAAATTCTGTCATTAATTACTCGCCCTCATGTTGTTTCAAACCCGTGAAATGTTTTGATGAAATATGAGAGTTTTCTGTCCTTTCATTGACAGCTTCGCAACTACCACTTTAACACTTCAAAAAATTCATGAAGAGATCATAAAACTAATCCATATGAATTAAGCAGTTCTTAATTTGTGTTCCGAAGATGAACGAAACTCTTTCAGGTTTGGAACGACATGAAGGCGAGTAATTAATGTCAGAATTTTCATTTTTGGGTGAACTATCCCTTTAAATAAGGCTGAATCAGACAGATTGTGAAGACCCAGCCCAATCTCCAGACCTGACCCCAATTTAAAATCTCTGGAGTGTGATGTGAAGGATTGGTGGAGAGCATGATGCATTCCAAGATGCATGAAAGCTGGGATTGGGTTATTCCACCAAATCTTGATTTCCAAACTTTTCCATATATTAAACTGTTAGTATTGCTTAAAAATTAGTAAGATCTTTTCTTCTCTTTGCACTCTTTTTTTTTTTTTTTTTTTGACACTTGTGTAATTTTCTGCAAATAAATGCATTAAATGACAGTATTTTTATTTGGAATTTGGGAGAAATGTTGTGAGTAGCTTGTAGAAAAAAAATCATCCATTTTATTCAACCACATGCCTATAAACAGTAAATCCAGAGAAACTGATCATTCTTGTAATAGTCTCTTATTTCCAAAGTTATACGCAAAATCTTTAGATTTCATGACCAGTAGGTAGCGCTGTCTCCAAACTGCTCAGGTAACCTCCCTCAGGTCTTGGTTGTGATGACATAAGTTTTATTTCATTATGAAGATTGTGAAGATTCGTTGTGAAGATACCCTCATGTAATTTTTAGTGTGCTTTCTGTTGAATTATTTGAATCATTACATGATAGGGGTTTGATTATATCAAACAGCTTTGAAGATGATATGAGCTAAATTTGGTGAAGATGGACTTGATGAACGCTGAGTGTTTTTCAGAAAAGTGTTTGACTTGGCACAAGTAATTATGTGCCAAAATAGTTATGTTTCAGACCATACGGTGCAAAGACATGATCAAAAACAGAAGTGCCAATTTTAACTGTTGGTGGAGCTACACGATTTAAGATAAAGACCACAAATTTGAAGATTTAACTATTTACCTTACAGTTATTTGCATTTACTGTGTTCAGTTGTTTATCCAACAGATTCATCAGAAATAATATGAAATTGGAATTTTAGTTTGAAGGACGGAATTCATAAAAATTATTCTTATTTAAAGAGGTGTAGAATAACATACAAAATCAGCGTGTCAGACTTATCAATTTCTTTCAAAGACATTAAATAAGTTATCTGGACGAGAGTAATTTATTGCAGTGTAGCAAATACTTTTGAACCAATGTTACCTTTTTGCATTTTTACATTATAAATTCTTGTCCCAATGTACTGTTTGTATATATATATATGAAAATAGTCTAATAAATGCATCTGACAGAATCTTTCAACTCGTAGAGGAAAAATAGATTTGTATAATTTGACATTTGACTTAAAAGCTTAACGTTACTGAGTTATTATGACTGCGAGCCAATCCGCCCCCATATTTGTCCTTGAATATTGAATAGAATGAGTGTTTGACTTCATTACTGTGACTTTTTTTGAATTCTGAGCTGGGAATCTGAGCTGAGTTTGTTATATTATTATCTCAGGACATACTCAGATGATTGTACTCCCTCTGTTGACTGTACAGCTCAGAAGAGAATCAAGCTTGATGTAAGTACATCAAGATATGTGTCTGTTTATACATCTGCATTAAAAGGTATACAAGCCTTCAAGAAATATGCTCAGGTGAAGTATTTATAAAATGATTAGATAGGTAATAGGATACCTAGTCATTGCTCAATGAAAGATAGAAAGTTACTTTAGCTATACATGGGATGTCAAATAGAGACCTGCGCAGGACGGATTTATCATGAATAAATGTCACATCCTCCCACTCAAACCCGAAGGCGAAAAAACAGATTTTTCCAGTACGTCCATGAAATTTACATGAAACGGTTTAAAGTTACGTGTCACCTAGCCACAACATTACCATCCCAGCATAAATGCTCCCGATAAATTATTTGTTATCAAAGCATCTACATTCACGAACCTGTTATTTTCCGCAGAAAAGCAAGCATATACTGCGTGTGTGTTTATGATCGCTCCCTTTATAATCACAAAGTTTGTTATAATGGGAGGATTCGCAAGCGTACAGCACTGAACAAAAACTCCTGCGTTTTCAGTGGTGAGGGGATTCTAGCTTAAACACCTCTGATTGGCCACTGCGTTCAAGAAATCAACAGATATGTCTGTGATTGGCTACATTAGTCAAGGCTGCAAAAAACACGTTGTAAATAGAAACCTTTTGATGCTCTCCAGAGCACAAATACAAATACACACTGGATCGCTTGCCAAATCTGTTTTGCTAATATGCTATTATTATGTCGAAAACTGATCCTAGACCTGCAGTTATCCATAACAGTTGCCCAGTTACACATGGGCAGCTTGGCTTGCTCCTGTAAATCATTGTTACTTTATTTTAGCTGTTCTTGTAGCTTTTATGCAATAGATAAATAACAATTTATTTGCATTAATTTTATTTCTTAGATATTTTTGTTGCGGGAGTCCCACAAGTATTTTTATTCTCCCCCAATCGCCCATCAAATCTTGTCCCGTGTCGCACTCCGTTGCGTCGGGTCCCAAGGTAGTCCCACGGGAGTGCAGGTCTCTAGTGTCAAAATTCAAAGTCCTGGACTCCTTTTGAAATATTGATATTATAACGATATCTGTAACTTTATCAAACAGGTTGAAATATTCAGTGTTGGGGTAACGCATTACGAGTAACATGCATTATGTAATCAGATTACTTTTTTGATGTAATTAGTAATGTAATGTTTTAATTTGCTTAAAAGCACTGAATTAAAATTCTCTTCTCCATAACGTAGTCACTTAAACATGCACACTCATGCATACACGCAAACAGATTACAAAACACATTACTTTTCGGTTATACAGTATGTTATATAACCCATAGTGTTAAGAAAGCTTATGTATAGCGTACATCGCTCTAAGGATCAGGAAATATTCAAAGTGCTCAGAATAATAATATTCATATGTGTTTTTACTGAAGGTGGGTGTTATATAGACTTTGTTGTTGAATACATTACTGCATTGAACACTTGCTAAAAAAAACTTTTAAAAAAACACCTACAAGGCCTCAAAGAGAGCGAGTCTCAGCCAGCTGAGAGAAATAAACGCAAAAGTAACGTCACACATTACTTTACATAAAATGGAAGAAAGTAACGTAATTTGTTATTTTTGGGGGAGTAACAGAATATTGTAATGCAAGGTAAAAAGTAACTCTCCCCAACACTGGAAATATTTATATTGAAACAAATTAACTACTGTTACAAAACACATAATACTAACATGTTACAGGTCACAGATTCGGACAGGCTGTCTAAGGACCCAGTAGCCAATAGTGACATCAGATCTACAGCAGATGACAACAGCCTCTCTGGAGAAAGTCTAGATAGTTTAACACAAGGTAAGAATTTTTATTATTATTATTTTGACTGCAGTGTTTGTCAGTAAATCCTAGACATGTAACCCCAAAACCATCATTGTCCCACATTCTGTGCAAATGCCATGCAGGGCCACTTCACACATAAAGTGGGTTACTTTGACGTAAAAATCATGCAAGATTTTCCAAATTTGTGTCCATTCATACTCGTGTCAGTGTGAAACATTGCTGAAAGAAACCGTAACATATGATTGAGAGGCATGTTTGTCTTATTGTATGTGTCTTGATAGATATCAGCCCTCAGTTGCACCCGTCCTCATCCCCCCACCCCCCCACCGACACCACTGGCCTCATCACCTGGAGTCGCCAGCTCATGCAGCAAACTCTCATGGATGAGGGCCTCAGATTGGCTAGAATGGTGTCACGTGACCACGCAAGCAAAGTCAGCCTAGGGTCAGAAAAGAGACAGATTTCAGGTGAATTCTGTGATGTTTTATAACATAAACCACGCTTTTCATGCACCTACCCTGAATAGGGAACAAAACATAGCTTAAACTTAAATTGCCAAAAAAAGAGATGTTTATACCATCAGATGATTATCTACCTCAATAGGTAAACCGTAAATAAGCTGTTCATTTGTTTGATAACAGTTTATTTTAAGGGGGTGTAGTTAAGCTATATATACTTAAAAACAGTAAAACATACATTATTGCAATGTAACTAATCCTAAAACTTAACCCTATAGTAAAGTACATGTACACTGTTAAGATGAGAAGGTTCTAATTAGAATCTAAAAGGTTCTGTCAGGCGCTTCATATATAGAACCTTTAGAGGTTCCCATCATGGGATCAGTTTATGGATTTAGTTTTAATTCTTTCATTTTATTACAATAATTTTTTTCATTTTGATTAAATTGTATGAATTAAACAGTATGTCAACATACGTTATTACTTGAAAAAAATTGAAATAACCTGTTAAACATGAAAGTAGTATGCAATCATTTAAGACACATTTTTTACTAATACAGAACCTTTTTGGGTTCTTTATAATTAAGTCAGTACCATAAGGATCTGTTCACCTTAATCTTATGCCTGGTTCAGATTACACGATTTTAGCCCGATTTTGGCACGATCCGTTTGACGTAGGGTCTCGTGGGGATTCGTAAACGACAACGGGCGTCGGGACGCAAGATTCGATCGCATCATCTCGTATAGTGTGTCATAGTGGGCGACAACCTACGTCGCGTCTGCGATGCTTCACGACATCACGACAAAAAGACTAGCATGTTTAATTTTTTAAACGGTCGTCCACGACGGGTTCCGTCACATGAATGAGGTTGACCAATAGGAGCACAGAAGCTTTTCCGTACACAACTTTCAAAAATGATGAAACGAAAGAGAGACGATGGTGCTACTAGGTGGAGTTATGACATGGAGGAAAGGTTCGTAAGAAAACAATATTTTACCTCAAGTTCTCTTTGGAGGATTGACAGCCCATACTGTCCTCTTCGAGCAATCCAGGAACGTGTCCATTGTCGGGTTTTCTTTCTTTTTTTAAGTTTTCTGAACACAGGACAGCCAATACAACACTCGCCGCTTCATCCATTGTTTGTTTACGTTCGTTTCCCGGAAGTCACTCGCTAGTTTCGCCTTCTCAATGACATCACGTGCATCGTTAAAGACGGCACGCGATGACTGGTCAGGAAGCAACGTGTAGTCTGACATGTTTCTTGTCCACGACACGACAAGATTTTAGGAGTCAAAATCGCGTAATCTGACACAATGACTATCGTAAAAGACAAAAAAATTGTGTAATCTGAACCAGGCATTAAAGGGTTAGTTCACACACTAATGAAAATTCTGTCATTAATTACTCACCCTCATGTCGTTTCCAACCCGTAAGACCTTTGTTCATCTTCGGAACAAAAATGTATATAGTTTTTGATGAAATCCGAGAGGATTCTGAAACTGTGATGGGTGTCTGAGGCTGGGATTGAACTCTGGTCAAGTCGACTGAACTGCTTCTTTACCACTGGGCTATTGTGGATGACAAACAGCAGATGGACCTAAGGTCTACCTCCACCAGAATTACTGTTACCTTGATATTTTGGTAGACCCGTAACAAAGTCCAATGATATGTGGGAATATGTATAAGTAAAGAGCTGCTTGAGTCTGTCCAATACGTGATCAGCCCTTTCGGTCCACTTAAATGGGCTTGATGTCTTCTTGGTAAGGGCGGTCAGGGGTTCTGCAATAGCACTAAAGTTCCTAATGAACCTTCTATAAAAATGGGCAAATCCCAGAAAACGTTGGACCTCTTTGACGGAGCCTGGTTGGGGCCAGTACAGAACCGCCTAAATTTTGCCAGGATCCATCTGGACATTGCCACTAGAGACAATGAATCCCAGATAAGCGACAGTGGGGACATGAAATTCACTCTTCTCTAGTTTGACAAATAGTCCATTCCTAAGCAGTTGAGATAGGATGATTTGGACATGTTGGACATGCTCTTGATAACAACGAGAGAAGATTAGAATGTCATCAAGATAAACAAATACAAACTTGTTTAGCATATCACTTACCACATCATTAATAAGTGCCTGAAAACGGCTGGAGCATTGACTAGCCCAAAGGGCATTACCTGATACTCATAGTGGCCATTAGGAGTGTTAAAAGCTGTATTCCACTCGAAGGTCTAACTTTGTGAAAATGGTCACCCCTTGTAAGAGTTCAAAGGCCATGGTCATTAGTGGCAGTGGGTAGCGGTTCTTTACCGTGATGCAATTAAGACCCCGGTAATCAATACAAGGCCGAAGACCGCCATCCTTCTTCCCAACAAAAAAGAAGCCAGCCCCTGTCGGCGACGTAGATGGATGGATGAATCCGCTTTAAAGAGCATCATTGATATATTACTCGATGGCAGCTCTTTTTGGGGCAGAAAGGGAAAAAAGTCTCCCTCGAGGAGGGCAGGTTCCCAAGAGCAGATCTATTGCACAGTCATACGGCCTATGGGGTGGCAGAAAGTATGCACAGGTCTTGTTGAAGACTTCACAGAGGTCTGCATATTCTGAGGGGACTCGAGACAGCTCAGGAGGATGCACCGGGACTCTGGAGGCCACAGGTTTAAGCTTGGGAATAGTTAGTACCTCTGTGGATTGGCCTGGTGGCTTGAGAGGAATGGGACGGCAACTTGAAGGTGGTTGGTCGTGAATCAGTGGGTGTCTTCAGCAACTCGGAAAAATAACAGAGAGAGAGGGACCTGAAATACCACAATTAGTGCCCCAAGCAGTTACTACCCTAGCGGTCCAATCTATATGTGGATTGTGAAGGGATAACCATGGGAAGCCAAGAATTAAAGGGAACTTGATGAATGCATCAAGAAAAACTGTATCTTCTCATTATGACAACCAATTTGGAGATGAAGGGGTGTAGTGCACTGGCTTACCTGAACAGATCACAGGGGTCTCCCTTCCAATGTGGTTATGGTCAGGGGTTCTTAAAGAGAGATGGGCTGAACTCTCAAGTGTCTGGCCAAAGTAAAGTCTATAAAATTTCCAGCAACCCCTGAATCAAGGAAGGCCAGGAGCTTAATCCGGGTTACCCCAGTGCAGTGAAACGTCGAGTGAAACACCGGAAGCTGCTGGTTGGGGAAAGGTGATTACTCTCGTCCCAGCCCCACTCTTCTTGGACGAGAGTTGTCTTTTCACTTTAACTCGGTACAGTTGGACCTGAAGTGGTCTGGCTTTCCACAGTACAAGCAGCATTTCTCCCTCATGCGTCGACAATCTGGCCCTTCCCAACTGCATGTGTTCCTCGAAATTCATGGGAAGTGGAGGGGATTCAATGGCACTGCTAGAAACTTGGGGCTCAGGCAGCCTGACCTCCCCACGGGGTTCCCGTCTGTGGAAGTGTCTGCAAAAAATATTTCGATTTTTTTTGAGCTCTTGATACTCAGTGATACTAACAGTAACGACGGTGTCGGTTTTACCTCATCAATCTCATCAAAGTGGATTTGCTTTGTCAGCAGAAAACAGCGTCTTCTCCACATGAACAACACGAACCAAACTCTTCCTCTCTCAGATAAACTACAGTGTTTGAGCGTCAAAGTAGACGTTGTTCACGGCAGCCGATGAGGAACATAGACTGATATTATGCAAATCTGTTACAAACCTAAGCAGATTCAGCAGGTAGGTAGACTGGAATTACTGACGAATCGTTTCAGTTCACAATCACTTCTTTCTTTTGAGAGACAAAAAATCAAAAACAACTCAAAAAATGTATCTGTACTTTGATCTTTGAAACTTTGCTGACCTTTTACATTCATAAACAGCTCTATTACATACATCTCATATATAACTCATATAGTTCCAAACGCTCAAGACTTTCGTTCATCTTCAGAAAATAAATGAAGATGTTTTTGATAAAATCTGAGAGATTTCAGTCCCTCCATAGACCGCTAAGCAATTAAGCAATTTGTTCATCATATAAAGCGATCAAATCTCTTCAGAAAATTTGGACTAAACCACTCAATTCATATAGATTAGTTTTACAATCTCTTTAGGAACTTTTTGAAGTGTTAAAAAGGTAGTTGCTGTCAATGGAGGGACAGAAATCTCTCAGTTTACATCAAAAAGATATTAATTTGTGTTCTGAAGATGAACAAAGGTCTTACAGGAACGACATGAGGGTGAGAAATTAATGACAGAATTTTCCTTTTTGGGTGAACTAACCCTTTAACTAATGTTAACATATGAGATTGTATTGTTTAAGTGTTACTGAAATGTCCTTTAAAGGCTGCGGGTTCGCTATGATTAATTTTTACTAGAGATGATAGTGAAGAGACTAACACACCTTGAAGTGTCAGAGGAATGTACAGAAGAACAGTGACAAATGGATTTATTGTACTTATCTGGTTAGCTAATTTTGCTCATTTTGGATGGGATTAATCAGAGATTGTCAATAAAATTGAGAAGCTCTTGCAGAGGCAAACATCTCAGTCAGACATCGTCATTAAGGACTGCAGAATAAAAGAGAAATGAGAAGAGATGTGTTTGGGCGGAGGGGCCACAGGAAGTGTGTGTGGGTGATAAACTGGAGCCCCTCTTCCCTGTCTGACGTCAAAGCTCATGAAAATGTGTGAGTGGAGGGCGGATGGATGGATGGAGAGAAAGAGGGGGTGAATGAGTAGGAGGGAGTGAGAAGGGCGTCGCTTTGACTCAGAGAGACAGAGTAAAAATAAACCATGTGGGCAGTGAAAGGATGCAGTCGCTCTCTCTCTCTCTCTCTCTCTCTCTCTCTCTCTCTCTCTTAATGAGCAAACTCACTAGTGCTTCAGTTCAGTGGCCAAAACTGAGCTTTCTTGGTATTTTTTGTTCTCTCCTTCAAGTGAAAAAGCAAGTTCCTCATTTCATTGCACTGTCAATCATTCTGCACTTACATTCCTTAGCATTGTTCTGCCTTCACATAAAAATGTGTACTAAAAACGGATAAGATTTTCCTTTGCGATTATTTGTGTACAGATGATAACGTTGTCAAAACAATCCCCATTCACACGGTTCTGCAAAAAACGACTAAAAACGCTGTATTCTGCATCCAAGCCAGTAGTTGGCGATGTCACTTTGTGAAGAAACACTACGAGTGATGCAGGTACTAGTTATGTTTAACACAGGCTTTATTTGACTCATAAATTGAAAACCCCTTTATAAAACCCCATACGTAAATCTTGAAGGAACCAGCGACAAATCAGCCTTCTGGGTTCTGACATCATCCTTGCTCCACTCTAGACCTCACGTAGCTCCGCCCCTTTTCAGCGCTGCGCTCTTTGTATTCTGTTTTCCAGTTTGTATTTCTATGGCATGAAGGTGTTATCTTACGGATTTATAAATTAACGGCTCGTTTTAATAACTTCCCGGTCTATTGACATCCGTTATCCGCTTCAAACATTACAATGCTCATGATAACTTTCATTAACTCTGCAACAAGAAAAATCCACTTCACCGGCTAAAGCGATGCCATATAGAAATATATAAAGCTGCCACAAAAAGTTCAAAGACAAAATACTAAAGATGGCTGCGCGATTGTTTCTCTGGCGCATAAGGTCTTATTGACTGAAAACATAATATGCATGACATCACTGTTTTCACAAATTAGTGTTTTTGTAGTTTACACAGAGACGATAACGGTATCATTTTCAAAAACTTGCACTTTAAAACTTGTTTTCAGCCCCTCAAAATGCCAGTAGCACCTCAATGCAGTACATGAGATCCACGGGGAGGAGTCGAAACAAGATCCAAGGGGTGGAGATGGGTAGGATTAGGGTTGGGTTTAGGGATTAGGGGTGTGTTTAGGGATCAGGGGGCGGAGTTGGCTAAGTTTAGGTGTATGTAAGGTGGGAGGAGTTGGATCTGGATCCGACCACTCCCCGTGGATTTCATGTTCCGCAGTGAGAACCATCTCCAAAATGCAGTTGTCGTGTAAATGAACGGCCAAAACGCATAAGATGCGTTTTATGGTTTTAGTTGAAAACGATGTCACGTAAACGGCGCTTATTACAGTTTTGTCCTGTGAATTCTTATTGTAAGACACTTAATACACTTTTGTACATTTGAAAATGGCATTGTAGTGTTGACTTCGAAAATTTAGATATTTGAAAACGATGACGCTCGTTTAGTTATGACGCATATTACCAATAGATATCTGTTTTTACCGATATTTGCCCGCTATTTACTTGTATGTGTTGCTAAAGATAAATGTTTCACTGTTCAATCGTCCTATTACATTTCTGCAAAGATAAGAGAAAATGTACTCGAATGCTGTCCTGCATCAAAACAGCGATTGAGTGTAATTTGATTCTCAACAAAATCAATAAAATGATTGTGCCAGAAGAATAGTGTGAGATCTTTATTATATCTGGTCTCTCGGTCTAATTTCAGTGAGCTTTTATTAAATTTTACGCATGTGCAGTAAGATGATTTGAACGTGTTCAATTTGAACAAGCAACTTAGAAAACGCTAGTGTGGACATAGAGCTTTTTTTGGAAGATTTTTTTTTTTTCAAATTAGACGAAGCCTTAGTGTCAGTGTTTAATCAATCACATGTCTATAAAAGCATAATCACGTCAATAATAACACAAGTAGAAATGCAATGAGCTCTCAGCGGACTCTTGATAACTCTTTACATCAATGTGCAGGACAATCCTGACAATCAACTCTCTTGCTTGTTGTTTTCAATAGGAATGTGTCGCTTTCAAACGCAATTTACTCATTAAAGTTAAGTCATTGAAACCTTTAAGAGCATCAGTGTGAGCAAGCATATAACAATTGACATGTAATACTGTAAAGTACTGTATTGTGCTCCTAACCCTTTTGATAGTCAAAAATGACTCGCATTTAAATTAAAGTAACTTTGTTTATATTCTTGTAGATACGGAGGAGAAGGTGTCCGAGAGGAGAGGATCAAGTAACAGAAGCATCAGTCCAGCGAACACCAAAGACTATCCATAATAATCGACATTCTGCAAGTCTCTGTGTTGAACTCAGGTCGGATATCATGCAGCCGTGGTGTTCGGTTCGCTACGCTCATTAGTTCTGTTCGATATTTTAGAACTTGTGTTCTAAACGTTTAGAAACATGTCTTTTAAAATGAAATTTAAAGAAAATGCAGGTTAGAGCAAACAACGTGTTACAAATACATTTCATTTTCTTGGTCAGGATATTTTGACTTGACAGACAATGGTGCTAATTTTTATAAAAAAATAAAACCATAATTTATTAGGATAAATGGCATGCTTCTCGTTTGAAGAGCTGTAAAAAATTAGGATGTAGATTTCAGTAAGAGTGAAGAAAACTCAGAAAGAGTTTTAAACAAAAGTTCATGAGGTGTGTATTCATTGAATCCAACCAATCACAATGCTAGAATACGCTTTATATAAACACTTTATTATGTACAGCGGGCAAAAAATGTTAGCCTTTACATGTTTTGGATTATGAAATTGACTGAATTGAGAAACCCTGACACTATTTACTTATACTGATGCAGTGAATATTAATATATCACCTCTAAATCCTCATACTTTAGTTGATTTCCAAAGTTACAACAATATGTAAATGATTCAAATGAATCATGGGAAGAATAGTATTTTCACTGTTTAAAGGTTGAATGGCTATAATGATTATCTGCTTTACAGCTCCAATATTAGAAATATATCTGTGGCCTCTTTAATGACAGAGTATTTATTTTTTTGATTCCTCAATAAATTATATTGTAATGTTTCTGTTTTACGTCTTGAGACTGTTACTTGCTAATAGTGTAAAAATATAGAAACTTTGTTTTACGACATGGAAATTATTGCTGATATTTACTCTTTTTTTTCCTCATATGCTGCTTTTTGTCCGTCTCAAGGAGTTAGAGTACTGCATATGAAAATGTATATAGAATTTTGAGGTTTCTGTCTCATTTGTGACACACTGATCCACCACCCACTCGCCCCAGTCTCATCTCAGCAAACCCAGACAGATGATGCCTGTGATTCACTGGCCCGATCCTGACATCATCATCAGCAATCTCACACATGGGGGAGTGTTTTGGAAACTTGTCTTAATTGTTTCAATTCTGAAAAATTCACCTTTCCTGGATTAATCAATCTGTAATCATTAAATTGATGCAATGTGCCTGTAAAGACCAGTGATTGAAGGGAAAGGCAAATATTTAAATTCTGTCATCATTCAATTACCCTCATTACCTGCATAGATTTCTTTATCCGTGGAACACAAAAGAAGATATAGGCCTACGAAAGAGTACAGAAACCCAAACAGATACATGCATACTGGATAAACTTTAGCATGTGTTTAAAGCAACACATAATAAAAAGTAATGGCAAGTAGGACGTATACAAGACTAAAGAGACTCGTCATGTCATGTAAACATCTTTATCCAATTACAGGTGCTTCTCAAAAAATTAGCATATTGTGATAAAGTTAATTATTTTCCATAATGTAATGATAAAAATTAAACTTTCATATATTTTAGATTCATTACACACCAACTGAAATATTTCAGGTCTTTTATTGTTTTAATACTGATGATTTTGGCATACAGCTCATGAAAACCCAAAATTCCTATCTCAAAAAATTAGCATATCATGAAAAGGTTCTCTAAACGAGCTATTAACCTAATCATCTGAATCAACTAATTAACTCTAAACACCTGCAAAAGATTCCTGAGGCTTTTAAAAACTCCCAGCCTGTTTCATTACTCAAAACCACAATCATGGGTAAGACTGCCGACCTGACTGCTGTCCAGAAGGCCATCATTGACACCCTCGAGCAAGAGGGTAAGACACAGAAAGAAATTTCTGAACAAATAGGCTGTTCCCAGAGTGCTGTATCAAGGCACCTCAGTGGGAAGTCTGTGGGAAGGAAAAAGTGTGGCAAAAAACGCTGCACAACGAGAAGAGGTGACCGGACCCTGAGGAAGATTGTGGAGAAGGACCGATTCCAGACCTTGGGGGACCTGCGGAAGCAGTGGACTGAGTCTGGAGTAGAAACATCCAGAGCCACCGTGCACAGGCGTGTGCAGGAAATGGGCTACAGGTGCCGCATTCCCCAGGTCAAGACACTTTTGAACCAGAAACAGCGGCAGAAGCGCCTGACCTGGGCTACAGAGATGCAGCACTGGACTGTTGCTCAGTTTTGCATGTCATTCGGAAATCAAGGTGCCAGAGTCTGGAGGAAGACTGGGGAGAAGGAAATGCCAAAATGCCTGAAGTCCAGTGTCAAGTACCCACAGTCAGTGATGGTCCGGGGTGCCATGTCAGCTGCTGGTGTTGGTCCACTGTGTTTTATCAAGGGCAGGGTCAATGCAGCTAGCGATCAGGAGATTTTGGAGCACTTCATGCTTCCATCTGCTGAAAAGCTTTATGGAGATGAAGATTTCATTTTTCAGCACGACCTGGCACCTGCTCACAGTGCCAAAACCACTGGTAAATGGTTTACAGACCATGGTATTACTGTGCTCAATTCGCCTGCCAACTCTCCTGACCTGAACCCCATAGAGAATCTGTGGGATATTGTGAAGAGAAAGTTGAGAGACGCAAGACCCAACACTCTGGATGAGCTTAAGGCCGCTATCGAAGCATCCTGGGCCTCCATTACACCTCAGCAGTGCCACAGGCTGATTGCCTCCATGCCACGCCGCATTGAAGCAGTCATTTCTGCAAAAGGATTCCCGACCAAGTATTGACTATTGTGTGCATAACTGAACATAATTATTTGAAGGTTGACTTTTTTTTGTAGTATTAAAAACACTTATTTTATTGGTCGGATGAAATATGCTAATTTTTTGAGACAGGAATTTTGGGTTTTCATGAGCTGTATGCCAAAATCATCAGTATTAAAACAATAAAACACCTGAAATATTTCAGTTGGTGTGCAATGAATCTAAAATATATGAAAGTTTAATTTTTATCATTACATTATGGGAAATAATGAACTTTATCACAATATGCTAATTTTTGGAGAAGGACCTGTATGCCTTAATGGCAATAACCATCCAATAACCATCCCAGGTAACAAAAAAAAAGTTCCATGTACATTTTCCTCACATTCCCATTAAGTTATGATTCTGAATGTTATCTAAACGCTCGAAACGTTGTTTTTGTCATTTTTTTTAAAGTCCCCCTGTAGTCAATAATGTTATTTGAACATTTTTTCTTAAACAAAAAAATTTCTTCATGCTTTAAAGGTGCTATGTGTAGTTTTTAACGGCCTCTAGCGGTGATGTTTCAGATTGCAACCAATTTTTACAAGAGCACTCGTGCGCGTGCTCGAACTCAAGAGCGAGCACTCATGGTACCGGCCACACTGAGACTTTCAACACACCGGAGAAAGCATCACAAAAGGGATGAAAGCCAACTCCGGGTCTGTTTTTATACCTAAATATATACCTATGCCTAAAACAAAGCGGAGGTCTCTCCATAATTCAAACGCTCTGCCGATGTTGATCCGTGTTTTCGTCCGAAGTTGATCCGATTCACGTTTGGCCTGATGAGCTTCAGCAGATAAAACATTTTTTTGTTTTTTATATTTATGTGGAGTTTGTGTTGGAGTCTGTGTTGTGCTGGAGGCAGGTCGTTTTTTGGTGTTATCAGACTCCGTGTATTTAGCTGCAGTGCCGTCGCATAGACTGTATATAAAAATGAGAGAGGCTCGGGAGCGCGCGTGCACATCACATCCGATGGATTTCGCGGTAAATCCGACCCGGTGCCTTCACATAGAAATAGGAATACTGGCCTTCAGAGGTAATAGCAAAACCCGACAAGTGGATCATTGTAATGTGTGATTACAACCCCTTCACACACAGGCAATAAAAAAGGATTCATTTTAGAAGAAAAGCTACATATAGCACCTTTAAAGGTGCCTTGTGTCATGTCCGCCAAAAAAATCAATTCATACTCCACATTCCATACCAGATCCGGGCAGTCTAGCTCCAGAAAGTGAGTTGGTCTACTCTATAGTAACAAAGGAGAAACGACATAGTCTCTATGCTCCGCCCCACCTTCACAACGACCCTAGAGCCATAGCCGAAGCCGAGCCAACTCCTAATAGAGGACGTTTTGACTCCAGAGGAACGTTGGTTGATGTCAAGTGATTTTTAAATATGACATCTTCAAGCTACTCCCCTTCACCAGTGAATATGTTCATATTCGTTTTGTTCATATTCCATTTTTATTGTTAGTTTGAATTACATTAATTTGACAGACAGCATTAGCTGATGTTGACCAAGCTAGCGCCACTCAGAGCTGCCAACTCTCACGAATTCACATCGAGACGCACACAATTGACACTTTTCACACGCTCTCAGTCACGCCACACATCAATTATGTCACGCACAGAAAAATCCCAAAGCAAAGAGGACACGAGACCGACAGACTAGACAGAGAAGGTTAGTTATGATATAAAAAAAATCTCAGCTCTCAGATTCTGTCAACTTTATTAACGTTACGCAATTCAAACAATAAATACCGTTTTGGCGCTTGTAAATGTTACACGACAGATCCCTAGCGCACGTTAACCGACCATCTCTACTAGCTAATAGTAAAAACACACGAACACTGTTGAAAGATACAGTATGCTACAACTTACCAAAATGTATTCCTCATACATAATATCGACCAATCATTTTTTTTTTATCAGCGTGCAGAGGTCAATAACATAGCTGGAGAAGAAATATGTCAGATTTACCTCAGGAAAACAATTTAATAAACATAATATAATTAGCTAATGTTACATTTTATCATCAGCTTGGTAGAGACGGGCTCTGGTAGATAACAGGTGAAAACCGGATCGGATCTGTGGGTAGAGCTAACTGTCAAACACATCAGGTTCAAGTACGCCCACAAGCCGTGCGAGTTATTCGTGTATTACAGTTTGGCTGGTGGGTATGTTGCCCGCATACCGCCTCCCATGGCCGAAACTGGTATTATGACATCTGTCGGGCCGTGGCTAGCAATTTAGCATGCTAATTCAGGTTGATATCTCTGCAGCACAATAACTTGTCATTTTTTTAATGACATCATCGCCCTTAATTCTTCTCATTCTTTGCATGTAGCTCATTTTTTGGATATTTTTAACTCAATTCTTACACATGGCACATTTAACATAGCCTGAATGTAACTCTACACGCCTCATTTAGTATATGCGGTTCTATGAATATGCAAATGAGCCCCGCCTCCACTCACTCGCTCAGAGATCCACTCGTTGACGATCACACGTTGATCTGATTGGTTACAAGGTAGTTTGTGACGTCAGAAACACCAACGATTTCAAATCATTTTTTCTTGGTTATAAAAATGAACATTCAAACATAATGATAACATTGCTTTTGAATGCGTTCTGAAACAAGTAGTAACATTTAAAAAATGTTAGATGAATGTTTCAGAAAAAAATGTTAGATGAATGTATCAGAAAAAAATGTTAGATGAATGTTTCAGAAAAAAAAGCTTTCCATTAATGATGTATAAATAATGTTTTTTATAATAACATTTTGAGAACACTATTAAAGACCAGATAACTTTGAATGAATGTTCTATTATTGTTACTGGAAGAATGTTTCTTCACAACTTTGAGAGAACCTTGCCAGAACGTTAGCCGAAGTTCGGAGAACATTCCCTGTTAGCTGGGATACCATTGATTTACATGTAGCCTAAACATAAAGATAATCTAATGAGGGTTTACAGCATTCATGCCACCTGTTGGTATGATCCATTAATGCCCCACAAAACATCATTTTATAGTGTATTTAATCTTTATTTGATAGACAGCACTACTCACTATCATGCACTATAGGGTAGTGAAAATACAGGATTTGGGTAAAAAAAAAAAAAAAAGAGTAAATAAACAAATTATTATTGATATATTTCTATTTGTACAAAACAAACACTTTTCTGTGATGGAACCAAATAATTAAGACAGGAGATGAATCATAACATGATAAACAAATATGTGCATGTGTAACATTTTGTTGTTCTTCCTGCTTTATCATATTCCCCCCAGTTTCACAGACCAGGCTTAAACTAGAAACCAGACTAAAATGCATGTTTGAGCTTTTTTAACTGAAAGCATCTTGCAGTGATTCATCTTAAAATATGGCATTGTTTTGTCTCAAGATTCACACCAGTAATGTTTTTTAAGGCACGTTAATAAAAGCTACTTAAATGTCCTAATTAAATGAAGGCTTAATCCTGGCTTAATCTAAACCCTGTCTGTGAAACCAGGCCATTATGTATTTGCACTACAGCTTTGTATGCATTACAATTTAATAAAAAGAAATCTTGACCATCACTGACCTAACCTTAAATGGTTTCAAAATCCACTTTTTTTGTGTGTTGGAATTTGATTCCCAGCACTGCTTTTCTTCAGGTCATGTGTGTCGTGAGGTGACGCAGAAACTCTCCACGGGTGCTTGTGTGTCCCGGGAACACAGCGTGACAGAACTCACACACCTGCGACTGCAGCGTCATTCCAGACATGAACAGCCCTCCGGCTTGACTGACCAACTCACTGTCCAGAAAGGAGGATGACCAAGGCCTCTGTGGGACAGACAAACACTCTTTTCACACACATCACATTGTAAACTCTTAGGGCGCTTCTCAAACGGATGGCTGTGTCCTCCTTCGTCTAGTCCTTCTCAGCATTAAACCCTAGAATGAGACCGTCTAGTAAGTGAGCATGACTACGTCACGGCATTCACCCATGTTCCTGCTCCCATGGTCACGGCACAAAAATACCATTAAAACTTAATTTTGGAAAGATACTTTTTATTAAAAAACGTATATTAACTCGGTCTGCGATCTTCCATTGGCTTACATTATTGGCAGTTTAGTGTTAAAGCCCCCCTGTAATCCATAGTTTTATCCCTTAAAACTCATCTTTGATGACCAAAATGGCATATTTTGTTAATTTTGGTGTCACATTATGTCTGTGTGGTGTTTTTATGATTTAAGACAAACCATGTGTAAATTCATAAGTCGACACGACAGCGTTGCTGAGTATTTTCTCCTTAAAGGGGTGGTAAAGTATGATTTCACTTTTCTAACTTTAGCTAGTGTGAAATGTTGCTGTCTGAGCATAAACAACATCTGCAAAGTTCAAAGCAAAGGGAGATATTTGCTTTTAAATTAAAGGACTACAACAAACGGCTGGTAGGGACTACACGACATTCCTCCCGGGTTAGTGACATCAGCAACCCTAAAATGTACATAAGCCCCGCCCCCGGGACACGCAGTCCATGTTGAGAAGAGGAAAAGTTGTTGTAGTCGAGTACATTTGTGAGTCAGCTCAAACTTTAGCATCCTTCTTTTCACATGCAATAGAAAGTCACTCTGTGTGCATCTCACAACAGTTCCTATATGAGTGATTTATAGATTATCATGACAGAATATGCTAATTGAAGATAGTTAACTCCACATCAGCAACATAAATGCATCAACTAACCAGTCAGAGACGTCCTGTTGCATTCTACGTGTTGTTACTTCTTGAGTCTCTCCATCTTTGTCTGACTCCGTTTTAACATTAAAGGCAGAACAGTTTCTGTCATTTTAGTGTGTGTGCGTGAGGTAATCGCAGCTGCTAACACACGAGCTATTGAAACCCCGCCCTCTGAGGCAGCTCATTTGCATTTAAAGGGCCAGGCACAAAACGGTGCGTTTTTGCTCACACTCAAAAAGTGAAATGTGAAAATGCCATTTTACCACCTCTTTAAAACGGCAGTGAACAGTGGACAGTCTCAAAAACATGGTTTGAAATCGCTGGTGTTCCTGACGTCACAAACTACCTTATAACCAATCAGATCAACGTGTGATCGTCAACCAGTGGATCTCTCAGCTGAGTGAGTGAGTGGAGGCGGGGCTCATTTGCCTATTCATAGAACCACGTATACTAAATAAGGCAAGGGTGTAGAGTTACATTCAAGCTATTTTAAGGCATAACAAAAATTCAAGGAAAAAAACATTTAAATTGTCATTTTGGTGATCAAGGATGAGTTTTAAGGAATACAATTATTAACAACAAGGGGACTTTATTGCATAATTCTTTTATTGGGGTTACTTAAATTTTTAGTGTAGTTTAGTTTACGAGCTGTTTAATTACTAGAATTTCATTAAAAAATTAAACCAAGTCCATAGTATGACTTATTGACCACTGTTTCTATACATGAAGCGTCTGACAGAAGGCCTTCAATGTTCTATATAGAACCTTTTCTAATAAAGGTGTAGAAAGATGTTTAGCAGGAGGTGTGGTCAGAAGGACTAGACATAATCAATTAAAAGTCATTCAAGTTTAGGAGCTTAAAACAAAGAAAACCGGAGTGAACCAAAGCTAACAAAGAACAGGTATGATACAAACCCGCAGCCGTTGTGAAGTCTGGTTGGCATAATAATGTTGCTCAACTTTCCTCAGTTCATCCCAGGCACTGTTTTCCGCCGTCTTTACGGGATTATGGAAAACCACATTATCGTGGCTACCTTGTTTCTGATCGGACACGTCCAGGTTAAGTTGCAGTTGGTCTAGTCCTCTATCAATGTGACTGAGATCATGAGCAGCTGAAAAACAAACACATAAACGGCAGAATGAAAAAACTGGCGCTCAAAAGATTTACAAAAGTAAGAGACAAAGGACAAAAAAAGATACTGAATATCAATGGTACACTGTCAACTTTCACGCAGAAATTGCTTGTAAATTTCACAATTATTTGCAATGACACGGCTTGTAACACTGAATTAAATGACATTTTAAAGTAGTATTTTCTTCTAAAAAAATACTCAAATAATCTTAGTTGTATTTTAAAATCAGTGTAGACTTTAAAACTTTCAACTGAGAATAACTTTCATAATGAGAATCCTGTACTTTGAGGGTTCAGTATGTGTGTTTCTGTGGGATGTCTCCGAGATTCATGGGATTCTGCAGGATGGGGTTGGTGTCCCGTCTTTTTCGCTGTACACTGGCACAGGTTGGCCAACTCTGAAAGTGAACCTCAGTGTCATTTAAATCATTTATCATAGTCCATACAATCATTTAATACATTAAGATATTAATAATACATGAAGTACTGAAAATTGGTGGTTTATTTGAGTCCTTTGACCTTGTTGTTGTTGCACTGTGTCAGAGAGCTGTTGGAGCATTGCTGCTTGTTTTAAGCAGAGAGACTGGAGACGGACAAACTCCTGATACAGCGCTGTGTACGCCTCCTCCATCTTTATGAGTGGAGGAAATTAAAAATAAAACTTATTGGAAAGTCTTCGAGCTTGCAGTCTTGTAGTCAAGTTCTGTATAGTAAGAAAGAGAGAAAGAGAGAGAGATTTCCACCATTATTAAAAAAAAATTGACCAAAATGGAGCAAGTTCACGCAATGTCATTAAAAAGCCTATTTACAGCTTATGAGATTTTTCCCCCAGCAAAATTTAACAGCAAAAACAGAGCATATAAAAGTAACATCCGAAAATTAAGGCTGCTCTGTCCCTGCTCAAACTCATAATGCTGTTTAAAAGCCAGGTTAAATTATGCCTGCTATGATCCATCTCAGACCCTAGAATCAAATTGCAAAATAGTAATTGCTGTGTAAATGCAACTATGCCACCTCTGAGCAGCGTTAAAGTCGGCATGAAACTGAAGTTGCGATAGTCTTTTCAAATGCGACGTATATCTGATTGAAACAGTGTCATGATGAATCGGGTCATCCCTCGAAATCAGTTAATGATTATACGAAGTACATACAAAAAAATATTAATTTGAAATATGTATAACTTACTATATAGTGCATAATAGCCTAAAACAATATGAACGTTTCTTTCACTTGATAAAATTGTTAGTTAATAAATAAATAAATATAATAATAATAGCCTATTAAGTGAATAAATTAACATGATTACATTCTTTTTAAAAGTGAAATATTTGGAAATGTAATGCTTCATTTAACACATAATTACATTGTGAATACATGTATGGTAAGCACAAATGTGTGTATAAACTTAGCTATCAGGTATCTGTATGCTATGGTAGTACATAAGCTAATTAATACAAACATTAATGGTCTTTATAACGTTAATTCAA
Source organism: Siphateles boraxobius (assembly GCF_051911475.1). NCBI lineage: Eukaryota > Metazoa > Chordata > Actinopteri > Cypriniformes > Leuciscidae > Siphateles > Siphateles boraxobius. The sequence goes on along the minus strand of NW_027509141.1, from coordinate 1,832,390 downwards.
GCAGCATTTATCTTAATTTGATTTTGTAGGAATTGTAAACGGGCGATTAAAAGTAATTTGAGCCAATGGGATCGCTTGGGGTCCTAGACCCAATTTGCAAGTAGGACCCGATTCGTCACCACAATGGCTTCCGGAACAAGAACAAATTTTTAAGTTAAGTTAACCACTTTATTAATCCCACAAGGCGAAGTTATATGTTATATGCTTCATTCTGTCCATGGGGAATTGATTGGATGTTTGTGGTTTGCGATTGGTGGATCTCATGTGAGTGACAGGTTGCCCCGCCCTCACGCCAGTAAAAACATCATCAGAGAAGAGATGTTTCTGCAAGAAGGAAGGGAAGCTATTTTGATTAAAGATTTCGAGGCACATGAATTTAAAACAAAAAAATAATTTACTACTGAATACTGCAGAAATTGTCAATTTTGATCTCATTATGACTTTAAACAATCTGTGCTTCAGAAGCCAGAATGTAAATTTGGTAAATATATATATATATATATATTAGTATGACTCAAAAAAGCATTGGTACACGCCTTAGAACCGAATATTGCTTCGACAAAATGGGAAGTAAACACAACAGATTACAGTTTCTGGTGCCACAAAAGAATTGCTGTTTATTTTACCATCGGGAAATAGAGGGGAGAGTAAGTTGTTACAGGTCATAAACTGGGTGCTGTCACAAAAGCATAACATCTGAATACTTTTGCCCTCTTGACTTGACATTAAAAAACTTGGATACAACTTTTCAGTTTTCCCTTCAGAGCGATATCGGTATCAGTACGGCTTTACAGGGGTGGCGACAGCTTCGAAGTCGAAAGCTATTTTCTGACTGAGGTGTCATTTTTCTTGTTGGACATTTCAGTTAACCGATAGTTAGTTAGCCAGGTTAACAACCATGGGTAAACCCCAAACCATCCGCGCTGTGTTCCTCCGGCTAATTAAACCACGGGTGTCAACCGAAAGCAAAACAAATAGAGCAGCCCACCTTTGTTTGTACCACCATTCAAGAATAAATCTGTAGCAAACAATAGCAACACGTTTCTACATTGGATTGATGTGGCTACAGAATGAAAGCATAAAGAGGAAGAACAGATTTGCATAATAGTATACATAATCTACGTGCTTACTAATATCCAGACATTCGTAATCAACTCGATACAATACGTTTGCCACTCTGATGACCGTGGGATGAAGAGTCCGAATATGCAGTCCAGAGTAAACTTTACAAATTGAGGAAAACAGTAAGTTGGCTATCAGGAAATCAAAAACCGGAACTCGAGCAGGAACCTCCTCCCGGGTCAGTTAAAGTGACCCAGCATTAGAATCAGCGCATTATCTATTATCACGTCTGTACTTGAGTAAACTGTCCACTGGTTCACACTGGATGCGTTATCATGGATGGGAGCGTGTAGTGTCTACTGCGTATTAGCCTACAGTGGGCTAGTGCGTACTGTACTATGTGTACTTTTGTTGTTAAAGGGGACATGAACTGCATTGTTTTATAATGTTTCCTGGTGTGCACTTATAAAGTTAGTATGATTTTGACATAATTTTTTTTTGCATTTTTCCTACCCTGATTTTAGCCTCTGATTTGAATGCTCTGTTTAAAGAGTCATGTCTGCTGTGAGACTTCAGTGTAAACGCACACTGCTGTGATTGACTGACATCTTTGCATATGAAATAGTTAAGTATTACATGTGGAACTCTCTTGCAAACTTCAACCACATTTTTACTTTTACAGCTGTCAAGGTTAACTAATCGTAATTAAGCTTTATTGATGAATATTTTTTTGTTCAAAAAGGATAGAGGATTTGACCTCAAACCCCAAACTTTTTTGCCATAAAAAATATTTTAACGGAATATTTCAATAATTTAACAACACATTTACATATTCATGCTCCTATGATGTTTTTAAATAGTCACATGACAAGCAAGTAAATAGATATAAATAAATATTTGATTTTTTTTTGTAAGTGTTTTATTTTGACATTGTAGCTGGACTTTAAAGTGGACTTTATAGTTATGATGCCTTGGTTTTCTTTCAAAAATGTCACATGATACTTCAGAAATTAATAGGTGTGTTCGACTTGAAGCGCCACTGTACAGACCGATTGGTGTATGACATGATCAAAGTACCAAAAGAGCGATTCAAAAGCATGCTTCACACCCTATCCCTGAATCATTTGTCTGTTCTTCAACATTGCTGTTTCAAGACAGCACTGAAACTTCTACGGACTGTGAAATATCTGTTTGTTCGTCATCGCTGTTTCAAGACAGCACTGAGACTGTTTCATTGACCTGTTGGAAACATCAGTATCATTTACCGTTATTGATGTCGTCAAACTTACCTCTGTCACCTTCACTGCAATGCTCACCCAGTCCTCCAGCCCTGCCTCTGCTGAATGCTTGCAACCCTTCGTCTTCCCCGGAATGCTCTGCTGTGACGTGAAGCCTCAGGCCATACAACCACCATCAGCGCCTGAGCGAGTGGATCCTGTTGCTCCGCCTCCAGCCTCTGATCCCTTCACTCCACCTCGGCCCGTCGACTTGTTGGCTCAGCCTTGGCTCATTCCACCTTCGGCTACACCAGATACGCTCTGTCTTGGGGCTCCACCCTTGGTCAGTCGTCCCTTTGCTTCCGCCACGGACTTGCTTGCTCGGCTGCGCTACGTCTCTCCACCCCTCCGGCTTCAGCAGGTTCCTCCTTCTCTCCGGCTCCGCCTCTGTCCTCCATCACACCGGCTCCGCCTCAGTCTTCAGGCAATCTGGCTCCACCTCGAGCACTCGTCACCACACCCTCGCCATGGTCTCACTCAAGCCCATCGGCTCTCCGTCTGCGCCCTGGGCTGCACTTCTAACAGCTCTATCTCCATCGGTTGTCCCCTGTGGCACCTTAAGAGTTTTTTCCATTCCATTTCTCTACTTTTCCATTGTTTTTCTATGTAAACGTGAGCTTGATGGACGCGTTTGACCATTGAGTTCGCATCTCACTCTGTAGTGTTTATTTGTTTGTGTTGGTGAAGCTGCTTCGCCAAGTGCAGGTGAAGTGAGAACTTAGGCTAGTTCAGCTGGAGTGTGTACATGTGCTTCTGAATCATTTGTCTGTTCTTCATCATTGCTGTTTCAAGACAGCACTGAAACTGGTATGGACTGGGAAATATGTTTGTTCGTCATCACTGTTTCAAGACAGCACTGAGACTGTTTCATTGACCTGTTGGGAATTGGAATTACCGTTATTGATCTCGTCAAACTTACCTCTCTCACCTTCACCGCAATGCTCAGCCAGTTCTCCAGCCCGCCTCTGCTGGATGGCCTTTAAGCAAGTGTCAGTTATTTGAAATTCATCTGTTAATGAAGTCAAAATGCTTTTGCAACAGGGTGGCCAAGCTTCAATCAGGGGCAACCATGGCCTTTTAAAATTACCCTTTTTCTGAGAATCTGCCTCAGAGCTTCAGTCCTCCAGCTCGGCCCAGTAGGAAGGTTCCTTTGGCTACGCTCCCAGCCTACAAACTCATCACTCCACTCCTGTGGACCTGTCAGCTCTGCCATGACACCCCCCTCCCTCGGCTCCACCAGAAACCATCATCCTGGTGTGTCCGTGACGTCACCAGTAAGTTTCTAAAGAGCATTTTTGAAACCCAAAGTGGGCGAAGCCTGCTGTCGCCATCTTGGTAGCGCATCACTCCCGGATGACTGAAAATGGGCAAAGAGGCGGGATTAGCTGAGGTGACGTGACGCTACAGCAGACAAATGGCTAGTAGTGACAGCAGGTGTAATCCACCTGTCACTCAAGTGGCAACGCCCTTCATTGTGCAGAATTTTAAGGCTTAATATAATTTAACGGGATGAAAAATAAAAAGAAATCACCCCCCTCACAGTTGTCATTAAGGGCAAAATTGGCTATATAGACCATATTCACTTTTTGTACCTTTTGAAGCCTGTCTCTAGCGGTCAGTCAATGAATTGCAGTTTAAACCACTTCCGCTTGGTTCTGTCCGCTTCTGTTCTGCATGGTTATTTCCATGTATGCGCCTGTTTCATTCAGTTCACATGTTGTTGTTTAATTAGCTCAATAGTTCCCTCGTTTAGTCCTGTTTATATGCATATATGATCCCTGTTCTGTACAGTTTTTTGTCCTGTCTAGTCAATCAAATCCTTTTATTGTCACACAACCATATACACAAGTGCAACAGTGGGTGAAATTCTTAGGTGCAGTTCCGAGCAACATAGCAGTATGACACGATGTGACGAAAACAATTACAGCAAACATCAGATTTACATAGATTACACATCTAATGTGCGCACAATTACTCACAGTACCATATACACTAACAGAACAATAAATAATATACAATGTACAATATACAACAGTTTACAATATACAACAATATACAATATACAACAATTTACAATATACAACAGTATACAAAAATACAAAAAGAGGTAATTATACATAGAATAGATACTCGTAAGGTGCAAATATATATATATATATATATATATATTATGTAAATGCAGTAGGTTATGTTGTGCTGTGTTGACAGTTAGAATGTTTATGGTTATTGATCATGAGGGATCAAGAGTTTAGAAATCTAATTGCTTGTGGGAAGAAGCTGTCATGGAGTCGGCTGGTGTGTGTCCTGATGCTGCGGTACCGCCGGCCTGAGGGTAGCAGTGAGAGCAGCCCATGGTTCGGGTGGCTAGAGTCTCTGATGATCCTCCGAGCTTTCTTCACACACCGCCTGGCATATATATCCTGGAGGGAGGGAAGCTCACCTCCGATGATACGGCTGGCAGTGCGCACCACCCTTCGCAAGGCTTTGCGGTTACGGCTGGTAGTATTGCCAAACCAGGCAGTGATGCAGCCAGTCAGGATGCTCTCGACGGTGCTGGTGTAGAACTGTGTGAGGATGTGGCGGTTCATTCCAAACTTCCTCAGCCGTCTCAGGAAGAAGAGGCGCTGATGAGCCTTCTTCACGACGGCCTCAGTGTGGACGGACCATGTGAGTTCCTCTGTGATGTGGACACCGAGGAACTTGAAGCTGCTGACTCTCTCCACCGGTGCTCCATTGATGGTGATGGGGCTGTGTTCTCTGTCGTTCTTCCTGAAGTCGACCACTAGCTCCTTGGTTTTGCTGATGTTGAGGGAGAGGTTGTTCCTCTGACACCAGTGCGTCAGAGTGAGCACCTCCTCTCTGTAGGCCGTTTCATCGTTGTCGGTGATCAGACCTACGACCGTAGTATCATCAGCAAACTTGATGATGGAATTAGAGCTGTGAGTTGCCACGCAGTCATATGTGTACAAGGAGTACAAGAGTGGGCTGAGAACACAGCCCTGTGGGGCTCCAGTGTTGAGGGTCAGTGATGAGGAGATGTTGCTGCCTATTCTAACCACCTGGCGTCTGTTTGACAGGAAGTCCAGGATCCAGCTGCACAGCAAGCTGTTTAAGCCCAGAGCCCGGAGTTTCACATCAAGCAAGGAGGGCACTATGGTATTGAATGCTGAGCTGTAGTCTACAAACAGCATTCTCACATATGTGTTCCTCTTTTCCAGGTGGGAGAGAGCAGTGTGTATTGTAGATGCAATAGCATCATCAGTGGAGCGGTTATTGCGGTATGCAAACTGCAGTGGGTCCAGTGAGGAAGGTAGAACAGAGCAGATGTAATCTCTGACTAGTCTCTCAAAGCATTTACTGATGATGGGGGTCAGAGCAACAGGGCGCCAGTCATTTAAGCAGGTGATGTTGGTTTGCTTCGGTACAGGTACGATGATGGACGTTTTGAAGCATGTGGGGACTACAGACAAGGAGAGGGACCAATTGAAAATGTCCGTAAAAACACCAGCTAGTTGGTTCGCGCACTTTCTGATGACGCGGCCCGGAATACCGTCTGGACCCGCGGCTTTACGGATGTTCACCCGACGGAAAGATCGGGTTACATCCGCTACAGAGACGGAGAGTGTACTAACCTCTGTAGCTTCAGCCGCGAGAACTCTCTCCGCGAGGGGGATGTTAGTTCCCTCAAATCGAGCATAAAAAGTGTTCAGCTCATCTGGGAGAGAGGCAGTGTTGTTCACTGTGGAGTTTATGTTTCCTTTATAGTCCGTAATGCTATTAATTCCCTTCCACATGCTTCTAGAGTCGGTGGTGTTGAACTGTCCTTCAATCTTGTCCCTGAATTGGCGTTTTGCTGCTCTGATAGTTTTTCGGAGGGCATAACTTGCTTGTTTTTGCTCCTCCGCACTCCCGGAGTTAAAAGCGGAGGTCCGCGCGTTGAGTGCTGCACGAACATCGCCATTAATCCATGGTTTCTGGTTCGGGTAAATCCGTATTGTTTTGATCGGAACAACGTCTTCTACGCACTTCCTGATGAAACATGTTACGCTGTCAGCATAAGCCTCGATGTCGTCATCAGAGGCCGACCGGAACATCTCCCAGTCCGCGTGATCAAAACAGTCCTGAAGCATAGAGTCTGATTGGTCCGACCAGCACTGGATCGTTTTGAGGGCGGGTGTTTCCTGTTTCAGTTTCTGCCTGTAAGCGGGCAGAAGGAGAACGGAAGAGTGATCCGATTTGCCAAAAGGTGGGCGGGGGAGGGATTTGTAGCCATCCCGGAAAGGGGAGTAGCAATGATCCAAAACCCGGTCCCCTCGTGTGTTAAAGTTTATGTGTTGGTGGTATTTAGGTGCTATTTTCTTGATTTCAATGTTGAGGTGTTGTGTTGTGTATTCTGTTTCCCTCAGTATTTCTGAATTAAAGACTTTTTTTCCTGGATTATTCCGGTCATGCACTTTGTTCAGTGCTTTGATACAATCATTTTATTATCAGGTATTATCAATCCATCCAAGTCCTCCAAGTATTCACACATCAAGTCTTCACACATAGACTAGTGACTTTGACATTATTGTCAGCATTATTTCAATAGTTTCATATAGTAGTTATCTGTAAATTTTAATTTTCTGCAGTTCAGATACGCTCTCACGTTCACTGCATTGCTCTTCTCGAAATGATAATGTGCTTACATGATGAGAATAAATGTAAAAACACTTTAAACTTGCATATATTCAGCTCTGACATTGGTTTGATACAGTAATCGTGGCATGACGTGGCATTTAAATTACAGGAATTTGATTCCTAATAAATGAATGTGTACCTTAAATGCACTGTGAGTTACTTTGAATAAAATCAACTGCCGAATGCATTAACAGAATAATTTTCTCACAAAAATGTTTGTAATAAATTTATCATTAAGGTGTTTTTAACTTTTAGCCACAAAGGCTCTGGCCTGGCAAGCCATCCCCGGTGTTTCGAGTTGGGTTATAAACACAATAAAGCGTGGCTACACATTCCAGTATGCTCGTAGAACCCAAAATTTCAGGCGGTTCTCGAGACTTCGGTGAGAAGCAGTGTGTGTCAAGTGCTTCGCTCCGAACTACTAAATCTTTTAGCTAAAGGGGCAATAGAATTGGTTCTCCCCGCAACAAAACACTCAGGGTTTTACAGCCGTTATTTTCTAGTACCAAAGAAAGACGGTGGGAATGCCTGGGGCTCAATATCAATCTATCCTAGAGCAAACTAACCCCCAGCCAGAATGTGATCTTTCTGGCCACAGTTATTGACTCTACAACTATGCAACAGCTAACAGCCTCCTTCAAAGCAGGCGTGCGCACACCCCTCAGAGAGTTTCAGAAACTTCTCGGTCTCTTGGCAGCCGCATCGCCAGTACTCAATATGGGATTACTGCATATGCGCTCGCTTCAACACTGGCTCAAACGCTGAGTGCCAGCCCGCGCATGGTGGTCGGGGAGCATTCGGATTACGGTGAATCACGGTTGTTTACAGACCCTGATTCCCTTGCGGGCTTAGGACTGGTACCACGAGGGCGTGGCCATAGGGGTGGCCTCCAGAAGGAAAGTGGTTTTCACAGACGCTACCAACCTAGGTTGGGGAGCGCTGCACAAGGGCAAGCCTGTCTCCGGCCTCTGGTCAAGCTCGGAGCAGAGCTTACATATCAACTGTCTGGAAATGAAAGCAGTTTGTTTGGCCCTGAAAGCATGTCTGTCGAATGTCGGTGGTGGCATATATCAATCGCCAAGGCGGTCTCAGGTCGGGCAGCCTGTACTCCATGGCGAGAGTACCTACTTCTTTGGGTGCAAGCCAACTTGAGCTCTCTGAGAGCAGCGCATATCCCAGGCATTCAGAATCTGGGTGCAGATATGCTTTCTCAAGACAACCCTCCCCGACGCGAGTGGTCTCTAAACCCTCAGACGTCTGATATGGAGTGTTTTTGGCGAGGCCGAGGTCGACCTCTTTGCCTCGAGAGACAACACTCACTGCGCAGTGTTCTTTTCGAAGAACAGGGACGCGCTGGGCCATCCCTGGCCCATCCCTGGCCCAGTCGTCCCTTGTATGCGTTTCCCCCCGTTTCCATGATCCCCCAGGTCATCAAACGGGTCAGGGAACTGGGATGCCAAATCCTCCTAGTGCATCCCCTCTTGAAGTCCAGACCATGGTTTCCAGAGCTCGTTTAGATGGTAGACAATGTCCCATGGCCTGTCCCACTGAGGAGAGATCTCCTCACACAGGCGAAAGGGCCGATCTGGCACCCTCGTCCTGACTTATCTGCCAGCGCTCTCTGTAAGCCTCTCATGTTAAGAGTTTGGAATAGGTGACTCCAAAGTTACTCTCAAACCCAGACATCGCTATGTCCCTAAGGTGCTCTCAACACCGTTTAGAGCACAGGTTATTACACTATTAGCTCTTCCCCCTGCCGGTGAGGATGGGGAGGCTAATCTACTTTGCCCTGTTAGAGCTTTAAAAGTCTATTTGGATCCCTCTGCATCGACCAGTGGTTCTCAAAGTGTGGGGCGCACAAGGATACTGTAGGGGGGGCGCGGTAGATCAGCATAATTTTTTTTTTTTTAAACAGCCGTTGCAACGACTTTCAAGTGCGTGAATAGCGGTCAGTGCTCTGCCTTAATAAAGCGCAATCGAACTGTAATTACACTCAATCGTTCTTCTTCAACGAATGGACTAACGCTGGAACAAGCCCAACACAGACTGAAACTCAAGCTACTTTTGTGAACTCGCCACTCCGCTGCTATGCGTGTTCTGGTGAAGAGACGAACAAGAAGCTGAGCTTCTGAAGTGAGGCGCTGTCAAAAGCAGTCATTTATTTGCACTTTTATATATTGCTCATCCAAAGCATCACTGAAATATTATTATATTATTGTAACACTGTATTATTATTCTCTCTTACTGTTATATGAAATAATGACATTACAAAGTGCAGGTGTTTTTTTTTAAAGGTTTAAGGGGTGCCCAACGAAAAATGTTTGAGAACCACTGCTATAGACAGTCGGAACAGCTCTTTGTCTGCTTCGGTGGCCTATCCAAAGGATCTCCAGTCACGAAGCAGAGGCTGTCCAGATGGATAGTGGATGCATCTCTTTGGCATACGCCTCGATGGGTCAGGCTTGCCCTATAGACACTAGAGCCCATTCAACTATAAGGCCTCGTCATGGGCGTGGTCTTCTGGGTTTCCTATTCAGGACATTTGTGCGGCGGCCGGTTGGTCCTCGCCCTCCACATTTGTGAGGTTCTATAATATGGAGGTCCCTTCCCTGCAGGCGAAGGTCTTTTCTGTATGATTAGACTCGACGAGGTCCGGTCTCATCTATGTGTCAGGTCACTGTTCATGAGCACACTATCCCTTGCTCTAAGCCAGCTTTGGCTGTTTTTTGTCCATATATATAATCAGACCTGAGGGTATTCGGTCTATTAGTATATTATTTTGGGGTATGAGCTTAGTGACATCACTATATATATGATTTAGACCCGACACTGTTTGGTCTTATCAGTATATATATATATATAATATGAATTCTAGCTTGTTTCTGTGAGCCCAGGGTCCTGGGATTCAGTTGCAGCCAGTTACTTATGGTGCGGCATTTTACATTGCGTCCCCAGTGCGTAGCTACGCAATACGAAGTGACAGAGAACGAGAACGTACTCTGTTACTATCGTAACCTCGGTTCCCTGAGAGTAGGGAACGAATACTGCGTAGCCTGTTGCACTGTAGTAACATGGCAAGTTGTCGCTTCAGTCGATTTAAACCTGCTATAATAGCGAATTCGGGTTCCCTTTATAAGCGCTCTTAGAGGCGCCTTCGCCATTGGATTTGCTGTTGCTGCAGCACAGCCAGTGATTGAGCCGTCACTCACTGTGCTCGCTGTGCAGCTGCAATGCGTTTTACATAAAAGCTTCAATAATCTGAGGAAAAGAGTTTCCCCACTGCGTATAGCTGCACAATAGCCTACTCGTTCCCTACTCTCCGGGAACCGAGGTTACGATAGTAACCGAGTACGATTTCTCCACCACTGACCTGCAATCCTGTGAAACTCCTCTTTGATGGATCTCACGGGTTTGTGTCAAGGAAACAACACTGTATCTTCCCGCTCTGATACAGTGGCCTTACTAATGTACTCTGCATCTCCGATGTTATATAGAAAAATGTGCAATGAATGAATGTACTGCATTGCAAAAAAATGCTTTCTAACTTAGCCTTTTTATCTTGTTGTTTCCAGTCAAAATATCAAAATATTCTTGAATCAAGATGCATTTACTAGGCTAACTAAGAAAAACTCTGAGTTTACCGAAGAAAACCTGCTCCCGACCAGGTTAGGTTCATGGTAACTGACTCTAAGTATAAGTTACCTCTCTTTCAGAAACGGGCTTGACTTACTCTGCTTTCTCTGGTCCGACATACCTCCCATTCTGAAACAGAAAACCCAGAGTTTCCCTCATTTCAAGGTTAACATACTCAGAGTTTTCACTTAACCTCCTTTGTGAAACAGGCCCCTGTTTTGCATTAACTCAGTAAACACTCAGGCTGTTTTTTTTATACTGTATAACTAAAATGAATCGATTAGTCAAGTCAATTAGATGTAGATTTCCCATAATAAAAACGAATCTCACAGTCTGAAACAGCAGATTTACAGCAGAATCAACGGCTGTTGTACTTGTATCTTCCCGCGCTCATTTTTTTAAAAAAAATTTCAAATTCAAAATTAGGACATACATCAGGAAATCTACTGTACATCAATAAAGTCTATGGACAAATCACAAATAAGCCAGGGAGGTCAAGGGGTTATCAAAAACAAAGTATAATGTAAACAAAGACTAAAGAAGAAAAAATAAATAATTTAAAATAAATATCTTGTAACGCTTACAGAGGTCATATGATTTAACAGCTTTTTTGTTTGTACACTCAGATATTGAGATAACATAGTGCTTAAACTTAGCAGCAAGCTCCAAAAAGCTAAATATGGACAACAATAAATTGAGACACTTTGCTTTCTTGGTATGTGGGCAAGACCAAAATACATGCACCAGTGTTTCGTTTAGCTCTTCACAGAAAGTAGCCTACAGCTGATATCCATGTCTTTTTTCGGTTTTTGCAGGTAGTAGTTCGTGGGGTAAAACCTGTGAAGCATTTTGAATGAGATCTCTTTGACTTTGTTGGTTAAGAAAAACTTGTGTGGCAAAAGCCAAACTTTTCCCCAACAAAATCTCTCGATCCCGCGCTCACTTCTCTTTCGCCTGGTAGACTGGGATCTACGTCAGTGATCACATTGCACGAGCGCCCTCTACTGGCGGAAACAATCCCTTTCTATCTAAACTTCACAATCAATTTAAATGTATGCAGGTCAGTCACGCTAGTCAGATTATTCAATAAGATTATTAAAACTCGTTCCTAAAAAGATATAAAGATGACCTTTCTGAATCCTGTACATTTTGTAAAAAGGATAGCCTACTGAAACTGTCTTACATCTTTTCTTTGAATGTATGTATGTGAAGTTTTTCTGGATTGATGTGGAATAATTATTTAATATGTTGAGTGGAATTAAGATTAGTAGCCTATAGAGAAAAGGGATGATTTTTTTATGATGAAAGAAAAGATCTAGACAAGAGTCACGATAATATGTTAAATTTGATCTTATTACTTGGTAAGTTTTACATACATAAATGTAAATGGTCTGAAAGGATACCTAACATCTACCATTTTAAAGCTGACTTGAAGATTTATTTTCAAATAAATAATAATTATACATGTAGGCTATACTACCCCCTTTCTATTATGTTGTTTTTTCTTTCTTTTCCTTTTCTCTAATGTGTGATTCGAATGTTCTTTAATTTCATTGATATGAATGTTATCTTTAATAGGCAGGGCTTGGCAATCGATCGGGTACATTAGAAGCAGTTCAATTTAACAAAATAGTCAAGCATAAATATTACAATTAATTAAATCTAATAAAATAAACATGTACAGTAAACTTGCTTGCCTTGTTCCACACCCATTTAATTAGAGGCGAATGTCACATTTCAGGAGGAATGGCAAACCTCTCAAAGGTCTGTCAGTTTTTCTACAAAGCTAATATCTCTGCCAGTTTGCTCAAGCTTCACCAAACATGACTGAGAAGGGTGTCTATGGCCACACTTTGATATTGTTAGATTCAAGTGCTTTATTAAATATCTATTTTGTCTGCCATTAAAAACTTCTGTCAGCTTAAAAGTCAGAGGCAGGCGAAAAGCAAGAAACAAAGTGAGGTCAAAACGAGTTTTAATTTAAAAAAAAAAGTCTTTATCACTTTATTAAAATTAAGCAAAAGAGACCAACAAATGTTTACTTTCTCGATCTGTCACGTATTTCTTTTTTCTTTTTCTTTTTTATTCCCAAAATTATATGACATAAAACAGTAGATACAAATGTTTCACATATACTGTTGTAAATGATTACAAATCATCATAAGATATGAAGAGCATTAGCATACACAAAACAAGCACTATAAGATAAATCATATTTGACAGAAACTTCATATTAATGCTATTAAATTATTTGTAGAATTTATTTAATAGATTATGCTTCCTGGAAAACATTTGCTGTTGGTTTGTAAAAGATGTCATGATTCATTATATAGGCTACATGTTTGAGATGAGTTTTCGTTGCATTTACACCATTTCGAGCTGCAGGTGCCGCTAAACTGGTGTTTTTAGCGCTTCGAGTGAATCGTTGGTTCAATTGATTCAACAGTGTTTTTAAAAAGCTTTGTTTCTCCTATCACTCAAGTTTAGCACCATTAATAATACCTTACTGCATTTACTGTGTATGTATCACATCAGTGCCGTTATTTCAAGTGTTTGGTAACTTTGGACAGAGATTTGTTGCTCTCTTGAACGACATTTCCGGTCTAACCCGGAAACACTCCAAACTCCACAGAAGCCTCCAGTTAGCTTAGCCTCGTTGCTTCTTTTTTGATTATCAAATAGAAGAGTAACATATTGCGTAATATTTTAATTATATTATATTACATTATATTATTCAGAGTCAGCGCGCAGTGATACTCATTATAAAGGTGAAACATACATCGCCCGCATTCTCGATTTTTAATGTCTAAATGTCTTGTTTTGGTGTCATGGTTGATACAACAATTGTCGCTGTTAGAGCTTACAAAGCAATTAAATTATATAATACACATCTATTATGTGAATAAGCGATGTATTATAGTGTCTTTCTAATGATGCACTTGTATTAATAGTGTGTGTTGTGTTGGCCGGTGTTCACACTCTTCTCTGTCTCTTTTCAGTATTCATGATTCTTTAGGTTTCTGAGTGTTAATCAGCTGATCATGGAGAAAGGTAAGACAACATGATATTAACAGAAGAATAACATTACTATGTTATAAGACTGAGCTTAAATTTCGTTTGCTAGATCAATAATAGATACAGTTTGGCAGACAACGCTACTGATTACTATAGTACAGTAATTCTGCTGTAGTACAGGACACCTTTTTTGTTAGCAATTTCATATAATCAGATATTTTCTGTGATCTATGTCAGGGGTTTTTAAACTGGGCTCTGGGGAGTGACAGAAGGTCTGTGGAAAAGTCTAGAAAACTAATGTAAATTGGATTATTAAAACATGTCTGGGGGGTCAATGGCATTTAAAATATTGAAAAGCTGACCGGATGTGTAGAATAATTACTATAATCACTCTCTATTTTCGCTCCCAGCGTGTTTATGCGTTCTGTTTGATAATGTGATGTGTTGTAGACGTGAAGGCGGGCATCCCGTCTGCTGTGGCTGCAGGGGCGTCAGTCGGGCCGATGGTTTCACAGAGCAGGTCTGAGGACGAGGAGGCCAGTGGTGTGAAGAGAACCGCCGCTCAGGCCTTCAGTGGAGCGGGAATGATTCCCAAACGCAGGAGCTCCTCCAGGTCAAGAGTGCTCATCTGCTACCGTCCGCTTCACTTCTGCTACTGTACATATCAGTCTAAATCAAAGGTGTCTTGTCATTATTTTGTAGATCGATAAAGAGAAAGAAGTTTGATGATGAACTGGTTGAGAGTAGCCTCGCAAAATCTACCAGTCGGGTCAAAGGTCAGCCAGTCATTGAGCCAATCAGATGCCCTGGGAGTGACCTCACATCCAGCGACAAGAAGAAGGTAATGAAGGTTACTGTATATCATTATACAACTCTGCGGAATATTTGATTGTAGTTAATCGTATAATTTTCTGGTCAAGCATCACTAAACTGTATAATTGACCACTGAAAATGGGAGTGAGAGAGAGAGAGGGGTAAAAACCGTGAGTTAATCACTACCAGTCAAATGTTTGTAATAATTATAGTTTTATAATGTGTTTGAAAGAAGTCTCTTCTGCTCACCAAAGGCTGCATTTATTTGATCAAAATTATCAATATTGTAAAATATATATTTTAAAATGTAATTTATCCTTGTGAATGTTCAACATCATTGCTCCAGTCTTCAGTTTCACATGACCCTACAGAAGTTATTCTGATATTATGATTGGCTGCTGAACAAGCATGTCTGATTATGTTTGTTGAAAACAGTTGTTCCGTTTCTTAATTTTCCCGAAACCATTTAAAAGTTTGGGGTAAGATTTAAAATATATTATTCTGGAAGGACGCATTAAAATGTTCATAAGTGATAAAGACAATTATAATGTTACAAAAAATCTATTTTAAATAAATGCTGTTCTTTCTATACATTAAATAATCCTGTAAAAAGTATCTTTGTTTCCACAAAAAATATTAATCAGCAAAAACTATTCAGCAATGACAGTAATAAGAACCATTATTAATAACTGAGCAGCAACAATAAATGATAAGAATTGAGCATCAAATCATCATATTAGAATTATTTCTGAAGGATCATGTGACACTGAAGACTGGAGTAATGATGCAGAAAATTCAGTTCTGCATCACAGGAATATATTACATTTTAAAATATATTCACATTGAAAACAGTTCCTTTAAATTGCCGTCGGCAACATTTTTTTGATCATATTCAGTGAAATCGAAACTATAATCCGACAGAACAACATAAAAAAAGTTGTTTTAGAAAAAATCCCGAGCTTCTAACTCCACCTGGAGCGTGTTATTTGTTTTGCAAAAATCCACCGCTCCCGGATCATCGGGTCCAATCAGTGCAGGGGGGTGTGAGATCTGACTGTCAATCACAGGTCGTGCACACGCCACCCTCGCGCACGTTACAATCACATGCACACGCCTGAGGTTCGCGCAGTAAGGAAAAGTGATGGCGGAAAAGATTCCAATTCCTCGGTTAACCTCAAGAGCTAGGAGGTCAAAAACAACACAGGAAAAGAGAAAACCTGCAGAAAATAAAGAAGTAAAGAAAGAAAGCGATCGTGGCCGTAAATAAACCAGGATCTACATCGGATCGGCATTTGAAAGATGGAGAGATTGTACACGTGATTTAATTGGGTTCAAACTGGATGCAGAGCTTGCAACATTTCTTCTCGACAGGTAATCGTGCTTTATCAACCAGTTACTTTATTTCTTAGTGTTATGTTAGTAATCTAAGTATGTTTGCCCAAATGTGTTTGTATGGATAGCTAACGTTAGCACTTGTTGGGCAGGTTCGTTAACTTTGTTTGCACCGAAATCCATGTGAACGTAACGTTAGGTGGATAATCATGTTCAGATGAAGGGATAAAGTTCGGCTTTTTGGAAGAATCAATGCTACTCTATCTTTCTCACGAGAGTAAGAGCATCAGTAAAGCTACTGTTATTGTATGTGCTATCTGACTAGCTCCAAATACTCCATGGTGTTGATGGATGCTGATGAGACGGGTGCGTTCACAGATAATCTGTTGCACACGCACTGACGAGCACGAACTCGGTGGGAGGGTATTAGTTGATAGTGGGGGAGGGACATGAGAGATGTAAACATTCAAAATTTTGCCTAAGTCCACTCAATCTGCCAGACTTGCCGACTGCAGCTTTAATATTTCACAATAGTACTGTTAATACAGTATGTCTGATTAAATAAACGCAGCCTTGGTAAACATAAGACACTTCTATTTAAAAACATTACAAATGTTCTTAAACTTTTGAGCAGTAGTGGAAGTGTGTGAGAGTAAATGTGAACATTCAAGGCATGTTTTGTGTGTTGTGCGCGTATACGATCACTTCATGTGAACGTGAGAAAGTTTTATGTATATGTAAATGGTAACATTTCAATTACGGCCTAAACTGCACCTGATAATAATTGTCCCAGGCAACAAATATCCAACATGGCTTGTGTTACTTTGTGATTTTTGTATTTTATATAATTTAATCATTTTTATAATAAGATGTATGTCATTCTCTTTCATTTATACAGTCAATACAGGTTTATATTCAGTGACGGTGTTTTTCTCAATTCTTACGGAATTGTTTAGTGTTTGTGATGATAAACTCATTTTCTTTGAACGTGCTTTGATTTGTTGTTTTTGTTCTTCTGAATCGTAGGGTTTAAAGTCCGGAAGCTCTCTGACGCCTCCTCTTACCATGGTGATCACTCCTTCATCAATGTCCAAACGAATGAAGAAAAACAAGCAGCCGTTACAGATAACCAAAGACCTGGGCCGCTGGAAACCCACGGATGACCTGCTGCTCATCAATGCTGTCCTACAGGTCAGCTGTCAGATCTGAGTGCGTTTAGAAGCTGACTAGTTCAGAGATGAACTGAAGTGCATGTACTTTATGTTCAGACTACAGATCTCACGTCAGTTCATCTGGGGGTGAAGTTCAGCTGTCGCTTCACACTGCGGGAGATCCAGGAGCGCTGGTACGCTCTGCTGTATGACCCTGTCATATCAAAGTGAGTGTTGACCCAAGCATCATTCTTATATAGCTATAGGCCCTGTTTCAAACATTAAAGGAAGAGTTCATAAAAAAAAAACTGTCATCAACGTCATGTTGTTCTGAAACCCTAATTGCTTCCACAAAAGGACGTAATTTCAAGAATGTTTTCCACGTTAATTTCATAATAATATCAGAAAAGATATACCTATTGTCCAATAGCTCTTTGAAGCTATCCGATGTCCGATTTGTTTTCAAATATAGCTAACTTACTTTGTTTCCACACTTTAAATTAGAAATAACTATATTTCCGTTTATATTTTAGACATCAATTTTAATGGGACTATTAAGCAGAGCCACTAATGAAGTCTTATTAAAAGAAGCTTCCTCAATTGCTAACTATTCTGGCTTGTCACCTAACTCCACTAACTATACTTTCGGTTTTAAAATAGATTATTTTTTAAAATTAATTATTTTAATAAATGTTTTGTATAATAAATACCGCTCAAATGTGTATATATATATATATATATATATATATATATATATATATATATATATATATATACATACAAACATATAAAGTTGGTGGCAGATGTAAAAAATTTTCATAACATTGGTGCAATGAATTCTATTCCCTCCAGTGAGTCTTTACCGCTTTGCATGTCAAACAGTCCTCAGGTTTTGTTGTCTGGAAGGGTTTGGAATGATACGAGGGTTAGTAAATAATGAAAGAGTTATTCTTTATCTTAGAATGTCTATTTTGTACGGGTTTTTGTCTGTTCCTCAGGTTGGCGTGGCAGGCCATGAGACAGCTTCACCCAGAGGCCATCGCTGCGATTCAGAGTAAAGCTCTCTTCAGCCAGACAGAGGAAGCCCTGCTTGCCAAGATCATCTCTGTGAGCAAATGACATCTGCATTTTAATCCCATGCAATTGATGATATGTAGCAATGAATGCTTTCTAGATTTTATAATTCTTTTAAATGAATCTGTTCTGTTTACTTCAAGAGTAATTGATCCTTGCCTCATGTTTGTGAGCAGAGCAGTCAGCCTAAGCTGGAGGTGTTTCAGGATTTGCTGAACAAGCACCCAAATGTGTTTTACCCATCACGCACTGCTAAGAATCTGCTGGTGCACTGGCAGCTGCTGAAGCAGTATTATCTACTGGAGGATCAGAGCGGTGAGATGCTGTTAAATGTCACTCGGTCTGATGATCCTGCTTGTGCTGATCGCTGTCATTTAATTTCATCTGATTTGTTTCTAGTTCAACCTCTGCCTAAAGGAGAGCAAGTGCTGAACTTCTCTGATGCCGAGCAGGTGGTTGATGATGCCAAACTCAAGTAAGTCAACCATTTTTTCAACTCCCCTAACAATACACCATCATGTGTTTTGGGTTTAATGACAAATAATACTTCACAGTAACTAGGGATGGCGAAAACTAAAAATGTTCTTGACCGACCACCGAGCCTCATTAGCCGGTTGAAACCGGTTAACCGATTAGTTTAAAATATGCCACGTATTTTGAAATAACAGCCATTTAGAGCCGCGCCTGCAATTTCGCCACTCTGTCGCATCTCTCTCTGCCTCCCGCTCACACACACACACACACACACACACACACACACACACACACACACACACACACACACACACACACACACACACACACACACACTGCCCCGGCGCCCCTTTTTTAAAATCCCCTACAGCGCGAAACATGAGTCCCACAAACGCGGCGCCGAGGAGCTTTTATGTAATCGGAGGACAAATGGCTCCTTAGTTTTGAAATGGTTTGGGTACAAGGTGATCGCGTTGAAAATAAAGGAGTTAGTCTAGCGTTAGAAGCTCATTTGAAACATTGCAGCGGCTCATTTAAAGGAGCTGTATGTAAGAAATTTATTTAAATTAATCATAAAATGGCCCTGATATGTCACTAGACATTTAGAAATCATGTTCATTTCAAATACTTATATCACTGACAACAGTAGTCCGGCCAGGATGTTGTCATTTAAAAAGTGAAGTTGCAGCCCTCAACTGATGTTGATGTTGTCATGTTGTGTTTTGGTCTGATGCGTCACCCTCCACCTATCTACCAATCACGAAGTCAGTAGTGTTGCGGCATCCTGGTTGCCAGCACTGCTAGTTACCACAGCTGCAGCTACAAACGTGTCGGAATCGGATAAAAAAAAAAGTCTAACGTTGCGAATCAGATAAACTGATAAACCCGTTATGAATCCGAAATACTTCGTTACGAAGTCCGAAATAAAACAAGGATCTGTATAGGAGATGCCTTTGAAAGATGGAGACGGCTGAAAACCGAGAAGAATTTCTGGACAGGTAAGATTCATCTATGTTTGGCTAACTTGTACTTGATGTAAATGGACATTTCAAATATTCATGACAGTCGAACAAAGTTATGCATGTTCGTGCAAAGTAACGTTACGTTAGCTCGTATGGAGGAGGTGGGTCATCGAATTGGAAGCACTATAGGCGCAATTCCACGGTAAAATAACTTTTTCTAACGTCCATAACACCAATGAAAAGCACATTGTAGCCTATGATGTGAATAATGTGTCCCACTTGGAACGTTTTGTAGCCTACTTGTTTATCATGCAAGTTCTACAGCCAAAAATAATAGAATGACACGTAATCTTTCACATCACATATTTTAGCGTTATGGACGTGTACTGCAGAGTAAGTTAAAAAATACAGCTGGTCGCTTTCACTTATAGCGTCAGCTAAATGAATAGCTGTATCTTTGATATCGGTTACACACAGTGACCGAGGCTTGTGCTTTTACTTACGTTAATGACAGATACCTACCGTTAGTATACTAACAGCTACTGTTCTAACAATGTACGGTCACATACGAGCGTACATCTTTACTATTGTATTTGGCTAATCGCCATTAGTAAATTTTTGCGATATATAATTACTTTGCAAAACATCTCTCATTTGAAGCATAAACATAATTAACAGAAAAAAAAATTAGCCTACTGTGTAGGACTCGTCACTTGCCATTGGAAGGTTCTGTAGCAGCCTACGTTCCTGCTGTATCCTGCAGCCTATCTGGCAACCTCGAGTCAGGGAGGAGGGGAAGGGGATACACCGCTCTACGGTCATTTGAAGGTGATTGCAGTACCAGTTTTGGCCACAATCCTACATACTGCTCCTTTAAGAAAATGACAGCTCCGAAGAGACTCCGCTTTAGTTTGAGGTAACGTTAGTGCTAACAATAATAAAGAAAGATGATGATCAACATCACCTTATCTGTTACCACTGAAATGTAGATGTAATGTATTACTACTGTATCTAAGCACTGTATCACACAAGTTGCAACTTACTGTGTGATTTTTTTTGGGTGAAATGGTCCCACACACTACGTTTCTTTGCACGCTTCATCCTGTCGTCTGCCCTGGCTCTAACCTCCAGTGTTTTAGCCTGTAGCCTTTACTTTTCGCAAACCTTGTGAGCGCGCGAACCCAAACGCTGTGACCTCGCGCCAAATGTTATTTATTGGTTAGTACAAACAGGCGAGTTATGAAAAATTGAGTGTGAGGGATTTGTTCACTTCACACAAAAATATCTTGGAATGAGATGGCTAACTGTAGTAGTGTTTAATCCACTGTGTATAATAGCCTAATTTAGAGATCACTTTTTTTTTTACCGACAACTTTGATCGGTTAACGTTGATACGGTCAACCATCGGTCAAACGGTCATCGGTTAGCATCCCTAACAGTAAGTAACACTTATTCCTCCAGTGTGCAAATTAAAGCCACCAGAAAGCTGTGTTTAAGTACAAAGTATACTCCCTTTTTTACTTGCATGCTAGCATACATGCACAGTTGTACAGTTAGCCTTTTTAAGTATTATCCATTAGATGTGCACACGGCCGTTTGTGTCTACACAATGTTTTGTCACAAATTATAACCCATATGCACAGCTTTATCGTCTTTTGGGCTAGAGTTGTACAAATACGGCTACTCTCTAACCTCTTTGCACAATCTCTCATCCACGTTTACGGTATGTGTGTACTGTACTGATGACGAGATTTTGCGTAACGCACATTGTACGCGGACCCTAGCATACGCCTAAAAAGAGAAGTATTCTTTGGGTTTTAGCATATTCCGCTTTGCACATTTAAGTATTTTACAGCTTGTGCTTTTCAAAAGTTTACATAACATTAGTTCTTAATAGAGCGGTGCAGTGATGATGTATTTTTTTAGGCCAACCCATAAGTTTGCATCACCCTGGTTTATCTTGACAAAACCCAATAGGATTTTTCCTATTAGCTTTTGTATCATTGCAGGAATAAGCTCTGTGACTAACGAAAGTTTATGATTCTTACACATTTTTCTCATGATGATAATCTTCTTCTCAAATGAACACAACTTTAATTTGGAAACCTAAATACAATCGGCAGAAGTAAAAAGCTGAATGTAGGCTATAAACGAACTACAATACGGTCGCTTGACTTCAACGACACCATCACTAAGCTTTTGACAACTGTTTATTTAAACATATTTTCCTTGAAAGTTTGAGTTTTAATAGTTGGTTAGAGTGCGATTATAAACACACAGAGGATGTAAAAGTGGACTAGTGTGTAAGATGAGTTTACCTGTTTGGTTTGATGATGTTTCATGTTTTTTGAAGACAAGTGAAAGCTTTAAAAATAAATCACAAAGAGGGTATTAGAATACAATTTTAATTTATCTCGAGCTTGTGTTCACCACAGACCTTTTTTCAGGCATTTAACCAAAAACCCATTGATTGACTTCAGAATGATGGAACTGGAAGTGCTAAAATGCAAGGTTTTGGCCCTTCTATATTCTGGTTCATAATGCGTTCCTTCATTGACTAGCTTGCAGCCTTTTGTGATAATCATGTGTGACTCTGGTTCTGATCATTTATCATGTTCATCAGGGACAGCAGAGATGAAGTCCTGGAGCATGGTGAGTTATGTCTTACAGCCTCTTGTTGTTTTGAATGTGTTTCATTGTAGTTATGTGAATGCTCTCTCCTGTGGCGGTCTGACATGTTATGTTGCATGTGTTACAGAGCTCATGATTGCAGACAGACATCAGAAGCGTGAGATCAGACAACTGGAGCAGGAACTTCCTCGCTGGCAGGTGTTAGTGGACAGCATCACAGGTCAGATTTGTGACGTTGTTTTCAATGTGGTTATGAGATGAATGGTGAACACTTAAGTAATTCTGTGATGTAATTATTTCAGGCATGAATTCACCAGACTTTGATAATCAGACGCTGGCAGCTTTACGTGGACGAATGGTCAGATATCTGATGAGATCTAGAGAGGTCAGTGAACATTTGCTAAACACAGGAATATTGTGCTTTGACATTAAAAGTGTATACAGGTCCTTCTAAAAAAATTAGCATATTGTGATAAAGTTAATTATTTTCCATAATGTAATGATAAAAATTAAACTTTCAAATAATTTAGATTCATTGCACACCAACTGAAATATTTCAGGTCTTTTATTGTTTTAATACTGATGATTTTTGCATACAGCTCATGAAAACCCAAAATTCCTATCTCAAAAAATTAGCATATCATGTATTGTTCTTCTGTGATCCCTTCGGTATATGTCAAATCAGTGCATTGACATGACTGAACTTTAAAGGAGTTCAACTAAAGACACTTACTACATAATAATAAAGTTATGTAAAGTAACTGCATAAGTTTAGGGTTCTGGTTTAGTATGTAGTGTGATTACTATAGTAAAGAACATCGTATGTAAATTAGTGCTGCACGATTAATCATATCGCAATCGCGATGTCAAGCCTGTGCGATTATATGATGCCAAATATATGAAATAAACAAATTAGGGCTGCAATCAACGCAGCATCTGTTAATTTTTGTCATCATTAGGCAAGTGTTACATGATTCCGCACTTATTCGTGCAAATGCTTTTAAACCATTCATGCGCGAGAAGTCAAAAGAGACCGCGCTGCCTGTGAATGTCCTGACTGTGACACACAGAAACACGTGCGCTAGTATCATTCACAAGCACAGAATACAGTTCTCTTTCGCGCTTTAACGAACAATAACACACACAATTATGCCAAAATGACGTTTTGTCGTAAATCTTCATAACATAAGAGCAGTCTTATGATGAACGTAAAGAGTTGTGAGAGAATGAGGCGTGTGTGAGATCCGAGTCTCTGTCAGCAGCGGCTGCTCTTAAAGGGCCAGCAGCCAATAAAGTTAATCAAAGAACAAAGGGAACAAAGAACATTTTTATCCAGACATCAATGGCTTATTGATCATTATAGGTGTTATCAATCATTTAGTTGTTGTTGCTAGCTTGTGTAGAGAAATACACATTTCAGAATTATCACTAATGTGTGTGTGCGTTTTCCAAACCATTTGTTTATTATATCGCAATCGCAATATTGACCTCAATAATCACAATATGACATTTTCCCCAAATCGTGCAGCCCTAATGTAAATCCAGAACAGGACTGTGAAATAAAGTGCTATAAAATATCTTCTATTCTATCTATTGCTGTACAAGCTTTTCTCAGAACTAACTTGAGCTTCATCTATTGTTTTAAAAACCTATCAAACTTTTTTTTTGTCAAAGGCTTCACTTGAAATGTGTTTTTGTGCTATCTTTTTAAAAGTAACTTGCTTTGATATTTAGTCATCTAATGCAGTGTGAGATGTTTTTAAAGGAACAGTTCACCCACAAACGCCCAGTAACAAACTCTATTGACATGTTCCAGATCACACTGGGTCGTGCTACTAAGGACAAGCAGATAGACGTGGATCTGTCTCTGGAGGGACCGGCATGGAAGATCTCCAGAAAACAGGGTTAGACAATTCAACATCATTATTCATGATTGAAGTCCTGCTCCTGGATGCTAAATATTATGCTAAATTATATAGCTTTGCACCACTAAACTTACACAACTTATTCACTAAACTATTACAGCAACACTTTTGCTACTTTTTTTAAAAGAGAGGGAATTATGTGATTGAGTGACTTAATGACTCCTTTTCAGAACACATTAAACTGCACTTTCTTCAAGCGTCCAAGTGTGTCACATTGCCACTGGCTATCCATTACAGCATCCCGTTTAGGTTTACTGCTGTTATGCCAAATGTTTCTGTTCAGTTATCCTTGTAAAACATCAGCCATGTCTTTTAGGCGTGTGAATCAGTATCATCCATATAGTCATAGTCCATGCTTTCCATAGCTTTTTTCGTGTCAGCTGTGAGTTTACATTGAAGCACATACTCAGCCAGTGTTTAATGTCACAGACGATTCATGTCATTTTAAACATTTTGATGCTTTGAATTAATATCACCAGGACTTTTGTGTGTGGCATTGAGTTATGTGAACATTATAATAAATGAAATGTTTTCTAACACCAGGGATCATTAAACTGAAAAACAATGGAGATTTCTTCATCGCTAATGAAGGGCGGAGACCCATTTACATTGATGGACGACCAGTTTTATCTGGAAACAAGTGGAAACTCAATAACAACTCTGTAATGGAGGTATGGAGGGACACACTTGCATTTGAGTCAAAATTACAGCTGTTAATGTTAAAATTAGTGATTTACCTCATTGATTGCACATTTTGTGCATGGTATATAAATGACTATTGTTTCAGGTGTTTAAATAAACTGAAGTACTATTAATATACACTTGTGTCTTTAGAAACAGCAATAATATTTGAAAAAAAAAAGTTAAACATAAGTTTGACCACTTGTTTTATTCACATCAATCACGCATTGTGTAGATCACTATAAAGTTTACTCTATTCTTCTCCCAGTTGATCGGCCACGCACTGTCATGTGTTTGGGGTGAATGGGGCGAAATTACGTGTTGAGAATCCGACGTTGCATTTACACAAACATGGCGGTGCTCGTTATAAATTACTGGTCAGCTAACATGATTGTTACATTTCAAACACAAAATACATTTACTGAGTCATGTTAAATAATTAGAAAAAAACTGAAATAAAGATTATACATCAGTCATACAGTGCAACGTGACAAGTTTGGATGTGCCCATTGACTGACATCGTTATCCTCATGAAAATAATGCTTTACAACTTTCATTAGATTAGGGATAGTTCAGTTTAGATAATTATAATTTTATTTTTTGTGAGACCTTTTAATTTTTGTAAATAGTTTGTGATGAAATGACGAATAGTGCAGAATCAGGGGGGGAGGGGGGAAGCAATATTTTCTTGATTTTTCTTGAGGGATTCATAGCTCTTTGTCAATAAAAACAGAATGTCATATAGTTTTTGTTGCTGGTTAACAATATGTGTATATTATTGAGGATCTAATGGTTGAAATTACATTAATGAATGAATATGATTGACTCTAAAAATGTTGCCATATAAAAAAAAAAGTATTATCATCTTATCTGATACTGTTATTGCATAATAACCATGCTCAATAAAGCACACCTGTGTTTGTGTGTGTCCAGATTGCAGGTCTTCGCTTTGTGTTCCTGATCAATCAGGAGTTGATCTCTCTCATTAAAGCTGAAGCTGCCAAGATGAGCCAGCCGTGACGCTGAACTCGCCTGTCAAACACATTCAGTCGTACCTTTATCTCTGCGTAGAGTCCTAACAGAAGACCTTCAGCACAAGATCATACGGGCTCTCGTCGCAGCAGCTGAGCCTGGATCTGGACTTCAGATCGGAGGAAAATCATTTGGAGATTTTATATGCCTATTATTCAAGGCACATTTGGACTGAAAGAACCGACTGTTTGAGAACATTGTCCCAGTGTTGTGTGTGTGAGAGAGATAGAATTGCTGTTATTTGTATAAGTGAACCTTTTTCAATTCAGTGTTTTGGCCTGTACATTTTTGTTTGTTTATAATTAAAAACTCAGTAGCCTTGTATTGTCTAATCAAAGACGGTATGCTAATATTCTGCCAAGACAGTAATAGTGTAAATATATTCATGAAGATCAATTAAAACAGAAAAGTGTTTTAATGATGCATCTGTGTAAGTATGGTAATATATTTGTTTGTTATTGACTTTGTGAACTGAGTGGCAAACATTGGACTTTGACTTGAACTGTTGCAAGCCCAGAGTGGACACAAGTAACGTCCAGTACATAAAAGAACATTTAAAATAAAGGTTCAGATCGAATTATAAATGCACAATTGGTAAATACACAACAGGTCAAACATTTGGAATAATGTTCTGTTTTTTAACATGTTTGAAAGAAGTCTCTGAAATGTATACTTGTGATGCAAAGCTGATTTTTCAGCATCTTTACTCTTTACTTTACTCCAGTCTTCAGTGCAATATGATCCTTCAGAAATCATTCTACAGGTGCTGGTCATATAGTTAGAATATAATCAAAAAGTTGATTTATTTTTAGTAATTCCATTCAAAAAGTGAAATTTGGATATTATATTCATACATTAGACACAGACTGATATATTTTAAATGTTTATTTCATTTAATTGTGATGATTAAAACGGACAACTAATGAAAATCCCAAATTCAGTATCTCAGAAAATTAGAATATTACTCAAGACCAATACAAAACAAAGGATTTTTAGAAATGTTGGCCAACTGAAAAGTATGAATATGAAAAGTATGAGCATGCACAGCACTCAATACTTAGTTGGGGCTCCTTTTGCCTGAATTACTGCAGCAATGCGGCGTGGCATGGAGTCGGTCAGTCTGTTGCACTGACAAAACTGACAAAAGGTCATTGCTAAGGAGGCTGGCTGTTCACAGAGCTCTTTGTCCAAGCACATAAATAGAGAGGTGAAGGGAAAGAAAAGATGTGGTAGAAAAAAGTGTACAAGCAATAGGGATAACCACATCCTGGAGAGGATTGTGAATCAAAACCCATTAAAAAATGTGGGGAAGATTCACAAAGATGGACTGCAGCTGGAGTCAGTGCTTCAAGAACCACCACGCACAGACGTATGCAAGACATGGGTTTCAGCTGTCGCATTCCTCGTGTCAACGCCACTCTTGAACAAGACACAGCGTCAGAAGCATCTCACCTGGGCTAAAGATAAAAAGGACTGGACTGCTGTTGAGTGGTCCAAAGTTATGTTCTCTGATGAAGGTAAATTTTGCATTTCCTTTGTAAATCAAAGTCCCAGAGTCTGGAGGAAGAGATGAGAGGCACAGAATCCACGTTGCTTGAAGTCCAGTGTAAAGTTTCCACAGTCAGTGATGGTTTGGGGGGCCATGTCATCTGCTGGTGTTGGTCTACTGTGTTTTCTGAGGTCCAAGGTCAACGCAGTCGTCAACCAGGAAGTTTAAGATCACTTCATGCTTCCTGCTGCTGACCAACTTTATGGAGATGCAGATTTCATTTTCCAACAGGACTTGGCACCTGCTTACAGTGCCAAAGCTACCAGTACCTGGTTTAAGGACCATAGTATCCCTGTTCTTAATTGGCCAGCAAACTCGCATGACCTTAACCCTGTAGAAAATCTATGGGGTATTGTGAAGAGGAAGATGCGATACGCACGACCCAACAATGCAGAAGAGCTGAAGGCCACTATCAGAGCAACCTGGGCTCTCATTACACCTGAGCAGTGCCACAGACTGATCGACTCCATGCCACGCCGCATTGCTGCAGTAATTCAGGCAAAAGGAGCCCCAACTAAGTATTGAGTTCTGTACATGCTCATACTTTTCATGTTCATACTTTTCAGTTGGCCAACATTTCTAAAAATCCTTTTTTTGTATTGGTCTTAAGTAATATTCTAATTTTCCGAGATACTGAATTTGGGATTTTCATTAGTTGTCAGTTTTAATCATCACAATTAAATGAAATAAACATTTGAAATATATCAGTCTGTGTGTAACGAATAAATATAATATCCAAATTTCACTTTTTGAATGGAATTATTGAAATAAATCAACTTTTTGATGATATTCTAATTATATGACCAGCACCTGTAATATGTTGTAAAGACAGTTGTCGACATTGATAATAAGACATTTTTCTTGATCAGCAATTTCTGAAGTATCATGTGAGACTTAAGACTGGAGTAATGATACTGAAAATTCAGCTTTGATCACTGGAATAAATTACATTTTACAATACATTTACATAAAAATGTTATTTCAAATTCGAATAATATTTCACATTATTTATTGCTATTTTTGTTAAATAAATGCAGCCTTGTGACCTTGAGACTTCTTTCAAAAACAAGAAAATCCTATTATTCTTAAGTTTTGTCCGGTAGAATCTGCTTTTGTCTCTGACTGTACTCAAAGGCAATTTGACAATGGTATCAAAAGATATTAAGATGCATAACGATTGTCAATAAACTAGAGGGAATTATAATGTTTGAAAATGACATGCTTACGGTGTGATTCTAAAATTAGCTCAGTTATCAATTGCTGCGCGGAATAGCAGTGTTCGTGTAATTGCAAAAAGTAGGCTACACACACACACACACACACACACATCTGATACAGTTATAGCCTACCAATGTTTTTTTTACAGTGTAATGTAACAAATGTGCAACATAGCATAGTTGATCAATTTAACCAGCAATAATTTCCTACTTCAACAGTCAAAGCAATTGTTCAAACAAACCCGTTTAGTGTTGGTAGGTACTTGAATACTTGTTACTAATAAACAGTGGAGAAACTGGAGAACAAACCGTGCTCGTGCTCGAAATGATGTACCCGGAGGCTGCGGCCACGTCACACTCGTGCGTCACTCAGTTTCCAAGCGTGCAGTGAAGGATCAGTAGCTGGAGATCTCGAGCTCATGGCGTGTTCTGCTTTTCTGGGAACGGCAGTGTAATTACAGTAAGACTACGCTTAGTTATTCATAAATAATCGGGAAACCATCGGTAGCTGGAATTCAAAGCAACTTTGCGTGTGTGTGTGTGTGTGTGTGTGTGTGTGTGTGTGTGTGTAGGTGTTTATTTTGTTAAGTTGGGACCGTAATTTAGCCGGGTGAGTTTGTTTTTGCGGGGCACACAGGACTGTTTTTTAGCCTACTTTATACAACATGTTTTTTCAGCTTATGTTTTATGTAATTGCTTTTGGTTTAAACATCTACATGCATACATATTATGACAAATTGCCAAAGTTGAAAATAGTTTCATTTTAGAACGATCGAGTTCCAAAATAGTTTTTTTTTTTTTTTTGGAAAGTGTTCCTTTGTTTTGTTTTTAATTGGCGGCCTATTTTCTTTTTTAATATGTACCTTAGTGGGAGCTTATCATTAGATATGAATAATGGTACATTTATTTCTATCTTTTGATTTATAAGATTTATATCTTTTGACCCAGAATTCTCTTTTGTGTGTAAAGCATGTTTGACTTTGATTGCAAACAACCCTAGGGTTTGAAATTCACTTTTTCACTCACCGGCCAATTTGGCTACTTAATTGTAAAGTTAAGATTCTGCGCAATACTGTATTTGAAATGCTGTATTTGCGCAAAATTTGCTCAGATTTGGGTTACGCAAAGTGAGTCAACATAAGTAACCTCCAAATTGCCTAGTGATTTGACCTCGTTACCTGCAGTTGGCAGGTGTTAATTCGCTACACCTGTTACACGGTGTTACAACATGCCTTTTACAGGGCTCGGATCTCGGTGCGGGTATTGCGCATCATTTTAATCATTCCCGCAGGTCTTTCGTTTATAATGCGGGAAATTCCCGCAAACATTCATTCAATCTAGCATGTAGGCCTATGAGTAAATTTAACCTAACAGATTATAAGATCAAATCAGTCATTTTAAAACTTTCTATTTAGGCCTATTATCCAAAACGAAATTCAGGCTCTGCAGTGTATAATAGCCTAATGTTAAAGTTGGCTTTAATATCGATTGATGTAAGTCAGTACATTGAAATAAAATCAGTGGGATTTGTTTTTGGCCCTTTATGTGGGCTAGATAATGAAAAGGCTGAGAAGCCAAGTTTCCACACTGCTGGTCCTCCTGACAGCAAGTTTAATGTACCAGGGCCTGAATTTCGTTTTGGAAAATAGGGTGGAAATCCCCCTTTAGGTTATTCTTATGGGGGGGATTTTTTAATTTGAGGGGGGAGTTTTTTTAGACAATTTTAAAAAATACGTTCAGCTAAATGTTTGCTTACTCATTGTATTTGTGTTTTTACAATGGGGTCATTTTTTTTAGTTTACACAACAAAAGAAAGCTTGATTTCAATCTTTGAATTAAATTGAAAAAAGTAGCACAAATAAATACATGAAATAAAGAGAAAAGTTTATGTCTAACACTAGTATTCAGTAGGCTAATGCTAGAAACGGAAAAAAGTAATCAAATGTAAAATAACACTGAATAGTCTTTTAGTCCTGTATAATTTGAATACATAGGCTATTAATCCTGATTCCTTACAATTAATGCTATCTTTTGTTGTTTTATATACAATAATGACAGACACATTTTAGGCTACTCTCACTTTAAGAGCTAGTGCACGGATCCACGTTCACATGTTGCGTGTAAAGCGCAGTCCGCGCCACTTTCTCCTCTTTTAAAAAGGGCTCCCTGTTGCTGAGCAATCATGAGCCACGTTCTCCATGAAGACGAAGACGTTTCAGTAAAGGATGAACGCAAAAACACGTAACGTGAACGGCCCATACTGTTTTCATTATAGTGTCACATGCATTTTCTTTTTGTATTATTTTTTAAGACATAACCGATTGTGTTTGAGAGGATACTCCCCAAGACTGGAATTTAGACAATGTTGTGTGCTTTTGACCGTTAAAGCGCTATAATTCACCGGCGAAAAATAACTCAGTTTTGTTACTCACGATCTGTTTATGCGGGTTAAAATCGCTTGAATGTTTAAATAGGTAAGACTTAAAAAGACGCACAAATTATAAACAATAGTGACGATGCAATGGCTCGATTGTGCAAGTGACATTTCCATCAAATATCCCGACTCCTGAACCGCGAGAGTCTAGAGTCGCCGTCTGCAGCTGCAGCGCGATTGGCTCGCCTTGTG
Organism: Siphateles boraxobius; assembly: GCF_051911475.1. Lineage (NCBI taxonomy): Eukaryota > Metazoa > Chordata > Actinopteri > Cypriniformes > Leuciscidae > Siphateles > Siphateles boraxobius. The sequence continues at coordinate 1,801,259 of NW_027509141.1, read as the reverse complement.
TAACCTATTTTAAGAGACAGAGAAGACACGGCATTGGCATAATTACTCGCGCTGTTTGTTACATTGAGTCTCGCATAAAGTTTTAAAATGACTGATTTGATCTTATAACCTGTTAGGTTAAATTCACTCATAGGCCTACATGCTAGATTGAATGAATGTTTGCGGAAATTTCCCGCATTATAAACACAAGACCTGCGGGAATGATTAAAATGATGCGCAATCCCGCACCGAAATTCAATAAATTCCACACATGAACGGCATGTTACAAAACAAGTGTATAATCCGTTATGATGACGCAATCATGTCAGTCCAAACATGGCTGCAACAGCTTCTCATTTCAAACCTTTCATTTCATTAGCGCATAGCTGTTTGGTGGCTTGTTTAAAACGAGGATCTAGATTGATAGTTTGTTTCCATGAGATTTTCTCTGTGTCTTTCTGCTTAACCCTGCTGCCCCTTGTCTTATCATGTGCAAATATGTTTATAGCGGGTCATAAACCGTTTTAAAACCAGTAGCCCATGTGTCGTATGCATCGCTGATATCAAGCTAATAGACTGATATGTGAAGTTGGAGTAAATTAATGTTGCAATGTTTAAACATGGGGGTGTAAATCTTTTTCAGGTGCAGTGAGACATTCAGAGCAAATAGAGCTTGAATTCTCTTTTCATTGGTCATTTTAGGGAAAGTATTTCTTTGTTTTTTGGTCATAACCCAGCAGGCTTACATGTGGTTGCAGTGATAAGACAAAAGTTTACGTTTTGATGAGTCATGATGTTTAGTCTGTAAATATACATGCAGTATGCTTTTAAACTCACCACATATTTCATATTTAATATATTGCTGCTAAACTGAAAGGTACATTAAGGAAGGAATGGCTTTATGGACCCATATTGTTCCCAATAAGTCCGAACCCATTGAACCACACATAAAACGGCAGTAACAGAACACTTCCTTTTAATTCATAAACCTCACCTACATTGTTTCATTGTAGGGAACCGTAATGGACTAGGGAATATAGGCCCTTAAAGTAAGGGAAGTCTCACAAGATTGATACATTATTTCTATAGAGCTATTGATTAGAAATTACAATCATATTTAGCCACCCATTCTTTGTCTAGGATTTTAATTTGTATTTAAGCAATTTAATATTGAATTGTGAAATTATGTAATTATAAAAGTCTCAAGGGCCCCTTACGCTGCAAGACTTTTATTTTGACACATTAGATGTTTTGCCCCATCTGCTTACAGAACTGACTGTGTTTGTTTGCATAATTGGATGTCTTTGACCCATTTCTTGTTTTGCACTCTCTACTACTAGACTTTAGTCAGGGTAGATACCATACTGAATATTACATGAATAAAAACAAGTTTGTGAGGGACACACAGACTTTGCAATCAATGGCATGCATAAAGATCCAGATCCCATTTTTAAAACTCACAACTGATTTCATTAGTTGAACATCTCTGGTACAAAAAAATTCAATATGGGTGCAGCCATACACTGCCTGCCTTAAAAAATTGATCAGATGAAGGTATCTCAGGAGACGGGATGTGACACGATGATTGAATTTGGATGTGCCTTGTTGCCTTCATGCCTCCTGTGGAGCTTTCAGACACCACCATATTAGCCAAGTTAAATCCGGTGCTCTGGACTATTGTAATGCTCTCTTGGCAGGCCTCCCAGCTTGCACTGTGAAACCTCTGCAACTGATCCAGAACGCTGCAGCTAGAGTGATCTTTAATGAGCCGAAGAGACGCACATCTCTCTTCATAAACTTGCACTGGTTGCCAATTGCTGCTCACATCAAATTCATGGCACTGATGTTTGCCTACAGAACAACCACTGGCTCTGTTCCCTTTTACCTTAACTCATTACTCCAGACTTACTGTATACCCTCCAGAAGCTTGCGTTCTGTAAGTGAACGTTGACTCGTGGTGCCATCAACTCAAAAAGGCACAAAATCACTTTCACGGACCTTCACCTGGACTGTTCCCTGCTGGTGAACGACCTGCCTAACTCAAGCCGAGATGCTGAGTCCGCAGCAATTTTCCAGAAACGGCTGCATCTTTTTCCGACAACAATACTTACACTCTTTTCTTTTCTATATCTTTTTTTAAAAAAATTCTATACGTACGTGTACTGTGTTAGACTAAACTGGGTCACAAGACTTGCATATTGTTGTTTAATTGCTTCTATTGCTCTCTATTTTTAGTCACTTTGGATAAAAGCATCTGCTAAATGATTAAATGTAATGTAAATGTAGGTGTAACATCAGGGAGATATCCAAATTGTGGTGTGTAATGTGTTGCAGGGCTCTTCAGGACAGGTTTGAGAATCACTGATGTTGAGCAGTGGTTTTCAGTCCTGGTCTTAAGGTCTTTGCACACTGAGTATTTTCGTATTCGTTTTTTCGTATTCATGATTCGGTGGCTCTGAATTGTCAAAATACCATTCAAAATGCTTGCTACGGATGCGAAAAAACGCGGAAAATCGAACCCGATCTGAATTTTTTTATGAAGGACGAAAGTTTCGGAGGCAGGTTGTCAAGCGTGGTTGACAAAACATGAGGGCGTATTTATTTGTTAACGTCAATTTTTTAATGAATTTCAGGCTCTGTATGCAAGGACAATAAATGCTCTACACATTCCTTATGTAACACACCAGGGGCCGAATTCACAAAACATTTTATCTTTCCACTAAGAGTTCTCCTAAATAGCAGTAAGAGTTTTTTCTTAAAAACCTATTCACAAAACTTTTACTAAGGAATAGAGAGAAGTCCTAAGCTAAGAGAAAGGGTGGGGTTAATCAGGGGTGTGTAAATGATGACAGAATTTTCATTTTTGAGTGAACTATCCCTTTAAGTACATTCTATATCAAATACATTACAATCATTATTTTTTTGCGTGTCAATCAGCACCATTTTTGAAGTGCACGTGTATAAATTGCCAAGGGAAAGTGAAAAAGTAAAAGCTCCTTCAATCCATTATGAGCCTTTTACTGTAGATTCATCGTAACAGATAAACCAGAGGTTTTAAACTGTGTCATTGTACTTTGACAGCTTCTTGTTATTCTTTCTCTCTTTTCTCAGAAAGTGCAATGCAGCACCTAAAGCATTGCCAAGGTCTTGCTTCGGTCTTCCTTATCAGGAGTCAAAGGTAATTATGCCATTTCATATAAACCTTTGTTCCTTATCATTTATGTCAAGGCCAGCTTCTCTTTCTTTGTCAGAAAATATGGAGACTTAAGAATAATGATGTTTGTTATTATGAAATGGTTGCATAAACTTCTCTTAACTCTCAGTTCCAGGATTTCAAAGAGCATTATCCCATCATTGTCTGTGTGGGATGCGCACCTTTCTTCCCGCTGGAGGAGCACTGGTGGCCATGGAAGGCAGAAATACTTCAGTGATAGTGTGCCAAAGTTTAGATTTGCTCTGGCGGGGCTGCTGGCGGGTACCGGAGCTGTTGTAGCCTACAGGCTCCACCAAGGCAAGGTGAGACATGTTCCCCATTTCAAAAAATGAAAAATCTCTAAAGATATAACAAGGGGAAAGATTTCAAAGAAGGATATCTACAGCAGCTGACTGATGCATATATAAATCTACCACACAAAAAAACAGCATTTCACACAATGAATGAAAAAAAGTTACAAACCTTTGCACTCAGGGTGGGTGAAGTTGTCTAAAATGAACAGAATAGGCGACAGGAAGGAATGCTTTGTGGATACTTGAGATGCTTTGTGTGTTTCAAGAACGTTTGGATGGCAGAAATGGCGCTACTGTTGACCAAAGGCTTGCTACATTTTCTCAAGTATAATTTAGGCAACTAATTTAAAAAAAAATCTAATTAATTTATCGACTAAGGGTCTGTTATGGTAAGAAATGTGTACAAATACAAAGTCATTACTTATACCTGAGAATGAGGGAGAAGAAGAATCATGTTTTGCAAATATATCTTGTGGAACTTAAATGTATGTTAAATATGTTGCATGACATTAAGTGCACTTTTCAGTATATTAAAATAAAAAGGCACGTCATGTTCCCTTTAAAGATTTTGTGTGAATGAGGATGTCAACACGAACTGCAAACTCAAATACTGTCAATCATTACTGAAGTTTTAGATCAGAGAGTTTGACATAAAAGACCACTTACTGTCTTTCCATCAGATCTCCCTGGGCTCATATCATACAATCTGACAAGCATCAATTGTAAAGGAACAATTATAAAATAAAATTGCACAGTGTTACCTTTGGCTTTAGTTGTCATTGAGTAATTGTTTTTTTTTATTGTGTCTATTTTTGTTCAGGTTGAGTGGGCAGCTTCCTCAGCACAGTTAGAAGTAACGCAGACTTCAGCTCTTCCTGTGTACACCCTAGAAGAAGTCACAAAGCATTGCTCCCTTGACAATGGCGTGTGGGTCACCTATAAAGGGGAAGTTTACGATATTACTGCATTTGTAGCCATGCACCCTGGTGGCGACAAAATACTCCTGGCTGCAGGTGGATCTCTGGAGCCTTACTGGGCGTTATATGCCGTTCACGAACAAGACCATGTTCTTGAAATCCTCTCAGAGTATAAAATTGGTGTTCTTAATGCAGAGAGTATCAAGAAGCAAGAGAGTACCAACACTTTAGACCCTTACTCTGCTGAGCCGACACGTCACCCTGCCCTGCAGATCAACAGCCTGAAACCCTTTAATGCCGAACCACCTTCTTCAATACTCTCTGATAACTACATCACCCCCTCAGTCATATTTTTTAAGCGAAATCATCTTCCAGTGCCCAGGGTTGATCCTGAAACCTACAGGTTGGAGATCGAGGGTCTCCCTGGTGGAGTAGTATCACTCACACTAAGTGAGCTGAAGTCTTGTTTTCCAAAACACACAATTACAGCAACGCTTCAGTGTGCTGGGAACCGTCGGTCTGAGATGAACACAGTCAAGCAAGTCAAAGGACTCAATTGGGGAATTGCTGCGATAAGCAATGCTACATGGTCAGGCGCACTCCTGCGGGATGTACTGTTGCACTATGGCTTTGGACCAGAGCTAGCAGCAAAGGCTCAACATGTTCAGTTCGAAGGGTTGGACAAGGATGTGTCCGGTACAGCATATGGCGCATCTATTCCACTGAACAAAGCTGTGAGTGAAGAAGGTGACGTTCTTCTTGCATACGAGATGAATGGGGAAGACCTTCCGCCTGATCACGGCTATCCTGTCCGCGTGGTTGTACCTGGAATTGTTGGAGCCCGCAATGTCAAATGGTTGGGGAAAATTGTTGTGAGTGAAGAGGAGAGCAAGAGTCACTGGCAGCAGAATGATTACAAAGGCTTTTCTCCGGGTACCGACTGGGACACTGTGGACTTTAAATCAGCACCAGCCATACAGGAGCTCCCCATACAGTCAGCAATCACTCATCCAGCAGAGGGAACCTCAGTAGACGCCAGTGACGGGGAGGTGACTGTACAAGGCTATGCTTGGAGTGGAGGAGGAAGAGAGGTTGTCAGAGTAGACGTCTCAGTAGATGGTGGGAAGACGTGGCATGTAGCCAAACTTCGCACTGGCGATAAGGGACAACAAGCTCCTCCTCCTCCACCTGGAAAAGCCTGGGCTTGGAAGCTATGGGAGATTGACGTCCCACTACCTCATAGGGCTCAGGAGCTGGAGATTGTATGCAAAGCAGTGGACAGTAGTTACAACATGCAGCCAGATACTGTTGCCCCTATCTGGAACTTACGGGGAGTGCTTAGCAATGCGTGGCATCGAGTAAAGGTAAAAGTGAATGAGGATTTGTAAGACCAAAAATTAAGTTTGTAGCTTTTTGAGTTTGTGGGTAAATCCTAAAATCCTGAATACTTGGGACAGACTGATTATTCCAAACCTGTATATCATTTGTCATTCATTGCTATCGCCAAATTGTGAAATCCTGTATGACGTGAAGACCACGTGAAGTTACACTGCTCATAATTGTGAACATCAACATAGGCTTATAATGATGAGGTCCCACATTTCCTCTGCCCACAAGGTTTAAGGTCTGATTTTGATAATCTTAGTTTTTTACAAGCAAGGATTTAATGTCCAGGCTCCTTGCCGAATGTGACTCTTGACCAAGAAGAACTGGTGAATCTTGACCGTGTGACCACCATCATGGATTCTTTGAATTATCAGGCCATTTTGTCAAAGAATGTGAAGCCTTCAGTTCATACTTCAGCAGGGTTTCTCAACGCTGGCCCTCGAGATCCACTTCTCTGCAGAGTTTTGCTCAAACCCTAATCAAACACACCTGAACAAGGTCAAAGCCACGTAAAGGCAAGCCTGCAGGGTTAGCAAACAAAAGCGTAACGCCTGCTAACACAGGGAAGGAGACCAGAGGCAGTTTTTTTTTTATGGATGTCAATAGAGGAGAGTCTTCTCTACGCAGAATAAGCCGCTTTTGTGAGGAAATAGCTTATCATAAAATAAATCAGCAGCCCATCAGCTAATCTTCAAAATGTTTGCTTTTAAACATTCGTTTTGGATTTATCTATTTTTAGGGGGAAAAATGCTGTTTTAAAGATAAGTCACGGACAATTGTGCGACAGGTATGATTCAGTTCACAGCACTTATTCATTTCAATGGTATCCGCAAACAGTGATCGACTGTCGCACAATTCTGAACGAATTTCAGTAACGTGAAGGCTGTAATGTGATTGGTTATCAAGGCACACGTGATCCAAGTTAGCCGTTGCGCTTTTGGTAGAGCCACTGGTCCTCGTATCTCCCAATAATAAGACTCTCTCTGCTTAAAAGCTACCAATTTTGCATCAATAAACCTTAAAGTTTGATCAGGGTTGGAGCTAAACTCTAGTGGATCTCGAGGGCCAGAGTTGAGAACGCCTGCTCTAAAGTTTGATGACTATTGGACTAAATCGACCTAGGCTTGGTTTAGGATCTGGGGCCGAGAGAGAAAAGTCGTGAATTAAATTAAATTAAATCAAGGTAGCCTAATACCCTAATGAAACCGCCACTTGCCTAATAATGAAAAACGACACTTGCATTAATACTTGCTTGGTTAATTGACATCCTATTAGCCTAAATAGACTACTTAAAGCAAGGGAAATGTTGCTCCTATTGAAGTAATGTAATAGTTGAATGACGGTGGATTATGAACTCGCCAAAACGGAAAAGAAAGCCCAACTGGACGCAGGATCAGTTACTGCTGCTGGCCCAGTTGGTGCTGGAAAAAAAAAACATAATAAAAGGGAAATTCGGCACTGGGATATCAAGCAAAACTAAGCGTGAGACATGGGAGAGGATTTGTTTGCAGATCAATGCAGCATTCCCGCTTGTGTCGCGGACCCCGGACGACTGCGAGATTTTAAGATCCTGAATAGGTCTTAGTGAGTTAGGAGTCCTCTCGACTTCTTTTAAGCTGTCCCAGACTTAGGTGCTACTTTTAGGGCTAAAATGCTTTGTGAATACAGCCCCTGATCTGGAATGTTTTTAAGTGCTTGCTCAGTCTCCAGATTTAAATACCATCTTTGGTAAATTTGAAGAAAGCAGTGGCAGCAAGGAAACCAAGAAATATCAGTGAACCTGAAGCTTTTGCATAAAAGCTATAAGCTAACTTTGGAGAGGTGTCAAGCTTGTAAGTACTTACAGTACAGGCAGCATTTATTGAAGGTTATAAAAAGTGAAGAATTCAAAATCCTTCTGGGGGTGGAATAATTTTGTAAATGGATTTTTCAATTTGGTTTTTGATTTTCTTTTGAAGTGAAAACTTTTTCTCAGAAGCATGCAAATGCATATTAATAAACTTTATATGACTATTTAATGATGCCTTGGTTGATGTTTTTTTTTTTACATTATTTGTTCACAAAACCAGAATTTCTTGCCGGTTTAATTTTCACTGCAATTATGTGTTTGGCATTTTTGCTTTATAGGGGTTTTGGCACTGACAAAGCCAGCTTTGCAAGCATATTTTAATTCTTATTCCATCACAAACTGACTTTGTAAAAATATGTAACGCAAATTCATGATCAATAATCTTGACATTGCTAACTAAAGCACTTTAAATCTTAGACAAAAAATAAATGGTTATGCTAGAATAAGGTTAGGAGTACTACATCACAACAAAATGCAGTTTCCCCATAGTAAAATTACATTTTACACTTTTTTAAATGACATTTGAATGTTGTATATTTTTTTAACCTTTTAATAAGTGGTAGATGTTTTACTGTAATAGGTGTTGATGTTGGTGTATTATATTGTAACCTGTAATACAATTTGTAATGTAAATCTAATTGATATTTTATGTGAATCACTATTTTGAAGTAAATACTCAATGGTCTTAAGGGAGTAAGGGAAAAGAGAAAAATACACTACATTCAGTCTAAGTTTTTTTCAAGTGGGTAGGCTTGATATTTAGTGAATAAAATAAAAGTAAAAGAGGTTGTTAAATAAAAACGTTCTTAATGCTTTCATGAGAAGACCATAGCTGTAAATATTACCATAGCTGAAATGAATATAAGTGTGTGTGTGTATTCAGTAAAAGCATACACAACTAATCCCTTCAAATTATCAATTTATTGCAGACGTTGCTAAGGTCAGTGCATTATTTTATTTCTACACTGTTTTTGGATGATCCATAAAATATGGCTTAAAAATCAAAATTCCTTGCAGGATCAGGTTCGTGGTTAACATAATGTAAAGAACAAATATTTACAGCACGTTTTCTACACTGCAATAGACAAACTGAATGCTCACTTGATATGTGTCATCTTAATACTTCTCAGCTTCCTCTTCTCCTTCTCCCTCGACTGAATCTACACCCACCTCCTCATAATCTTTCTCCAGAGCTGCCATGTCTTCTCTGGCCTCAGAGAACTCGCCGTCCTCCATTCCTTCACCTACGTACCAGTGCACAAAGGCACGCTTAGCGTACATCAGATCGAACTTATGATCAAGCCTGGCCCACGCCTCTGCAATCGCAGTGGTGTTGCTCAACATGCACACGGCTCGCTGCACCTTCGCCAAATCACCACCAGGAACGACAGTGGGAGGCTGGTAGTTGATGCCAACCCTTGAAACCAGTTGGACACCAGTCCACAAACTGGATGCTGCGCTTGGTCTTAATGGTGGCTATTGCAGCATTTACATCTTTAGGCACAACATCACCACGGTACAACAGGCAGCAGGCCATGTACTTGCCGTGACGTGGGTCACATTTGACCATCTGATTGGATGGTTCAAAGCAAACATTAGTGATCTCAGCCACTGAGAGCTGCTCATGGTAAGCTTTCTCAGCAGAGATCACAGGAGCATAAGGTGCCAAAGGAAAATGGATACATGGATATGGCACCAAGTTGGTCTGAAACTCTGTAAGATCAACATTTAGGGCGCCGTCGAATCGGAGAGAGGCAGTAATGGACGACACTATCTGACCTATCAGCCTATTGAGATTGGTGTAAGTAGGTAGGCGATCGATATCAAGGTTTCTACGGCAGATATCATAGATGGCCTCGTTGTCGACCATGAAAGCACAGTCTGAGTGCTCTAGTGTGGTTTGTGTGGTGAGAATGGAGTTGTAGGGCTCCACCACAGCAGTAGAGACCTGTGGAGCTGGATAGATGGAGAACTCAAGCTTGGATTTCTTTCCATAATCAACAGAAAGACGCTCCATCAGCAAAGAGGTGAAACCAGAACCGGTTCCTCCTCCAAAGCTGTGAAACACCAAGAAGCCCTGAAGTCCAGTGCACTGATCAGCCTATGAAGAGAGAGGAGTGGAAAGAAATATATTCAGTTAAAAACAAACGCTGAATGAAAACATGCTGTGTGCGATTCATAAAGATTCCTCACCAGTTTGCGAATCCTGTCAAGAACGAGATCAATGATCTCTTTGCCAATAGTGTAATGGCCACGAGCGTAGTTGTTCGCTGCGTCCTCCTTCCCAGTGATCAGCTGCTCCGGGTGGAAAAGCTGCCGGTAAGTTCCAGTGCGGACCTCATCTGAACCGCAAAAAAGCCGTTTTAAGAGAAAACGAAAGCTGTGAGGAACTCGTGGATCAACCAGAAAGGCCAGTTCACACTGCACTGATTAGGGCTGGGTATCATTCAAAAATGTTTGATACCGATACCCTGACTTCGATACCGGTTCCTGAATGACATTTTTTAGCAATTTTATGAAATCTGTTTCAACAAGATTACATTACATATTACCTAAAAAAAAGTTTTACTTTTCAGTTTGTTGACTGACAGTCTTAGACGGATCTTAAGTTTATTCTGTGCACTGTCCAGATTTGCATCAGATTTGTCGGGTTGCCGGTCTTTGAAACAATTATTTTGTCCCAAATATTGCATCGCGCACTGCTGGCATCGAGTCTGGTGAAATGTAGCCACACTTTTGATCTTTTCCACATCTTTTACATCTATGGGGGTTGGGAATCTTACACACTACAGCCTCACGTGTGAGCCACGTCTCTGAATGTAACCGGCGTAAACTAGTGTTTTTCCTTGATGCCTCACAGCCAATCATGCTGCATACTTATTGGCTCACTGACATTGACTATTAACCCCTTCGGTATCGATATTTGGTACTGAACGACAATAGATTTTTTGATACTCAATGGTATCGAGGCAATTCGGTCGGTGCCTAAAAAGTTTCAAACTCCAAACCCAGCCCTAGCACTGACAGACGCCAAACAACGACAAGAGACACTGTTGGATTTTGCTGGATCAACGTTACCCCTGTCGGTGTGTGTTGGCGTTGGTCGATGCTTGTTTTCTGTTCCACTTGCCGTTTGTTGGATTGTGGGATGTCTGAGAAGTGAATACTGTAATCTGGTGACTGTCCGCATTGATTGCCGTCTGTCGGTAAAGTGTGAAGTGGCCATAAGAGACAACAGGTAATCAGATACTAACCGATCACAGTGGGCTCCAGATCTACAAACACTGCTCTGGGCACATGCTTTCCAGCTCCCGTCTCACTGAAAAAAGGGTTGAAGGAGTCGTCCCCTCCACCGATCGTCTTATCACTGGGCATCTGTCCATCCGGCTGGATCCCGTGCTCGAGACAGGCATTGACAATCTGGACCCCAGCTTGACCCACGTGAATTGAAATACAGGTCCTTCTCAAAAAACTTGCATACTGTGATAAAGTTCAATATTTTCCATAATGTAATGATAAAAATTAAACTTTCATATATTTTAGATTCATTGCACACCAACTGAAATATTTCAGGTCTTTTATTGTTTTAATACTGATGATTTTGGCATACAGCTCATGAAAACCCAAAATCTCAAAAAATTCGCATATTTCATCAGACCAATAAAATAAGTGTTTTTAATACAAAAAAAGTCAACCTTCAAATAATTATGTTCAGTTATGCACACAATAGTCAATACTTGGTCGGGAATCCTTTTGCAGAAATGACTGCTTCAATGCGGCGTGGCATGGAGGCAATCAGCCTGTGGCACTGCTGAGGTGTTATGGAGGCCCAGGATGCTTCGATAGCGGCCTTAAGCTCATCCAGAGTGTTGGGTCTTGCGTCTCTCAACTTTCTCCTCACAATATCCCACAGTTTCTCTATGGGGTTCAGGTCAGGAGAGTTGGCAGGCGAATTGAGCACAGTAATACCATGGTCAGTAAACCATTTACCAGTGGTTTTGGCACTGTGAGCAGGTGCCAGGTCGTGCTGAAAAATGAAATCTTCATCTCCATAAAGCTTTTCAGCAGATGGAAGCATGAAGTGCTCCAAAATCTCCTGATCGCTAGCTGCATTGACCCTGCCCTTGATAAAACACAGTGGACCAACACCAGCAGCTGACATGGCACCCCGGACCATCACTGACTGTGGGTACTTGACACTGGACTTCAGGCATTTTGGCATTTCCTTCTCCCCAGTCTTCCTCCAGACTCTGGCACCTTGATTTCTGAATGACATGCAAAATTTGCTTTCATCCGAAAAAAGTACTTTGGACCACTGAGCAACAGTCCAGTGCTGCTTCTCTGTAGCCCAGGTCAGGCGCTTCTGCCGCTGTTTCTGGTTCAAAAGTGGCTTGACCTGGGGAATGCGGCACCTGTAGCCCATTTCCTGCACACGCCTGTGCACGGTGGCTCTGGATGTTTCTACTCCAGACTCAGTCCACTGCTTCCGCAGGTCCCCCAAGGTCTGGAATCGGTCCTTCTCCACAATCTTCCTCAGGGTCCGGTCACCTCTTCTCGTTGTGCAGCGTTTTTTGCCACACTTTTTCCTTCCCACAGACTTCCCACTGAGGTGCCTTGATACAGCACTCTGGGAACAGCCTATTTGTGCAGAAATTTCTTTCTGTGTCTTACCCTCTTGCTTGAGGGTGTCAATGATGGCCTTCTGGACAGCAGTCAGGTCGGCAGTCTTACCCATGATTGTGGTTTTGAGTAATGAAACAGGCTGGGAGTTTTTAAAAGCCTCAAGAATCTTTTGCAGGTGTTTAGAGTTAATTAGTTGATTCAGATGATTAGGTTAATAGCTCGTTTAGAGACCCTTTTCATGATATGCCAATGTTTTGAGATAGGAATTTTGGGTTTTAATGAGCTGTATGCCAAAATCATCAGTATTAAAACAATAAAAGACCTGAAATATTTCAGTTGGTGAAAGTTTAATATATGAGAGGAATATATGGAAGTTTAATTTTTATCATTACATTATGGAAAATAATTAACTTTATCACAATATGCTAATTTTTTGAGAAGGACCCGTACACTCGCTCTGTTGTGAAGAAGAAAAGCAACCGTTTTAATCTTATATAAAAGTTTGTTATTTTCATCCTTCAAATCTGATATACTTTAGGTCTTTAATATATTGCAACTGTGAATTAGGTGTTGTGATGATATAAATATCATCTGCAGTTCAGACCTTTAGATATAAAACTGAGAGGATAGAGGCGAGACATAATGGGAAAATACTGGGCTGAGAAACTATGGATGCCACGTTCCTCATCCTCTCATTTAAAACCCACAAAATTAATCCGGCTGTTCCCTATTTCTTGCCTATCAACATAGATTTATTTAAAGAACTACAATCATTTTACCAAATTGTATCAGGCTACTATGTTCCAATGCACAGAATATGCTATATGCAAGAGCAACCCATACAAAGGCTGAGAGCTTTATTTTCGTTCTGGTTTTATAATAGTCCTCACTCTGCAACAGAGAATAATTATGAATCTGTTTAAAGCAACATATGTTTCCTGAGTTTAGCTAGTGAGGGTAATACATTTTAATGAGATTATGGCTGTCTGCATATGCTGCACTTGAAAAAGATTAGTGTTTTCATTCCCTTTACAACACAATTAACCATTGCTATAGAACACAATTTTCAGTATAGTCCTTACCAGAATCAAAAGTCCAACATCAGTAACTTGATTACAAGTGATTGTGATTTAATATAGCCGTTTGACATGTACCCATCCGTTTCAAAATGATTTATAGAATGTAGCCTATTTGCTCACTATTGCACTGTTTATTGTATTGTCGTTTTAATACTGTATATCGCCACGTTTAAACGCTCATCTTCGACTCGGCGAGAAAAATATGAACACTGATGTGACCATGTTAATGTTAAAGCCGCGTCAAATGCATGCTGAATATTCAGCATGAACAGCCTATCCCTATAGGCTACTATCGAGCATATCGTTCGCCTACTATCGATCAGATACACTCTGCAGCATCGCATCAGTTGAGGAGCATCACTAGCCTATCTACTACACGTGCATAATAATAATATCTACAAAGATAATTAACCCGATTTAGTTTAGGCTTTGGCTAATAATAACTTCACCAATCACTCAATTCTTGCTGTAAATGTTTTATTATTCGTATCCTGTCTTTAAAATAGTATTCAATATTAGCAATAAAGTTTATTTATTGGTATAGTTCCATTAAGAACCTTTAACATCCATGGAACCTTTCCATTGCACAAAAGGTTCGTTATAGTGGGGGGAAAAAATCCCTTTTTGGAACCTTTATTTTTAAGAATGTCGCCTAAAAAGTAATAAATAATACGTTAGTCAGCTACTCACCACTTTCCTCTAGGCCTAATTAGGAATGATCTGGAAACGAGATGTTGCTCTACAGCGTTACTGTTCTCGACGGTGAAGAGTCGATGTAGTAACTGCGAGAAATCCTCGAGTCCCGCCGCTTTTATAGCCTACAGCGACAGAGCAGCAGGATCTTCATCTTACCTACTTCTTTATGTAGCCTATGTGAATATAGAACGCAATTTTATTGCACCAGAACACTTTCGTTTTAATCGAGCTCATGCATGCCGTTCATGTCTGAATAATTTCTGAGCATAATTTTTGTTATGTAGGCTATAACTAGATTTTCTATATCTGAATATGAATATGATACTTAAACCCCTCTTGCAAAATATTTATTTTAAAATCTATAACGTTAAATGTTACATTTTTAACAGTCTGGGAATTTATTTATTTATTTTAACACAATGTGCATCAGTCTGCAGCATTATGACGCCATCACTGCAGCAGAATCTCTAATATGGGCGGTGGCCGAGCTGGTCGTGCTTTAAAAACCTGTGAGCTGACTAGTTAGGGAGCTTGGAGCGGTTTATTATACCCTAGACTAGAATACTTTATAGGCAGTTTATATGTTTTGAAACACATTCTGTCTGTCTGGATAATGTGCATCAACCGCATCAAATCTAAAAGACATATTGTAAATCATCTCTGTAACGTAACCCAGCAGTTTTGCATGTTATTGATTACTGTGTCCAGTCGGGTTATTGAAATGTAAGTTACGGTCCGAAAAAACACGAATGGAAAAATGTTAAATGGTTTTAGGATGCAAGTTGTGGGTCATTTTAATAAATTTAGGCTACACGAACTGCACTATGTATGATGTTTGAATCAACTTTTTGCACAAAGAGATAAAGGATTAACAGCACTCAGTAAGAGTGAAGCGCGGTAAAACAGTGTTTTGTCTGGAATGTTATCACACAAAGGCTTGTTTTTTTATTTTTGATGATGAGCCACTCCCTCCTGCAGCCCGTTCTCTCTCTCTCTCTCTCTCTCTCTCTCTCTCTCTCTCTCTCTCTCACTCTCTCTCTCTCTCTCTCCCCCCCTCTCTCTCTCTCTCTCTCTCTCTCTCTCACTCTCTCTCTCTCTCTCCCTCTCTCTCTCTCTCTCTCTCTCTCTCTCTCTCCCTCCATCTTCTCCATCTTTTCTGCAGTGAGATCAGCACACATCAGCGCCGAGAGCACCTGTGAAAAAACACAAAATGGTGAGTTTACACTTCAATTTCTCAGTTAATTTATTAATATCTTCATATATTTTGGTGTTTTGCTCTTCAGCTTTAAGTATATAGTTGCACCCCATTGCTAGAAGAGTAGCTCCAATTCTGTATTATTTATATGCCAATATTTCTGATCTGTGAGACCAAAAAGAATCATATCTATTATGTACTGTAAATTATACATTAACTTGTGAGATTTAGCCAATATTATTGCTTTTAAAGAGAGTTAAATTACCCCATATGTTATAATATCATGTTAAAATTTGGGATTGTAATGCCATTTCATGCCATTGGTGCCATTGGCTGTTACGGACAATTATGCATCTCAAAATGTTGCTGACATCATGTTTTTATAAAGTAGGCTATTGCTATGTTTCATAACAGCTTAAAAAATCCAGATTTTTTTTCTTCCAGATAATTTATATGTATTTGAATTTAAAATGGTATGTAATCAAATCTATCACATGAAAATTATTTTTTTTAAAGCTTCATTGTGTCTCAGAGCTGGACATGATCAATAATTAACAGGATAAATGTTCATGACAATGCTCATTTTTATTTTCTACAACAGCGCGAGTGTATTTCAATTCACGTGGGTCAAGCTGGCGTCCAGATTGGCAATGCCTGCTGGGAACTTTACTGTCTCGAGCACGGGATCCAGCCGGATGGACAGATGCCCAGTGATAAGACGATCGGTGGAGGGGACGACTCCTTCAACACTTTTTTCAGTGAGACGGGAGCTGGAAAGCATGTGCCCAGAGCAGTGTTTGTAGATCTGGAGCCCACTGTGATCGGTTAGTATCTGATTACATGTTGTCTCTTATGGCCACTTCACACTGTACCGACAGACGGCGATCAATGCGGACAGTCACCAGATTACAGTATTCACTTCTCAGACATTCCACAATCCAACAAACGGCAAGTGGAACAGAAAACAAGCGTCGACCAACGCCAACACACACCGACAGGGGTAACGTTGATCCAGCAAAACCCGACAAAGTGTCTCTTGCCGTTGTTTGGCGTCTGTCAGTGCTAGGGCTGGGTTTTGAGATCGAAACTTTTTAGGCACCGACCGAATTGCCTTGATACTATTGAGTATCAAAAAATCTCTTGTCGTTCAGTACCAAATATCCATACCGAAGGGGTTAATATTGTCAATGTCAATGACCCAATAAGTATGCAGCATGATTGGAAATGAGGCATCAAGGAAATACTCTATTTTACGCCGGTTACATTCAGAGACGTGGCTCACACGTGAGGCTGTAGTGTGTAAGATTCCCAACCCCCATAGATGTAAAAGATGTGGAAAAGATCAAAAGTGTGGCTACATTTCACCAGACTCGATGCCAGCAGCGCGCGATGCAATATTTGCGACAAAATAATTGTTGCCAAGACCGGTAACACGACAAATCTGATGCAAATCTTGACAGTGCACAGAATAAACTTAAGAGCAGAAAGTTGCTCCGTCTAAGACTGACAAACTGAAAAAGTAAAACCAAATCTTTTTTTTAGGTAATATGTAATGTAATCTTGTTGAAACAGATTTCATAAAATTGGTATTGAAAAAAGTATCGTTCAGGAATCGGTATCGAAGTCAAGGTATCAGAATCGATATCAAACATTTTTGAATGATACCCAGCCCTAATCAGTGCAGTGTGAACTGGCCTTTCTGGTTGATCCACGAGTTCCTCACAGCTTTCGTTTTCTCTTAAAATGGCTTTTTTGCGGTTCAGATGAGGTCCGCACTGGAACTTACCGGCAGCTTTTCCACCCGGAGCAGCTGATCACTGGGAAGGAGGACGCAGCGAACAACTACGCTCGTGGCCATTACACTATTGGCAAAGAGATCATTGATCTCGTTCTTGACAGGATTCGCAAACTGGTGAGGAATCTTTATGTATCGCACACAGCATGTTTTCATTCAGCGTTTGATTTTAACTGAATATATTTCTTTCCACTCCTCTCTCTTCATAGGCTGATCAGTGCACTGGACTTCAGGGCTTCTTGGTGTTTCACAGCTTTGGAGGAGGAACCGGTTCTGGTTTCACCTCTTTGCTGATGGAGCGTCTTTCTGTTGATTATGGAAAGAAATCCAAGCTTGAGTTCTCCATCTATCCAGCTCCACAGGTCTCTACTGCTGTGGTGGAGCCCTACAACTCCATTCTCACCACACACACCACACTAGAGCACTCAGACTGTGCTTTCATGGTCGACAACGAGGCCATCTATGATATCTGCCGTAGAAACCTTGATATCGAGCGTCCTACTTACACCAATCTCAATAGGTTGATAGGTCAGATAGTGTCGTCCATTACTGCCTCTCTCCGATTCGACGGCGCCCTAAATGTTGATCTTACAGAGTTTCAGACCAACTTGGTGCCATATCCACGTATCCATTTTCCTTTGGCAACTTATGCTCCTGTGATCTCTGCTGAGAAAGCTTACCATGAGCAGCTCTCAGTGGCTGAGATCACTAATGCTTGCTTTGAACCATCCAATCAGATGGTCAAATGTGACCCACGTCACGGCAAGTACATGGCCTGCTGCCTGTTGTACCGCGGTGATGTTGTGCCTAAAGATGTAAATGCTGCAATAGCCACCATTAAGACCAAGCGCAGCATCCAGTTTGTGGACTGGTGTCCAACTGGTTTCAAGGTTGGCATCAACTACCAGCCTCCCACTGTCGTTCCTGGTGGTGATTTGGCGAAGGTGCAGCGAGCCGTGTGCATGTTGAGCAACACCACTGCGATCGCAGAGGCGTGGGCCAGGCTTGATCATAAGTTCGATCTGATGTACGCTAAGCGTGCCTTTGTGCACTGGTACGTAGGTGAAGGAATGGAGGAGGGCGAGTTCTCTGAGGCCAGAGAAGACATGGCAGCTCTGGAGAAAGATTATGAGGAGGTGGGTGTAGATTCAGTCGAGGGAGAAGGAGAAGAGGAAGGTGAGGAGTATTAGATTTGCTTTATTTCATGCCTTCCTTAGAGTCAAACTGAGCAGGTAGCCTAGACTGAACAATTTCACAAGCTTAAGAAAATGCCAAGTGACATAATGGTATGGTGTTAGTTTCAATCTATGTAATTCCCTGATAAACATTACAAAAGCTAATTGTGGAGATTATGTTCAGTATATGTTTTTGGTTTTTAAGAACTCAATAAAAACCTTAAAATAATCATATTACTTTTCTGTTTACATTCATATGCTCTTGATCACTTACTGGAGTAATTAATAAAATGAATGCCACATCAACAATAAATTGACCTTTAAGGCTGATTTATACTTCTGCGTCGGACCTACGCCGGAGGCCCTACGCTATACACTACGCGTTGGTTTTCACTTATACTTCTGCGTCGTTGTCCGCGTTGACGTGCAATTACACATACAGAGGGAGCATGTGAAACCCGAGGGAGGGGTTCTAGCAGACCAATCACACCGTTTGCGTCCGCGTAGAATTGACGCGTTGTTACATTTTTGGAGAGGTGCACGTCAGGGTACGCCGGAGGGTACACAGCTTACGACGTAGCTACGCCGTGAGTTCGACCAAGAAGTATAAATTGGGCTATAGTTCTGCATTATAAGGGGTCATTAGATTAATCCCATGGGTACTTCCCCATGCCTGGAGTATGGAGCTCCAAGTTGGCTTGGTTTCTGAGATACACCGGGTCAAAGACCCATCAGTTTTCCTTAAAAAACTCAAACCGCTCATTCTGAAATCACTGACTGTAAATTTGTGCTTCTTTGTGTCCAAACTAACGCCACATCAATTGTTAGCAAGTAGGCAAATGTGAAGTCCTCAAAAGAATGCACCACGCTGTATAGAAAGTGCTCTTCAGCAATCTTCTAAACCCTAAAAGGACACATTTGGACATGCTACAGGTCTTCACATACACACAATCAAGCCAAGACTGATGCATCGCATGTGCAATTTGGAACAGGGCTACCTATTTAGCAACAAGCAATGCAATGGGACAGATATTATTATTCCAAAAAACACAAGAAACAATATGTTTTAATTGGGTTTTACTAACAAGAACAGTATAATTTTATCAAATTTTAGTGAATCGCAAATGTTTCTCTTTCCAAATCAAATATTGCAATGTAGTTTTTTTGTTATTTTACAAGCATAATTTTCTTCAAAGATGTGTGAAGTCTTCTAAAACCGTATCTAACTATTATTAGTAATGAAATGAAACGAAAGTGCTTTTTATTTTGTATGTTTTTACTACTTAATGTATTTAAATGACTCAAGCACTAGTAGAACAGGGTTTGAAATGTTTTGTTCCTTTCACATTCTGAACCAATTAGTAAAAGTACTGTGCATGTATATTTATTTTGTTTTTGATATCACATGGTATTGTTGTAAAAGCACATCCCAGGCAAATTTGACATTCTGTTAAATTGGAAATTGAACACAATATAAGAATATTACAGACATCCCCCTTCTTCACCTAATCCATATTTCACAAGTTCACACTTACAAATAGTCAGATAGAGTATAGAGTATGTATTCCCCAGTATCCCTGTCTGCGATAGGAACCAGTCGAGAGTGAGGAGTCGGGGTGGCAGAGGGAGGCAGGAAAACTGTTGAGGAACAGGTGAGTTGGCTATGTATATATTGGCCTCCTTTCATCTCGTGTTGATTAAATAGATCATTTGAACGTGTTCCTCCCGAACTTTGTTAATAAAACATATATTTTAAAAAATTTTGTTGCTGACTTAAAGGTGACCTATAATGTCCCTTTTTACAAGACGTAGTATAATTCTCAGGTGTCCCCAGAATGTATCTCTGACGTTTCAGCTCAAAATACCCCACAGATCATTTATTATATTGTAAGCCCGTCTAAATCAGTCCAATGGCGGTATCCGATAGAACGGGTGAAGGTCTATGCGCGTCTAAGGTCTAAGGTCTTTTCCGAGTGGCAAAGTAATAGTTCCAATAAAATCTGACTCCATTTTATCACGACCTTGATTATAGTTTAGAATGCCAATTGGTTAATGGTAATTTATATAATAGTTTAGCAGCACATTTGATTATTATCTTCAACTCTTAACTTATATTTTACACGTTCATATTAGTTTGCTATGTCGCTCAGAGGTTCTCACACCTTCTATTTAACACGGGTGTTCGATAGGAGGATTGGACTGTAATAGGTGATGATTTGTTATTTCTAGCTTTCCTCAATGGGGTGTTGATCAGAACACACTGGATTCAAGCAGTTCCATGCAAAGGAGGTTTATTGTTGACAGTTTTGGCCATGCACAAAACAGCAGTACACAGGTTGCTTAAAGTATTTAGCTGTGTGTGTTTGTGGTATATATTTATTGACGCACTTCGCACACACAGTCTTGCTTGTACAGTCCCGCTCGTACAGTCCCGCTCTGTGCTGATGATGACTGAACGTAAGTAGCGCATGCGCACATGACTCGGCCTTTCCAACACAGCCGCCCCCAAATTTGGTTACAAATTTGCTCCATTGAAAGGCCGACACTATATGGACTACCGTTAGTCACTAGTGTGGCTTTCATCCCCTTCATCTCGGATCTCTGGAAGAACAATCAGTCGAGAGATGGGTCTTGTGTAGACTTTGTCCTTTATCTGCACCTCGACCGTTTGAACTCGATTATCAGCCCCAGGAAAAACATTAGATACTCTTCCGATCTGCCAGAATGAACGGGGTAACTGAGGGTCAACAAGCATGACAACTGTCCCGGGTTTAATGTTTACTGATGGATTCTGCCACTTTCCCCTGGCCTGCATGTCAGGCAAGTAATACTTTATGAAGGCCGTCCAGAATCTGTCAGACAATACTTGTGAATGCCTCCATCTCCGTCTTCCTAGGAGCTCAGACACGGGATAGATGACTTGGTGTAGGGACCCATCTGGCCGCCCCATTAGAAAACAGTTTGGGGTGATCGGATCTGCATCAGCAATGTCTGCTGAAACGTAACCAAGAGGTTTGGAGTTGAGGATGGCCTCAATCTCTTCGAGGACAGTTCGAAGCACTTCTTCAGTTACTGATTCTGAGCCCAGGGTTGTATAAAGTGCGGCCTTTACTGAACGAATCTCGCGTTCCCACACCCCTCCAAAGTGTGGAGCAGCTGGAGGATTGAAATGAAAGCTAATTTGTTGCTTCGCTAGCTACTGTTGCAGATCACCACTGAGCTGGCTGAAGGCTTCTTTAAGCTCTCTCTCACCACCTCGAAAGTTGGTGCCTTGGTCCGAATATAGCTCTGCAGGTTTCCCACGGCGACCTATAAACCGACGTAGTGCCATGAGAAAGGCATCACTATCTATAGATGTCAGCATCTCAAGGTGCACTGCCCGGGTGGTCAAGCACTTAAATAAAAGTCCCCACCGCTTCTCCGTCCGACGACCTATTTTGACCAGAAGAGGCCCAAAGCAGTCAATTCCGGTTGAATAAAAAGCAGGCTTGAACAACCGAAGTCGCGGTGGAGGGACATCAACCATTTTCTGGGAGGCTGGCTTCGACCTCCATTTACAGCATTCAAGACATGTTCGCTGGTGCTTCCTCACTGCCTCTCTCCCTTTCAGTATCAACACATTTCGACGGAGCTCCGCAAACAATCGCTCCGGTCCTGGATGGCAAAAGCGAGCATCATATTCCTTTATGAGTAGCTGAGTGTTAGGGTGACTGGAATCCAACACGATAGGGTGTACTGTGCTTGGGTCTAATCCTTCCACCCGCCTTAATCGTCCTCCAACCCGTATTACCTCACTGGTTCTGTCGAACTCTGGGGAGAGACAAAGTAAGCGGCTGCTAGAACGAACAGGCTTACCATTTTTCAACAGATGGTAGTCTTCATTAAAACTATCCATCTGGACCTGTCTCTTCGCGGTCAGTTCTGCCTTCTGGTAAGCACTGACTGGAGGGGAGCCACTTTGTTCTGCCGCCCCATGTAACTCCTGTGCTACTGCTTCGACCAAGTCTTTTCAGCTACTAAATTTACTACCATCTGCTGTCACTGGTGCTGAGTTAATCACGCCACAGAAGGCACTTCGCTTTAATTCCGTAGCGTCATCAGGCACTAAGCTGCGCATAACTGGTGGTGCTGGCCAAGTACTCTGAGGTTGGAGGAGGAATTTTGGCCCTTGGATCCACCGATTGGGTTCAATAAGGTCTTACAGGCTCATACCACGGGTAAGATCATCTGCAGGGTTCCTGACAGAGTCAATGTAAATCCACCCTTTAAGGTCCGTCAATTCTTGAAACTCTGCCACCCTAGTGCCCACAAACACCTTGAAGCGGCAGGATTCGGAATGTAACCAGTGGAGGACAGTTGTTGAATCTGTCCAGAAAGTGACCTTCTGGATCTTCAAGGTGAGCTCATTTTCAGCCAGCTTGGCCAACTGCGCTCCTATTAGAGCAGCACACAGCTCCAGTCTAGGAATTGAGCACTACTTACGTGGGGCAACACGTGATCGGGCGTTGAGGAATGAAAGGTGTACCTTCCCGCATGAATCTTCTGCGCGAATGTAAGCGACTGCCCCATAAGCCTTCTCAGAAGCATTGGTGAATATATGGATTTCCCGAGTGACCTCTGAGTTGTCCATGCTGGATGGAATGTAGCACCTAGGGAGTACTACAAGAGGAAAGTACTGAAGCTCAGCTTCCCACACCTTCCATGCCTGCTGAAGATCATCGGGAAGTTGTGGATCATCCCAGTTCCTGTTCTTAATCCAGAGCTGTTGAACAATCACCTTGGCTCGTGTGGTGAAAGGAAGAATGACACCAAGGGGGTCATACTGACTTGCTAACACACGATATATGTTCCGCATCGTCAGAGCACTGTAAGTAACGGGTCTATGCTTAAATCCTAGGTGGTCCGACTCACAGTGCCAATTCAGCCCCAAGGTGGATTCACGTGGGTCTTCTTTATTATGTGATAGCCACAGCTCTAGCTTGGGAGATCTGGCCTCTGGTGGCAAGTGACTGACAACTTCTTGCGCGTTGCTGGCCCATTGACGGATATCAAACCCTCCGGACGCTAGCAGCTTACGAAGTTTGTCTAGGAACTGCCGTGCCTCTTGAGCCGTTGGGAAGCTCTGTAGACAGTTATCCACATAAAAACAGCGTTCCACGGAATGTCTCACATCTTCATCCACTGTGCTGTGCGATAAGACATGTCTTTGGAGGGCGAAGGATGCACAGCAGGGACTGCACGGGGTTCCGAACGGCAGCACCTGCCATTCATAGATGTCAGGGGGATCGCCCCGTCTCATGCCACGCCAGAGAAAGCGCAAGAGGGGCTTGTCTTCAGGTAAGTGCTGAACTTGGTGGAACATTCCACGTATATCACCGCTGATAGCCACACAATGCTCCCTGAAGCGAAGTAGAACACCTAGCAGAGAAGGGTTCAAAGTTGGACCACGCATCAAGGAATCATTAAGGTTCAGTCCTTTATATTGGTAAGAGCAATTGAACACAATACGGTCCTTATCATTGTGACTGACTAAGTGGTGCGGGATATACCAGGTCTCCCCTGTCATAGTGCTTGCAGCAGCTGAGAGTTTGGTAACTGCTCCATTCAGTTCTAGCTTTTCAATTTCAGCATTGTACACGGCTGCTTTCTCTGGATTTTGGGTTAGTCGTTGTTCCATACTCCGGAGACTTGGAACCACAGCCTCTTTCGGAGCACAAAATGAGGGTGAATCCTTTCTGCGCAGGAAGGGTGTCGCGTAGCGTAAGATTCCATTCACCTCCATACGAATTGTCCTAGTCTCTAAGAGGTTAATGGCCTCCTGGTCCTCCCTGGACCTTGTCACCTGCTTTTCACAACGGAAAGGCAAAACATCAAGTTGCCATAGCCTTTCAACATCTCTTTTGAGTTCTAGTTCCACAGGGGTGAGAGACAGGAAAAGGCACTGCTGTGGCTGCAACTTGGTCTCCAAGATCTTGGCTGGTCCCTGGACTGTCCATCCTAGCCTTGTCTTTATGGCTGCCGGACCACCAAGTGGACCAATTCGGACAGGTGCAATTGGTGTGATTAGATGGGTGTTATCGGCTCCCATGTTAAGTAAAGGACTCACTCTTTCAAAGGCCTGCAGGGGGAGATCTTTAAGATACTTGTACTTCTCCAGCAAACTGACAGGATAGGAGTAATCGGCCAGACCAAGACGTTTCGCAGTGAATGCTGCATTGATCTTAAAGGTCTTCTGTGGTTGAGTGGCAGGAGATATGTGGAAGGTAACCGTGGTACCATTGATGGTCTGCACATCTTGGCGGATGGTCCGCAAGGCTATGTTTTCGGCTTGACCTCGTATACCGAGCTCATGGGCGGCATCGGGAAGAAGAATAGTGCGCTCGGACCCGTCATCCATGACAGCATAGGTGTCGAGCGTCTTGCCTCCATAGTGCAGCAAGACCCGGATGACCTTAAGGAGAACACGCCTGCAGTCAGTGGGTCTGTCCAAGTACAGTGTCTCAGTGGTTGAACTAACAAGGCAGGAACCTTCTCTGGTACTCTTTGTGTTGACCTCATGCAAGATTTGTAAGTGCTTCCCTTTGTAGATGCTACAAGGCTTCTTGACTGTGCACTGGGCTGCTTGGTGTACTAGACCACAGCTCACTGTGGGCGGGTCTATGCTAATGAGCCGAGCCGTCAGCAGTCGTGGCTTAAGCATTTGTGACTCACATATTTTAGAATCTGCTAACGGCTTGTTCTGAGACATTACTCATGATTTATGGGGAATAAAAAAAGAGGAATGGGTGGATTTTTACGATTAAAGAGTGGTTGTGCAATTGTGTACACACACGGCAGACACACATTTATGTTTAAACATCATGTAAAAGTGAATTTTGCATGCCCCCTTTAAAAATGCTGATGTATCCCAAAGATTTTACTTAGAAACTGAAATGAAATGTCAGGGCAGGGGGTGACACTGCATTAAAACTAGAAGTGACATTAAAAGAGAGATATTTAGAAATTCCTGGCAAGGTGTCACACCAATTGCCACAGAATTGGTGTTAATTGTGGTATATATATATATATATATATATATACATGATAGAAATTATGTGTGTATGTATATATATATATATATATATATATATATATATATATATATATATATATATATATATATATATGATAAAAAATATGTGATGTGATATGTGAAGCCTACTGTATTTCAGTCATGATGCCTTTATTGACTGAGCAAAGGGAAAAAAATGGAAGCTATGTATGAATTATTAATGTGGGCATACAGAGAGCATATCCATTATGTTTATGTGGTACAGTGTGCAAAAGAATAATTTAAATAGTTCTACATTTCCTACAGAATGACTCGGCACATTCGCTGAAAAGCAAAGGAATACAATTAACTCACTTTTTAGAAGGCAAAAGCTTGATTTACATTGATCAATGGTTTGATTGTCAGACAACATGTTGAATAAGTATATTTTATGTCAATTTCTTAAATTTAATTAATAAATTTAATTAGAATAAATAAATGTTTTTAACTGTGGTAGTGTCCTCCAAAGTAACATCTTTTTTGTCTATGTAATTTTTTATTCAATTTGTGTATGTAATACTTAAATAATATCTTAAACGTGTACCTTTGTAATTATGTATATGTACATTTTGGAAAATGTCTTATGTAACTGTTTTGTTTATCTTGTATGAAACAAATCCAATGAAATAAGTGACTCTCATTAGATAAATATGTATATAGGCATAATAAGCAAAGGCTTCAGCCTACACATTTTTCAGCTATTATGTGTATTTTTTATTTATTATGGAAAATTGTCTGTGAGGGACTAAAATAAAACATTTTTGTTGAATTGAAAAATTGAAACACAGGAAACAAAACTAGAACATGTGCAAACCCACCCAAAACAAGCACAAGAACAGATCGAATTGTTGCTATATATGAATGGGTCATTGAATTATTAAAAAAAGAGATGTCTGCACTCTGAAGTGAAAGCTCCAGAAAATTATGATTACAACCAAATGCATTTAAGCAGTCAGTTGGGAAATGTTGTGCTTGGTTGTAAAGCTTGGTTGTTAAAAATGTTCTTGGAGATTTCAGTGAGCGCACATCAATCTTTCATGTGTGTTTACTGCTCCTACAGCTGAGCCCAATTTGGTCCCAGTCTAGTCCAATGGTATACGTCTGGTCTGGAAATTTCTTACATTCTCTCAGCACATTACATTTTCTATGCAAAAAACGAAATGCATTCATCCTTTTGCTTTTGACTTTCACTGAAAAATGCCTCTTTCAGTTCTGTTAACATTATAAATGTAATGATTACACATAAAGCTGTTCATTTTCATTGCATTAATTCACATATCAGATGGAAACATCCGAGAATTGCCTAGGTTGTGCTGAGGGAGTGAGTGGCCGTATGGATGAACAGATACATGATGGAGGATGAGATCAGGGGCTCGGGAGACTGGGAATGGGCTGGGCTGGGTGGAGCTCAGATGAACTGACCAGCTTCATGTATAAAAGCCTCTCAGTCTCACATCCTGCCGTGACTCAGCTTTGATCAAAACAACAGGCACACGGACCAGAAGAAGAGGAAGATACACTAGATTATCAGTCTATAAAGTACAAGGATTATAGGCAAAATCATGAGTCACTCCTCATATCGCACCTCTTATCAGCGCACTTTTGGGGCGCCTGCATATAGCCCAGTGTCCAGTCGCGTAGGAGGCCGTTACATCTCCTCCTCCACACCCACCCGCTCTGTGGACTTCAGGAGCCGCTCCAGCGCTCCGGGCCCCCGGCTCTCTTATGATAAAGTGGACTTCTCTATGGCAGAGGCCGTCAACCAGGAGTTCCTGACCACACGCAGCAACGAGAAACGAGAACTGCAGGAACTCAACGATCGCTTCGCCAGCTTCATCGAGAAGGTGCGGTATCTGGAGCAGCAGAACACAAAGCTGACTCTGGAGTTGGGTCAGTTTAAGGAGCAGCAGCAGGGGCCGTCGGTACGGGTCAATGAGCTGTGCCAGCAGGAGATGAGAGAGATGCGCAGACAGATGGAGCTCATGGGCAACGATCGAGACCAGATGCAGGTGGAGAGAGACAACCTGGCTGAAGATGTGGCCCTGCTCAAGCAGAGGTGTGTGTGAGGGCTGGTGGGGTGTGTGTGTATCTACACATGACAGATTCTGCATTGTTAATATTTCTAGAAAACTTCTGACCTTTAATGTTTGACACTGGCTAGTGTAAGTGGATTGTTCACTCAAATAATTAATCTTTTGCCATCATTTTCTCATCCTCATGTCATTCCAAACTTTGGAATACAAAAGAAGTTAATGTTATCGTATGTTTGTTGTATTGACAAAAAAAGTTCAAAATATATGTGTTTGGCTGAAGACAGAGAGTCATGCAGGGTTGGTACGACATGAGGATGACAATTTTTTTATGCATTTTTAGGTAAACTAACCATTTAAAAGAAAATTGGACTGGTTGTTAAGTTAAAAGTTAAAGTTAAAAGTGAGAACGATTGAAAGTACTTTGAAAAGTGGAGGTACAGACATTTCTAAGTGTGGGAGGATATTTTGAGCAGCTGATATTTGACAACTGCTGTTATAATGATACCTGTTGTAACATGATTCTGAAGGATTAATAATATCAATTTATTCCTTTATTTAGATGCATTGGGATACCATGGATATAAATGAGTATATATAGGCTACACTAGGAAAAAAAACAAATAAAAAAAGTCTATAAAGAAAAAATATGTTTACTTTGATACAGAGGAGTCTGTAGAAAAGAAAAGAGCTTTGCTTTAGTGATGAAAATCTGAAAAGTGCAGATATCATTAGAGGTAATTAAGATTAGATCTTTAAATAACCGTATGTCCGTAGCCTATAATGAAGTTCATGAAACATGGGCGTGGCAGCGAATGAAAGAGACAAAGAAACCGCTGCAGGGATGAGGGATCCTCCCATCATCATCTAGACTGCGGTTTACAATGTGTCTAATGGAAGAGACAACTAATGCTTCATAGCCTAATATTTAGTCTAAATCATGACAGACCCAATTTCATGCGTGTACTGCAAAAACACAAAAGCTCATACAGATGTGTCACTCATCACTGCTTAAAACTACTTTAACCTCAACACTTTTTGAACTATATTAAAGTAAGTCGCTTGTTTCACACCCGTGCACGAATCTGCAGCTCATCGTAATTAAGACATCATCAGGTCCGCGATGCTCCGTCACGCCTCAGAAACACAGGATTAATGTCATCCTGGGCGTTTTTCTCGAGGACAAAAGGTAAGAGGCTCTTCAAAAAACTCGGAGAAAGTAAAACAACAATATTACAAAATATGAGGCAAAAGCACCATTTTTTTTATAAAGTAACACTATCCAACAGACACCAATGGATACGGTCAGGGGATCTCTGGATAATCCGTAATGTTTTAAGGCAATGGTTGTACTTCCTATGAAGAACACACTGTATTAATATGGTCTTCTAGAACAATCATGCTGGTTCGGTGCTTTAAAAATATCACTTTGGTGTTCAGGACCGTTTGTCCGGAGTCAGCTAGGCCTACTAGACCTTTTAGCCAGCGGGTAATTTCTGAAAATTGTAAAGGTCTAATAAAATTAAACGATTGTAATGCCATATACAATAGAAAGTCAAACTAATGTACTAATAACAAAAACACAACTAGAACATAGACAACACTTGCAGTAGGTAAAAAATGATCGATATGACTGATCATATGCAATGTCAGGCTTCTAAAATAATTTTTTTAAGTTATAAGAAAATAAGAAAAAGAAAAAAGATTTTAAAAGGTGTAAGGATGAACTTTCTAAGCATATGCCAAATTATGTGTCAATATATAGTAAAAATTACTTTGAATTATAAAAATATTGATTATGTTTAGTTTTCATTTTAGTTTTAGACATTTGACTCTTAGGTCAGTTCAAAATAAGTGACAATGTGGGGCTGTATAGTTGGACACCAATGATATAAAGCAGAGGGACTGTGTGATTTGCTAGTATTGCTGTCCTGTGGCGAAACATGAGGGCGAATGCGTTTAGACCAAACATGGATTAGAGATTGAGTGTAACATAGCGCACCAGTGAGTGGTGAGATATTTTGGTGAGATTGTGCAAGAAAAATGGCAGGAAAGGCATTGTATTATGTCTGGTTTCTTGGTATTACCTTGTCAAAGCCAAACCAATGAGTTTTCAAAAACGCTATGAGTAACACACCCAGGAGGGAGAAGGATCTCCACACTCGGGAGGTGAATTCTAGACCGTGGTCAGACACTATGTCTTCCCAAAGGCTGTAATTGATAATTTAATGTAATTGTAATTAATTGCTGTCTCAATGGCCCTTCAACGGCACTAAATGACAATCCTTGGAGAAACAATCCTCTACGACAAGCACACAGGTGAACTCATCTGATGCCGTGTAATTGTGATGAAATCCATCCAGAGGTGTGACTAGGGATGATGAGGAACGGGCAGAGGAAGGGGCTTTTCTGCTGGAAGATGTTATGGAGATTTGGATGGGCTCCAGACTTTCGATGGGCTGAGAATGTACCAGTCTAAAGCCCTATTTGGACGGGATTAGTTTAACATGGAGAGGTGGGGTAAAGTAATTATTACCAGAGCTTCTCAGTGATTATAGTCCCGTCCGAAAGTGCAATCTCAGTTATAATTACGGACAATATTAGTAAAGATTACGGCGACTTTTACCTTCTGTAAAAAGGTCAGGAAAAATAACCTCAGGTAATACTAATCCCGTGCAAATAGAACCGCTGTAAAAATGTGTAACCCCTCACCCGGGTCCTTCTCGCCCCGCTATGTGCGGGCTTCGAACCAATGGGCAAATTTGGCCAGGATGCCGGGGTTTCACCCCTACTCTTTTTCTGAAGGACATACTGGGATTTTTAATGACCACAGAGAGTCAGGACCTTGGTTTAATGTCTCATCCAAAGGACGGTGCTCTTTGACAGTGTAGTGTCCCCGTCACTATACTGGGGCGTTAGGACCCACACAGACCACAGGGTGAGCGCCCCCTGCTGGCTTCACTAAAACCTCTTCCAGCAGATACCTGGTTTTCTCATGAGTCTCCAATCCAGGTACTGACCAGGCTCAACCCTGCTTAGCTTCAGTGGGCAACCAGTCTTGGGCTACAGGGAGATATGGCTGCTGGAAGTATGGAGGCACTTAAAAAAAGCATTCAGGTGCGTTCTAGGCAATGGGACTCAAATGTTTTCCACATACCATTCAGATCAGAAAGAAGGTCGAAAGCACTTGTTAGAGGCACAAAACTTTTTTTAGTTTTAGGTTAGTGCCTGTTACCAACATAATCCAATGTGAATTTAATTAATACGTAATATTGTTCGACCGGACTTCACTGTTTTATATAAATATAAGTTATATGTGTTTTTGCACACGATATCAGGAAGCAACGTAATACGCACATGACGACAGGAGTGAATACGTGCCCCTCTCACTTCTGCTAGTTTTACTGAGATATCTTATCCAGTGCCAATAGGCCTTAAAACCAGAGGAAGAGACATCGACTTGCATGATGCACAAAGATGCACTGGTGAAGGGATCCTTTACTGTTGAAAGTCAGGCGAGGCTTGGGTTTTCCAGGACAGAGACTTGGGTTTTGCACGCAGGAGGGAGGCGAGTGGAGCTCTGTTATGGTGGATGGTAATTATATAGCTTAGAAATTCCTCTGGTACATTTGTACTCCCCAGGACTAATATTATAGCAGAGAAAATGGATCAAAGGCGTCTGAAACTCACACTTCTCCATTTTGAGGAACAGACGATGCTCCCGCAGCCTTTGCCAGACCCGAAGTCAAGGAGAGCCATAACTATGAGAGGTACTGTAATGTAGGCACTGGTCACTGTGAGTTTAGTACACAAGGGTGTGTATTACAAGGAGAGTATGAATGGACCTAACTGGAAGATGAGGAGGTCTCACAGGGTATTCTGAGATGATATAATCACCAGCTCCGCAGAACAGAAAAGGGGTTGACAGAAAAGTGCATAGGATCCTCTTCTGGTTCTGGAGAGTGACGTGTGCATTTGGGTGTTCATGAAGGCAGAGCTCGATGAAGCTGTTCAACCAGTTCCTTAATCGCATCAGTAGCACATGATGTCCCTGTGATGATGTTGGTGTGGTCTTCTGTCACAGACGCATCGATTCACTGGGGATTATTTAGATAGCAGGGTTTATTGCCACTTGGGAAATACAGGAATACAGATGAGTAACAGATTCATTGTAACTGCCTTGTTCGCTGGAGAGTCAAGCCAATTCAAATCACCTTTATTTATATAATTATTTTTACAATACAGATTGTTTCAAAGCAGCTTTACAGTGATAACAGGAAAATAATGCAACAAAGTTTGTTTTGGCTATACAGCAGATATAGAAGAAAATAGTGTCACAGTCCAGCTTAAGTTAGTTCAGTGATGATTATGTAAGGGTTAATGCCCGACGAGGTGTCCATTGTCAGGTTTTAATGGACGACGGCGAGGTGTGAACCGGCCGACGCACAGCGGAGGACGGTTGCCTCCGCCGAAGTCCATTAAAACCTGACAATGGACACCTCGGAGTCGGAGGGCATTATTAACCCGCTTATACCATGGTCACTTGTCAAATAAAACATGTTTAAAACATTAGTTTATATTTTAATTAGGCTAAATCTAGTTTTTACAAATAATAAATAATAACTTGCCTGACGGTTTATTTAGCAACCGGAGATATTTATAGTCCGCTCAGCTTGTAGAACCCTTTCAGGTTCAAAAATGCATTTTTTTTTTCATGAAACACAAAGGTAGGCATAGTTATTTTTTTATTACACATAAAACAATTAATCAAAGAACAAAAAAAGAGCAGCAGCGGTGTAATTTTCAAAGCTGGAGTCCATTTCTTTTTGAACAATAAAGTCTCTGAGTGTATTTACTGCCCATTTCGAATTTTTTTCGTGTTGATCTCATCTTTTTCGTCTTCTATTTGATTCAATTCTCCCGGTGTTATCTCTTTGTGTCGTTTCTCCGTTTTATTTAAATTTTTTCTTTCTTCAGCAGCATCCCAGTCGTCAAAGTTGTCATATTCTCCATAAATGTTAAAAGAAATAACGAAGTCGCTCATTGTTGTATTAGTAGGCTATGTAATATCTAACTAACGTTAGATGTTTGTTTTGATAGAGCAAATTGTTAACGGATACTTTGACTGCATGTTGCTATGGTTACTCACAGCTGTTGTAGGCAGCGCATTTATTTATTAATTTCGAATGGTAAACAGGCAGTTTCACCAGAACTACTTTACTAGGTGTCCTCTATCACTTTTTAACGGACACCCTGCAGCCAATCAGAATCGAGTATTCACCCAGACCATGGTATAAATTTTGTTGTAAAACATTATAAATTTAGTTCATTTATCTATACAGCTGCTCTTGAATTAGTGATGTTATCATCGTCTGCAGGCAGATCAATAATATTGTTGAATATTAAGTGTCCAAAAGCCAAAGGCGACGGTGATAAGGAACCAAAACTTCATCAGGTGACAGAATAGAGGAAAAAACCTTGGCAGAGTCACACAAGGAGCAACACAATGGGAGAGTACACAATTATTTAATTAAAGCCTCAACTCAACTTAAATTTATTTATAAAGCACTTTCAAAACCAAAGTGCTGTACATGAATAGCACAGAACTCTAAAATTATTACAAACATAAAATAACTCTAAATCATAACAACAATCAAGTCATCCATTATATAGCAAATCACTCAGATTTCTCTAACCTAATCGAACGCCAAAAGCCAGAAGAAATAAGTATTTAGATCACTTTTGAAAGTGTCCATACTTGATGAGGATCTTATAGAAAAGGGCAGGATCTACAACAGCAAAGGCTTGATCTCCTCTATGCCTCAAACACGACTGTGGGATAGTTAAACACATACTCTGAGAGGAACGCAAGTGTCTTTGAGATTGGTAGTAATATATTATGAAATGAAATGGATACAGCAGTTTTAGGACTCCCTCTACGTGTTTGGCCTATAATATGATTAGCTTATTAAATTTGCCTGAACATTTCTCCCAGTCGGAACTAATGTAATCTCAGATGCTTTTAAGCTAATCAGTTTATCGGTTCTCTGACTCTCTGCCAGGCTAGATTTTATATTTATATTAAGACCTTCACTTCAGGCATACAGTCTTCAAGGACAGTTTCTTTCATCAGTCTCATCATGGGGGCAATTAGCATTGACAAAAACCCAATAGGATTTTTCCACAGGCTTTTGGATTATTGCTAAAAACAAGCTCTATGATCAACAGAAGTTTATGATACTTGCACGTTTTTGTCAATCAAGATAATTATCACAGATGAACACAACTTTTATGAATATTCCTAAATGCAGTCGCCAGAAGTAAAAAGCTAAAGGTAGGCTATAAACGAACTACAACACGGTCCCATGACTTCAACTTCACCATCACTAAGCTACACTAATCTAGTTAGGATAGTTTATAAGAGCACATTTATAAGCATAACGAGCCTTTAAAGCGGATCAGAGCGGTCCCATTTAGCCACTTGTTAGCAACCGCATTTTTCAAGAAAGCTTAAAAAAATCACGAGTGTGGTTATATTTATGTATTGTATGTCATAGAATAAAACATGAAAGTGTCTTGAGCTTGTGTCCACCATAGACCTTATTTCAGCCATTTAAAAAAAACATTGACTTCGGGACGATGGAACCGAAAGTGCTAAAATGCAACTCGCTTCCGCATTTTGGCCTACAAAGTGATACCTGTACCACTCAACAGCGCTTTTTCACTGCGTGGTACGACTTGGCTCGCTTTACTTTGGCTCGGTTTGCTTTTCCACTACAATTTAGTACCGTTTCGAAGTGGGTGGGATTTTATACTAATCGTTATAGTTGCGACGGCTCTACTGCCGTGACATCATCGTAAACGCAACACAAACAATTGCACAGCAATGGAGCATATAGGCCCTGTCCCAAATGGCACACTCCGGATTTGTTGAGTTCCTCAGAGTCCACACTTTGGTGACGTCATGTAGTGTAGACCTATAGGGCTCTTGGCGCGAGTCCACGAGGGCGCATTGAGAGGCATTTTTGGGACAGACTCGATCGTCACGCCGGAAATAGGACAACGATATGGTTGTTGTTATGGACAGGAGCTGCAGGTTCGGAGAAACATCCTGCCTATTGTTGTTGTTGTTACATATGACTCAGTAGAGCCCTGACATTCGGTTCTATTTATTGAATGTATCATAATGCGATCGTATAATTCAGCGCGCTATTATTAGCCTATGTTTGAAACCGTAATGATACTTACACTTAAATATTTTCTTCTCAGCCATGTTAACAATTGTCCGTGAGAGAAATCTCCTCCCATCCGTTGTCTGTCTGGCCTTTTGCAAGGATTTCTGGGTAGTTAAAGTGTGTGGAGCCTGCATCCCTGCGGGCTTCATGGAAGACCGCTTCAAGGGTACAAGGGGGCGCTGCTGAGCACACTTCAGAGCGTTAAAATGATGAACAGGACGGTCTATGGACTCGTAGACTCAACGAACGCGCAATTTTAGTCCACGAGACCGAAAGTCCACATGAAGTGCGCCATTTGGGACAGGGCCATTGTGTCGCAAATCCAATGACACTGGTAGTGATGATTCTCTCTGACCAATCAGTGATCTGCAGTGTTTACACGTCACATTTTAGTATCGGTGCAGCTCGCTTGAACCGAGGTGGTACTCTTTAAGTGAGCCGTACCATGCAGTGGAAAAGCGTCATTAGTCAGACATTTTAATACATAGCTAAAGACTTCAGAGAATATCACAACACACAAATGCTCACACAACACAATATCAAATAAAAGAGATTACAAGATTAAAGCCAAGTTTTTGTTTTTTTAAAGAGAGTGATTCTAACAGCACACTAATGTATAAGTTGATGTTTGTTCTGTTACTCACAAAAAGGAAAAGGTTTTTATTATTATTATTGAAGTGGACTTATATTTTCTCTTAATTGTAGGTTAAATGAGGAGATGCAGAAAAGACAGGAAGCTGAAAATAACCTGACTCTCTTTCGTAAGGTAAAGCGAGAATGGAAAGTATATCTTACAATATGCACTTCTACTGAATGCTATCTCTGAGCTTTATTATTTTTATACAGTCATTATCATACAGTGGATATAAAAAGTCTACACACCTTTCACAATGTCTTGGTCTTCGTGCTTCACTCGCTCGCGAGAGAAAAAATTTAAATTCTGTCATCATTTACTTTTTAAGTTTCACAAGGGTGAGTACATGATGACAGAATTTTCAAAAGGGGAGATGAAGTGCGATCATATAATAAACATATAATAGTGCTGCTTCTAATGTTTACATTTTTAATAATGTTTATTAGTACTTATGAGGCACATATTAATGCCTTATTCTGCATCCCTTAATCCTACCCAATACTTAAACTTTACAACTGTCTTACTAACTATTAATAATAAGCAGTAAATTATAAGTTTATTGAGGCAAAAGTTGTAGTTAATAGTGAAGATGTGTTGCCCATACTAAAGTGTGTGTGTGTGTGTGTGTGTGTGTGTGTGTGTGTGTGTGTGTGTGTGTGTGTGTGTGTGTGTGTGTGTGTGTGTGTGTATGAAGGATGTGGATAGTGCTACACTTGCCCGTCTGGAACTGGAGAGGAAGATTGAATCTCTGATGGACGAGATTGAGTTCCTCAAGAAGATGCATGATGAGGTGAGAGACAAATAGATCATTAATGAATGATGAATTAGAGGACCTGCCTGCTTTTATTGATGATATGCTTAAATGAAACTTACATTGGTCACATGCTTTCTGTTACCAATGCATTTACTATCGATAGATTTCACGTGACATCACACCCTAATAGGAACGCCCACCTGAAAGACTAAACAATGCTTTGCTCCACTGCCTGCCAGTCAATTTTCCCCTGGTTTAAGTACTAATGTAGGAAGACACTTATATTAAAAGACCGAACTCTATATAAACACTTTATTTATGAAGCATAATATATAAAGGCAAGCAGATGAACCCAGGATATAAACACAATGCACATTTTTCCATAGAAAACCATTAGCAAGAAAACGCTTAACTGTTTATATTCTGGGATTATTTGAATGCCTGTATATATAGTTCCATGGATGTTTTTCCCACCAGGTCTCCACGCCAGTCACGTGTCTGAAAACTATGAAAACAACGCACCAAGAAAAATGTTCAAATATACACTGTTTAAAAAATTCTTGCACTTTTTTTTAATGCAATCTCCAATCTAATTTAATGGGGAAATACTGAAATCTCAAAAAGTTTCAAAATCTTTGTTTCAATAACAAATGAGTTATAACATATATCATTGGTATCATGGTAACATTGTTTCTTACTCTCAAGTAACAAACACACAAAAAAGCCCCTGCATATTCCATTACAAAAAAGTAGTACAAGTCATTTCTATTTTATGAAGTAAAAGAAAGAAAATCACACGTTTATTTTCCAATTATAGCCTACTTTATGTAGTAAGTAGCTACTAAAATCAATGTACCAGTACTTGTAAGTGTACTTTTTCAACATTTCTTGAGACTCAATTGGCCCACTTTTTAGTTTATAAAAGTTTACTTTTAAAGGGTTAGTTCACACAAAAAGGAAAAATCTGTCATTAATTTCTCACCCTCATGTTGTTTCAAACCCGTAAGACCTTCGTTCATCTTCAGAACACAAATCTTGTGAAGATCTTTTGATGAAATCTGAGAGATTTCTGTTCCTCCATTGACAGCTGAGTGGCAACTACCACTTTGACGCTTCAAAAAGTTCCTAAAGAGATTGTAAAACTGATCCATATGAATTTAGCGGTTTAATAAAAAAATTCTGAAGAGAAACGATCAATCTATAAGATTTAATGTAGGCTTTTATTTATTTTATTCTCTCAAGTTTCATTAAAATATCTTCATTTGTGTTTTGAAGATGAACGAAAGTCTTACAGGTTTGGAACGACACGGGAGTGAGTAAATGATGACAACTTTTTTGGAGATTACTATATTATATACTATAATACTACGTATATAGATTACCTTTTTTCTTGATTACTATAGCAAATCTCTTATTGAACATGGAATGTTCTTTAAAATGTAATTCTAAGTCACTGTTTAAGACCTGAGAGAAATAAATGTAAACATTTAAATAATTGCATGTATTTTTTAAAATATGTAGGAAATTCAGGATGTGCATGTGAGCGCTCAGAACCAGCAGCTGAAGATGGAGGTGATGGAGACGTCCAGCCGGCCTGATCTGACCGCAGCGCTTCGAGACATCAGAGCTCAGTATGAGACCATCGCCTCGAAGAACATGCATGAGTCTGAGGACTGGTACAAGTCCAAGGTGAGTGTGTGTGTGTGTGTGTGTGTGTTCTATTGATGACAGTACAATCCTGCAATACATACTGATCATCTTCATGTGTTTTCTTTGTTAGTTTGCAGACCTGACTGATTCAGCCAAGCGCAATGCTGATGCAATGAGACAGGCTAAACAAGAGACCAATGACCTGAGGAGGCAAATCCAAGCCCAGAACTACGACATTGATTCTCTCAAGAACACTGTACATATGAAAACCTAACCTCTTGCTAAAGAGTCATGTGTATTTCTGTAGTCATCATAGTTCAAGGCCGTAACCACGTCTTGAACATTGCATGTAAACATACTCACTGTTAAAACTAAAGCATTTCGTCTTCTGTGAACAGAAGAAGGCCCTTACTGTTCACAGAAGACGAAATGCTTTAGTTTTAACAGTGAGTATGTTTACTTGCCTTCATTGATCTGATTGGCCATTTCAATCATTTTGACTTTGATTTGAACACAGTTAGAAATGTAACCTTTTGGCAATTTTTAAAAATGACTATGGTGGTTACGGCCCTGTTATAGTTAGCTTTATAGAAAAACAATATAAGTGTTTGGGGCTCCCTTATTTAGATACATAATTGTGTGTTTGTGATGGTAGAATGAGGCCCTGTCGAGGCAGATGAGAGAAATGGAAGAGCAGTTCGCTGGAGAAGCTGGAAACTATCAGGAGACTGTGGGGCGTCTAGAAGAGGAGATACAGCGCCTGAAGGAGGAGATGTCACGCCATCTGCGGGAATACCAGGATCTGCTCAACGTCAAGATGGCCCTGGACATCGAGATCGCCACCTACAGGAAACTTCTGGAAGGAGAGGAAAACCGGTAAGAATGACGACAGTGAGCCGCTTCAACAGGTTTCTGAATGTTTTACTCCTGGTAACTGATGACCTTTGTACTTCGTCTTTCAGAATTGCGGTTCCTATCATGAAAATGCCTTCAATGAGTGGACAGTTCAGTGGTGGTGAGTCTATCATTCATAACTTATAAAAGAATAACCTGGAGTGTTTATTAGGGGCCAAGAACCGAAGGTGCGTAGGCACCTATTGTAATGGTTGGCGTTCTTATTATTTTTCAGTTTCTTCTTCTTCCACTCGGGAAGTCTATGGCAGACCATAGAACCGCTTGCGGTAAAGTTATG
Organism: Siphateles boraxobius; assembly: GCF_051911475.1. NCBI lineage: Eukaryota > Metazoa > Chordata > Actinopteri > Cypriniformes > Leuciscidae > Siphateles > Siphateles boraxobius. The sequence goes on along the minus strand of NW_027509141.1, from coordinate 1,762,473 downwards.
AAATTTGGCACACAGATAGAGGACAGTCTCAGCTGTCACCATAGCGAATTTGGAGTCTCTAACTCAAAAAAAGAAAATTTCCTCTCATTCCTTGGCTAAGACGATTCGATTCGTCATGAACAAATTTTCCGCCATTTTGAATTTTCCGAAAAACGTACTTTTTCGAACTCCAATTTTCACCAAAATTTAATCATATCATCTTCAGGTTGCTGCTCTGATTTTATCGAAAATTGAAACCAGAGCATCTTCAGACAATGGTGACAAAAAGTTATGTAATTCAAGTCGATTCGTTGAACCGTTTTCAAAAAACGCGCAAAAAAGGCTCTATCTCCTCAACGTATTGTATTTAGACAAAACTTGGTCCATGTCATCACAAGTATGACCTGAGGCTACATGCTGCGTTTCGTCTTAATAGATTCCTTGGGTCATGCTGAGAACATAGATACCAATTTTGCCATAGTTGGCCAAATTTCCTGTCCGCCATTTTTCTTAAAAAAAACTACTTTTTCGAACTCCTCCTAGAGTCTAGTAGCCTGGGAAAACCCAGACGAACTTCCGGCAAATTTAGATTTGCTCCGCAAGTTAGTCTGGCGAAGAGCCCATTCAAGCTCATTTCCAATCTTTCCAAATCGAGGCACCAGTCACAAACGTTGAGGCGGGCTTTACAAGATGAGGATCGATCTGATTGGTTTTAAGGTCTATCCAATTGCGCCCAGAGGCATTTGAGCGACGTCCGTTGGTGACGCCCCTTTGGAAGTGAGATGTCAATGAACCTTCCCCAGACCCTAACTCAGTTACGACTGAGAAGCGTCTGGTTTTAACCAGGCTAAGAGTCTAGACCATTGGTCCGATTTTCACCAAAAAATCATCTTTAGACCATGCTGGCAAAAATATATATATTTCTGTCGATAGGCAAAACCGTTTTTGTTTACTGCATTAACAAATGTAGGCATGATGCCAAAATGACTCTGATGCTGTATCTCCGCAATAATTTGGCATATTGACACCAAACTTTGCATGCGTCATTGTCAGCACACTCTGACCACACCACATCAATGTGGTCACAGCACCACCTATTGGTCGAAAGTGAGAAATCAAAATACTAGTTTTATAGTATTTTGTACTAGGCCATTTTGCCTAAAATCATCTTAAAATGTCTTAAATTGCCCGTTGTTGCAGTTGGTCTGATGCTCGCACCCATGTTGGCATGACTTATGTTCTTTGTGCTTTGTGCACTGAAAGTGCATAGGCCCCTTTTGAAATCGTTGGCGTTCTTCTTCATCTTCTGTTTCTTCTTCTTCCGTATGGAAGTCTATGGCAGCCCATAGAACCGCTTGCCGGAAAGTTATGAAATTTGGTACACAGATAGAGAAGAGTCTGACCAGTCACCATAGAAGATTTGGAGTCTCTAACTCAATCCCTCTAGCGTCACCAACTGTCCAAAGTTTCACTCATGTTTATGCTAGTAACTTTTGAACCGTAAGGGCTAGTAGCAAAGTAATTTCCCCCTCTGATTCCTTGGCTCAAGACCATTCGATTGCACCCTATGAAGTCCTTTTCCGTCATGATGATTTATCCGCCATTTAGATTTTTTTGAAAAACCTACTTTTTCGAACTCGTCCTAAACGTTTGCTCCGATTTTCACGAAAATTAACCAGATCATCTTCAAACCATGCTGACAAAAAATTATGGAATTCAAGTAGATTCATTAAACTGTTCTCGAATACCGTGCAAACTCATTTTACGTAGCGCTTGCGAAAACAAACGTAAGGCTGTATCTCCGCAACGCTTTATCGTTATATTCCCATTTTTAATTTTGTACAAAAATGCTGTATTTTATTAATGCATGAACTTATTACAAAACTCAGTATGGGTCATCAGTACGATGCCCTAAAGGAGCCTGAGAAGTTTCGAACCAGCGCCACCTAGTGGTAAAATAAAAATTTCAAATGCTTTTAACTGACTTATGTGGTTGACTTATTTTCACGGGAGTCATCTCCTTAGTTTCCTGAATCCTTGCCAAGTCCAACGATACCAAACATGTAGGTTTCGCCTTCCGGTTTGTGTAGCGTTGTGATTTAGCGCTTAAAAAACATTTGCCAATATCTAATAAACCGTTAGACTGATCAAGACGAAACCACCGTAGGACGTTTAGAAACATAGGTTGTTGGCTGTATGCTAATGCCCTAATGTCAAAATATTAATAGTAAGAAAATACAAACAAAGTCAGATGTAGGTCATTTTTAAAAACACATTAAAAAATAGTACAGGCCAGCCAGGCACGCTATAACAGTGTGTTTTTATTTGAAATATTAACTTTGCATAACATGATGTGTCATTAGTGTTTTAATGTTTATTAATGGTTTTACTTGAAATTACTCTTGGTCTAACGGATGACAACAGTATGAAGGTTAATATTGGTTTACAGGGGGAAACATTATTAATGAAACTTGACAACAACAGTTCCTATATTGTCCTATGGTTAGAATAACCTCAAATAGTATAAAGTATATATTATTGATGCCATAAAAGAACCATGTTTGGTTCCCCAAAGAACCTGTTTGTGGGAAGTTCAGATTTTTCCACTATAAAGAAACTTTGTATTTGAAAGTTTCTACACTGTAAAAAAATTGCATTGAACAGACTTACAAAATTTGTTGAATCTTGTGTAACTTAAATTTTTTTGAAAAGCAATGTATACAGTTGTCATAACTTATTTATCTTTTTTTATGGATGTCAATAGTTCTTTATGGAACCATCAATGCTAATAGAATTACGATTACCGAATTTTAATTTGTCATGTAATTTGTGATTGGTAATAAACTGCATTTTTATAAGTAATCTAGCCAGCACTGTCCACAACTTCATGATTGTGAATCATGAGGTGATTTATTACGAGCTTCAGAAGAAAATTGTTTCCAGGTCTCTACTCAAAACATATTAACCATTTCCGAAACAAAATCATGATTCATCTGTAACATTTTTAAATTCTTTTTTACTACTAAATCATAAGTTGTTTTACTCCACCTTTGCTGTGTGTGTGTGTGATGTCTTTGAACAGATTATGGTCAGTTTTCTGATACTGGACCTGGAAAGAAAGTCCTAATCAAGACCGTGGAGATTCGTGATGGAGAGGTGAGGAACTCCATCAGCAGATCTAGTGATTCCTGTGAAGTTCTACAACAATAAGAGACTGTATCACATTTTACTTAATTTAAAGCAATGTTTAATGTTACATCTCTCTACATTAAATGGTATTAAATGTTTTTGTTTTGTCTGTTAAATTCATATTTGCAGCAACCCAGACTGCAACATAGTGTCTGCCCAGATCCATCCCACATCTGGAATCCACAAGCACCAGATGTGGGCCGGATCTGGGCCGAAACTAAGTTGCTGTCTGGGAAACATCTGATTGATTCTTTTGTTCATTGCTCAGGTGGTGAAAGAATCTACAAAGGAAAAGAACCGAGATGAGAAGAAAGAGTCACACGGTCAAGGAGATTAGAGCGTCCAGATAAATTAATGCTCGAGTTATTGATTGTGTGTTGTAATTTTAAAGGGACTCTAAAAGAGTAAAATTTAGAGTGTTGCTTGTAGTGTAGTGAATAATCAGCAAATCTTTGACTCAGTATTGTGTATATGATGGTGCTATTAACATATATGTGCACAACATGACTGCCTTATCTGAATAAATCATGTGTGTAGACTTAAAGTCACTAACTCTAGATATCCATCAAACATCAAAAACAATATTTCACAAGTCCACGTGTCAATATAATCTTCAAATAAAAGTGAATGTAAACAGATTTGGTTTGTTGTCTATAATGGAGGGTTTGAGCATGAGATTTGACCAGTGATATGAAAGACAAAACAAAATGTGCTTGGTTATTATAAATTACCCAAGGAGAATTACAAACGATTTTGATCTTTTTAAACTTAAATAGGCCTTGTTGAAGAAAACTGGCCCTTGAAGTTGTAAACTTTATATTTAAACAAAACCTTTAACAAGTCATTTGGTATTAAATTACACTTTACCTTGATGGTCCACTTTAGACACTAACCAGAATTTACTTTGCACTTATTTCAACTTACTCAGAATATTAGCAGACTGTTATGTTTAGGGTTCAGGTTATTAGAATAAGTTGACATACTTAAACTAATACTAATCTGAATCTACTAATACTCTAATGACTGCTAGCTGACATGTAGTTACAAAGTTACTTCTAGTTAGTAAAACGTCTAAAATGGACCATGGAAATACAGTGTTTGTTTTGATATAGCATATGAGGTGTGTAAATGTTCAATGTTACCTCTACATGAACGGCACAACTTACCCCCATTGGGGTTCAGAGACCACTGTTTTCTTTGGGAAGTCATATTTTGAAAACAGAATTTTAGATCTCAAGTGATTATTTTCAGGGACGCAATACATTCTGAAAATGATGTATTTTAGTTGGAGACATTACTGTAATGCCGTCCCTTTAAAAACTGGATCAACTCACCTCACTGTCCTGCTAAACACAAATGTGTCCAAATTATGGCAAGTAAGGAATACAAAAGCTCTGACGATGAGCAGAGAAATACATTACATAGCAATAAAGAGAAAACCTTGGAAATACCCCTAAAAAAAAAAGAAGTGTAAAATGCCTTCTCTTTTCTTGTTTTTCTTGTTGAACAATCCCAGGTTTTTTTTGTACAAGAAGTAACTAGCATGTCAGTTTATCAACAGATTGTGTGCAGATCTAGCCAACAGTATCAAAATAGAGACGCATATAAAAAATGTTTTGGTTACACTCAATTTTAAGGTTTCATTGTTACAGTGTAATACATTTAAGTAATGAGTAATATGAATTAACAACATGTACTTACTATATGGTTAGGAATAGGTTGAGGGTTAGTTGGATGTAATTATGCATAATTTACTGTACTATGGTGAGTACATGTAACAAGGACACTGCAAAATAAAGTGAAACTGATTTTGTTGTGTTGCATTGACACATCATATATGCCACGTATCGATGCATTCCTGATATAATCCCAAAGGATGCATATTAATACCTTTAGACCTCACACACCTAAAGGCAAACAATGCAAACCATCAATCAAGCACATCAACACAGATATAAGAGAGAATCTAGTAAGGAATGGGGTACTTTTAATGTAAATAGCAGAAACAAAAACAGCCCGGCACTACAGGGATTACATGTGTATCACAAAATCAACCTCAAAGAACTCTTCATTTTAAAAAAAGTAATAAAAAATGGTCAGATCCATTTGTCTATACATTTCCAAACCGCTCGGCACGTTTTCGCTTCTTTGCCTGAAAGAGAAAGAAAGGGAAGAGGGTGAGGAGAAACTGGAGACTGTAACACGGCTTCGCTTCACAGGTCTATCTCAATCCAATCAACAACCGATCCCCAGATAATCCGTTCCGGTCACAATACGGGAGAATATCTGTTGCTCTTTCCATTACATTGCGACTTTAAAACGGTGTAATCACTCAATGAAGTGAGAGTTGTGAGAGAAAGGAACTTCATTAAATAAAACCTTGAGAAATACACAAATCTCAACATGTCTTGTGGCGTCTGGTTTCTCATACCTCTGAATCCTCGGCTCCGGCGGAGGCTGCACTCGTGACAATGCCGAATCTCTCCTTCCTCTTCTTAAGCTTCTCGTCATCCTCAACCTGTGAAACACACAAACACTACCTTAACAGTTGTACTCGTTTCCGTAGGTTTCATGCTCACACCCAAAGCGGACTGTGCTCTTGTATTTTTTTTGTATTCAACGTTTGAAATCAAGCTTCTTTGTGTTGTGTGTAAACTTCTGCACAACAAAATTACCTCACTGTAAAAACACAAATACATTGAGTGAGCAAACATTGGTGAGATGTTTATTTGTGAATAAAAGCTTAAATTAAAATCTGTTTATCATATTAAGCGATCATGTCTGTTTGGAAGAGGGATTAAACTGCTCAGTTCATTTGGATTACTGTTACTGTCATGTCTTTTTGATGCTTGAAAACATTGATGGCCTAGAATTTCTAAAAATTAAAATATTAAAAATATATAATGGCGTGTATCGAAAATCATTAATGTTCATGGTATCTTCAAAGTTAGAAATGACAACACTAATAGATTTGCATTGATCCAAGGTCAAACCACTTTAATTTTCTCATATCCACTGCAGCATCAGCTCTTTCTCACAGTGACTGAAACTGCTTGAAAAAGGAATCAGCCTCTTTAAACCCCGCCTTTCCGAGAGCTGCTCTGATTGGTCAGATGACCCAGTCTGTTGTGATTGGTCTACTCTGCTCTGATTGGTCAAATGACCCAGTCTGTTGTGATTGGTCTACACTGCTCTGATTGGTCAGATGGCCCAGTCTGTTGTGATTGGTCTACTCTGCTCTGATTGGTCAGATGGCCTAGACTGTTGTGATTGGTCTACACTGCTCTGATTGGTCAAATGGCCCAGTCTGTTGTGATTGGTCTACTCTGCTCTGATTGGTCAGATGGCCCAGTCTGTTGTGATTGGTCTACTCTGCTCTGATTGGTCAAATGACCCAGTCTGTTGTGATTGGTCTACACTGCTCTGATTGGTCAGATGGCCCAGTCTGTTGTGATTGGTCTACACTGCTCTGATTGGTCAGATGGCCCAGTCTGTTGTGATTGGTCTACTCTGCTCTGATTGGTCAGATGGCCTAGACTGTTGTGATTGGTCTACTCTGCTCTGATTGGTCAGATGGCCCAGTCTGTTGTGATTGGTCAACACTGCTCTGATTGGTCAGATGGCCCAGTCTGTTGTGATTGGTCTACTCTGCTCTGATTGGTCAGATGGCCTAGACTGTTGTGATTGGTCTACTCAGCTCTGATTGGTCAGATGGCCTAGTCTGTTGTGATTGGTCTACTCTGCTCTGATTGGTCAGATGGCCTAGTCTGTTGTGATAGGTCTACACTGCTCTGATTGGTCAGATGGCCCAGTCTGTTGTGATTGGTCTACTCAGCTCTGATTGGTCAGATGGCCTAGTCTGTTGTGATTGGTCAACACTGCTCTGATTGGTCAGATGGCCTAGTCTGTTGTGATAGGTCTACACTGCTCTGATTGGTCAGATGGCCCAGTCTGTTGTGATTGGTCTACTCAGCTCTGATTGGTTAGATGACCCAGTCTGTTGTGATTGGTCTACCCTGCTCTGATTGGTCAGATGGCCTAGTCTGTTGTGATTGGTCTACTCTGCTCTGATTGGTCAGATGGCCCAGTCTGTTGTGATTGGTCTACTCTGCTCTGATTGGTCAGATGGCCCAGTCTGTTGTGATTGGTCTACTCAGCTCTGTCAGATGGCCTAGTCTGTTGTGATTGGTCTACTCTGCTCGGATTGGTCAGATGGCCCAGTCTGTTGTGATAGGTCTACACTGCTCTGATTGGTCAGATGGCCCAGTCTGTTGTGAACGGTCTACACTGCTCGGATTGGTCAGATGGCGTACAGCGCAAGTGGGAGGATCGTTTTTTCATCCAATTGTTTGTGGAGGCACTGCCTCCCTCGCCTCCTCGGGGGAAACGCCCCCGTTACAAACCGACATAGGTTCAGCAGGAAGTGAGACGACTCGTTTCAGGCAGTTCAGAATAGATTCCTTGTTTTGAGAGACAATTTATCTGCGCTATGAAACAAATATTTTTCTCATTTTGCTTTAAAAATATTTTAGCTTCATTTGGTCATATTACTCATATTAATCATCACTGCTCTGTTATCCTTAAAAATAAAACTAGATGTGTGAAGATCATCAAGTAAACTAGGGTTGGCCAATATGACGATATATCCTGGCGATTATATAAAGTGTGTACCGTCATATGTAACTATAGCCATGTTAGAACAATAAAGTATTCATGAATTGCAAAAATAATGGGGCATACTTGATGTTAAACACTGATGAAGTTATTAAGGGCAATAAGCTTTGAAAAAGAACTTAATGTAATATTTAAAAACCTGTGAGACTGAAACCTGGCTAAGACCTCATGATTAGTTTGAGTTGGCATGAAACCGAAGTTGTGATAGACCACATATTACTTGTCATTTGTGTTCAAGATTTTTTTAAATCATTTTATGAAATATGGAAAAAAAAGTTACCTTTTTAGAAACTGAGGAGACATTCATGCCAAAACGTTCTGCTCTCTTCTTTAATACCTCAACGTCAACCTAAAAGAGAGTGGCATGTTTAAAAGTGATTTTGCACAGATTTAAGTCAGTTATTTAACATTTCAATTTCAAAGTAAGCAAGCAAATTACTTACAATTATTTTCGCTGAAGTTCCTAAACAAAAACACACAAACAAAAAACATCACTGGATGGACATATCCATTACATTTTCATTAATTAGCCATTGAACATTAGAGCCTTTAATTTGAAGAAAGAGACTAGGTGCTAAAACACAGATGTCACACACACACAACAAACACAACAAACACAGTGCAAGCAATGATGTCTGACTGCAAATGACTGACGTATGGGCCAGTCTGAAGTAAATAGTCTTATTTTAGTCTGGGAATCTGCTTAATAAATTGAATACATTTACAATTCAGAAACAGAATAAATGGCCTATGCTCAGATATTTATATTGACCACATTATCAGTATTAATACTTCACAAATAAATTGTACTAATGTTTAAAAAAAAAAAAAAAAAACAGGTAAACATTACTCAGGTTGGAACTTACAAAAGATAAGTATTAGCATTAAAATATATTTCATAACTGTTACTTAAGAAAATTAAGTGATGTATTTAAATAATTTATCAAAAAATTTTAATTAACCAATTTGAACATTAGTTATCAGACAAATTCAAACTACTGACTCACTGCGTTGTGATGAATAAGCACCCAGGGCTGCCAACTTTTGAGTTTAGCTTGGCGTGAGACTACTACAAGGGGGGGGGGGTGCACACGCAAGGTCTCTCGCTCGCTTACCTCTGCCGTGCGCGCGGTTTGGAGCACAATATCTTTACTCTAGATTACGGGATATTTAACTAATTTGCGGTATAACTAGTCGATCGGGAGTGGCTCAACAGGTAGATATATAGATAAACTCATCTTTCAGGCATTTTACCTACCGGGTTGACATTTGAGCGTGAGAAATCGGGGGTGTGGCGTGAGAGCGTGAGAATTGGGTCAATTGCGTGTGTCTCACGCTCAATGCGTGAGAGTTGGCAGCCCTGAGCACCACATTAATTAAAAAAAAAAAAAAAATTTAAAAAAACCTTCAAAAACATGCATAACTTCATTTAAAAATAACAATAGCAGCATTTTTTTAAATCTTTTTTTTATGAAATGTAGAATAAGACGTCTTGGGAACACTTTTGAGATGCACGTCAACTCACCTTTGGAAGGTTCAGGGTCTGGCAAACCAAACCTAATGAAACAAGAAAAATAATTAAGATTCATGGATGCTTCAAAACAATCATCACACATACACAGGTTTGTACATCTATCTTTGAGAGGACATCCATTGGCCTAGTCCCCTTACCCTAACCTGAACCACCACAATTAAGCACCTAAACCTAACCAGGCTCGCTGTGGCCGTACACCGATACTTCACTTGCCCACCGCCCCAACTGTTGTTCTGCTTTTTATAGAAATAAAAACCCTTTAGTTCAGTTGGACAACGGACATATACACCTCGTGTACAGTGTAGTAGGAATCAGATTTCACATATTATGTGACAAGAGTATGGAGAGATGCCTGACAGGAGGATGGCGCAGGATTTGGTGGGCAACCAGGGCCTAAAGTTAACACTCACCAAGCTTCAAATGAGAGTACAAATCGGCATTGACAAGTATATGAAACTGTTAATCGCCAGTTGGCTGGTAACATTTTTATGAATTATTATTATTTATTTTTTAGTATAAACACAAATAAGAGTGTAAACAGTGACAAAAGCAAAATTTTTACGAATTCTAAAAATGCAATGATGTGAGAACATTAAAGTAAACAAATGTGAATTTTGTGCGCACACATATCTCAGACAGCACGCAAATACTGAATTGAGCTCTGCTGTTTTAGGACTTCTTGCACTTGAATGGACAAATTCACAAAAAATTGTGTCCAAAAAATGCCTGTCTCTGCGTATCCTTGTAAACATAGTTGGTAATGCCGTAAGTGAACAAACAGTAGATAGATGTGTACCAGTATCAGTATATTGGATTTGCGCATTAGGTCTTAAAGTGACAGCAGCCTCATATTTCTGCTGCTGTCTGTGTTTATAATGTAAATCAAACAACAAAGAAAAAATCATTCACTGCTCTTGATTGGATAGAGGAAGGGTCGTGTTTTATATTTCATTTTGTTATAAATAGGCTAACATTATACATGCACTGAAAATAATCAATACGCGTTGCCTGAACCACATTTGTGTGGCTATAATATTTAAGATTTTTTTAAATGAAAACGAAAAGAAGCAGAGTGGTGTTTTATAACACATTTCGTTTTATTTTTGCCTAAAATATACATACATAACCGGAATAGCGCGAACTGAGTGACGCTTTCAAGAACGCGCTGTTGCATTTGCAGAATTACCGGACTCGCGTCCTCGGGAGTCCCTCTCCTGAGTCGGACTTGGCATGTCTGAACTTCGCGCACTTTGTATTGAGAAACGGCTAATGTCGGCGCTTATCTTTTTGTGACAAACATGCCGAGTAGCAAGAACAAGATCTGCTGTCATCCATTGTTGTTTACAATGTCGCTTTTTTCTTTGCGCGAAAATGACGTCGATCGCTTCTTTCCGGCATAGGCTACACCACACCTATCAAGTAAGGATACTGTTGGCGGTGGAAACGCAAGCCGGATCAGGGTTTTCAGTCCCGAATCGTAGTGTACCGTACCGCTCAGTGGAAACTAGCCATTATTGTTCAAACAAAAGAAATTTTCTAATTCTTCAGTCTTCGACCCTGTTTTAAAGCCATTTTTCCTCTGATAAAACACACAAACCTTGCTGCTCGCGCTGCCTTTTTGGTGTCCCCACTCGGAGGAACATTGAAGCGCTCCGCTCTCTTCTGAAGCCTCTGCAATAAACACAATTGTAATAGTTTGAACTAGAGCACATTCAACATAAAATGCCTCATGAGTCCTGACAATAATGAAAACAACCAGAGGAAGTAAGCCTGTAGTGAATACTCAGTGACTATATTAACTACACTAGTATTCAGTGAAATGGTTTTCCAGATCAAACTGAATTTATATTGATGAATGATTAATCATTTTTAAACTATTTCATTATTTCAAGAGTGCAAATAAATAGATTCTTCACTTGGTCTTAAAGTAAAAAATTTCACAGCCTGCTTCATTTTTCCTCGATGAAATTGGAACCTCAAGTATCGCCTGGGTTAAACATTTAATTGTTGCAAATTCATATTTTTTAAATAGATTAAAAAAAAGTTAAGAGTTTTATTAAGACTAAAGAGTAAATTTTGCTACTACAATTTTGGTATTGTGACCACATCTATAAATGTATGATAGTACGGAAGAACAATGGTAAAGTTTAATAGTAGTAATTACTAGAATCAAGGGCTGCAGAGCAGTGTTATTTTAACTCATTCACCACCATTGACAGAATTTTCCAGCTTTCCGTGTTTTCACTGTTATACGGTAGGGGGCGCTATTACACATCTAGAAGAGTACAGAATCTCCTGATCAAAACACAGGAAAAGACGATGCAGAAGCAAGTGATATCATATGCAAAATAACACGATCATCAACATTTAACAGCATATAAATCAAAACAATGTTACAGAATGAAATGTCGACACAGGAAGGGTTAATGACTGAAGCTTTTGATGGACTAGATCTACTCCGTCTGTGTTTTGATCATCGTTCTGAATCCCGTCTGGATGTAGTCTTTGACAAAAACGCAATTTTCTCAGCTTTTTCCTCAATATGTTCCTTTTTTTTATGACACTTACCCACATTCAAGTGTTGATAAAAAGAATGCATGAAGTTAGAATAATTTTTTTTTTAAAGCAGAGGCTCTGTTCTTTCTTTTGATATATTGCGTATTCAGATATTCATACAACAAAATATTCTGGGGGCCATGAAACTTTTGTGAAAATTATCAAAAACGCTGGCAGTGGCTGGCAACTTTAAAACTTTTTCATTCAATTTTAAATCAGCTTTTTTTTTGTTTTCATAATTTTAAATAAGTAATTTTGTAATTTTTTTAATATTGCAATTTAGATGTAATAGTTTTTTACTTCAGTTTTAGTAAATTTATTTCCAGTTAATAATTTTAGTCCTTGAAATTAAACTTATTTCAGTCAATTACCATTTCTAATTTTTGTTTAGTTCACATTTTTCAAATAATATTTATATTTTATTTCACCTTTATTTGAATTAACAAATGTTTTAACTATTTTAGTTTTAGTGACTGACAACCCTGCTGTAGAGTCTAAACTAAATTTAAACATTTGTGGTGGCATGCATTTTTGACTACCACTGTATGTGGTTTCAGTTATTAAAAACAACTCTGACCACTTGTAATCGTATCACCAAAAACCTTCCAGTTGGGAATGGGTCATTCACATTACAGCACACAAGTCACATTGACTACTTTATTGACTCTTTCATGGTGTTCCACGTAAGAAAGTAAATTTTCATTTTTGCATGAGCTAATACTTTCCAATAATTAGATATGTAAATTTCCAGTAAATGATATGATCGTTACCTCACCAACTGTAGCAGGAGGGCTCATTTTGACCACCTTTTTCTCAGCCACCCTGAAATCAAGAACACATACACAAACAATTTTTCGTTAGTATTCACATGAAAACAATTAGCTAGGTCTTCAGTAAAGTTAAACAGTTGGGAGAATAGCGGATATGCGTGTACATCAGTATGTTGGATCTGTGTATTCAGTCTTAAAGTGATAGCAGCCTAATAAACCTGATGCAGTCAGTGTCATTAATGTTAAATAAACAACAACAAAAAAATAACACAACTAAAGAAGATTTGACTTATTTTAGGCTAGGTTTGCTGTGGTATTGTAATGGGGTGTGACATTGCGTCAGAAGGGAGGCTAACTGTGTTTGAAAACCCCAGGTTTAAGTGGTTAATTGCAAAATTAGCTTTATGTTAGCCAGACACAAATATTGTGAAGTACAACATTTGCTGATGTATTAAGGAAGTTAATACACACGTATTATGTATTAAGAAAAAAATACATACGTTTCAGGTGGACTCAGTTCTTCCTTCTGGTCAGTGCTCTCTTCTTTGGTAAAAGACTCCTAAAACACATGTGAAGTAAGTTATGATGAGCTTATCAATCACCATGACTGTGTGTGTGCCATCTGGAACCTGACACAAGAAACACTTGTACATTTAAGAAACATTATTTGTCGATTTACACTTAGTATTAAAGCCCATCTCAGCTGATTTGCTGGGCCCAAAGCGTTTTGTGATCTGATTAATGAAAAACAAAAAGAGGCGGATATAGATGCACGTCACCACACTACCTTATAGTGTAAACTTTGATTATTTTGATGCTTCCTGGGCAGCAAAGAACCGCCTACTCACCAGTCAATCATCACCGCTCTGTTATCCTTAAAAATAAAACTAGATGTGTGAAGATCATCAAGTAAACTAGGGTTGGCCAATATGACGATATATCCTGGCGATTATATAAAGTGTGTACCGTCATATGCAACTATAGCCATGTTAGAACAATAAAGTATTCATGAATTGCAAAAATAATGGGGCATACCTGATGTTAAACATTGATGAAGTTATTAAGGGCAATAAGCTTTGAAAAAGAACTTAATGTAATATTTAAAAACCTGTGAGACTGAAACCTGGCTAAGACCTCATGATTAGTTTGAGTTGGCATGAAACCGAAGTTGTGATAGTTTTTTCTTTCCTATTCTGACATATACAATGGGTGCTTCTCATTTCTTATTTGTGCATTCTCGTTTCCTTTCCTCGCGTCTTAGCTCCACCCCTGTAGGATACGAGGGAAGGCTGCAACGAAAGAAAAGGAGGACGGATGAATCGAATGAAAGCTTTCTTTTAATACACTGGATGGAATATTTGATCACTCGAGTGTCAGTTCACAGCGTCATCAGCCGCGCTCAAAGGATCTGCCCTTATGTTGTTGAAGTTTGTTTATTTAAAAAATTCATAATAAATAATATTAAATATGATACCCTGTTGAAATATGTTAGGTGTGGTTTATATAAACTGCAAAGGTAAAGTATAAATTAAAATGATTGTGATCGATGTAAAGGGGGAGGAGAATTGATTTGTACGTCACGTTTAGTCGATAAAACCCTTCCGCATAGGATACACCTGTGCATCCTTCGCTCATGACTCCTCAGGAAGCTCCTCACTCCTCGATCCTCGCGGAGCAATTAGAGAACTGAGATGTCCTTCAAGATGGCTGAGCTTGATTGGTTTCCGGGTCATAGGATGGAGGAGCGAGGAGGGATATTGAGAAGCACCCAATATCTGAGTGAAACGCTCCTCGAATAAGAAAAAAAACAATTGGGGCAGGACTTGATATTGTCCGTGGGGAATTGATTAGATCATCGGTTCCCAACAGGGGGGTCGCGGCCCACAAGGGGGCCTCAGCGAGCTCTGTGGGGGGTCGCATCATATTTTGAAAAGTTTTGAGCAATGAGCATTAAATAAAAGTCATTAACTTTTTTCTGTTCAAAATTTATATAATGAGCGAGTTCATCATGAATCCATCAATCCGTGTTTTTGTCTTATCCTGAACCACTATGGTACACCTATAATAAGTGTTTACATTGGGACTATTTTACACTGGTTTGGATCGCTGCCGCTGCGGAGTAGCCCAGTACCTGCGTGACTCGTCATAGACGTACACAGAGAGAAGTAGTTCCGGCTACAATGTTCTTCCGAAAGACGCATTATTCTGTTTATTATTCTGCAAGTTTATTTTCGCTCGCTAAAGCGCCAAAACATTTGCGCCAAAACATAAAGCGCCACATTGATAAAGCCTCACAAATAACTTGCAAGTATTGAGGCCCCAGCAGCAGTCATTTAGTAATAGCCTATATTCTTTCTTTTTTTTACCTACACACCAGTGGAAATATTTGTTTTTGCATTTCAAATAGGGCCAATATATCTCCTAGGCTTACGTTTTTTAAATTACAAAGGGCCTACTGATGTTTTTGTTATTGTATTTTCAATATTATAGGCTATTATTTGTGCATATCTGATTATAGTAAGCATACCGTTTGTTTGAAAACAACATATTTTGTCATCCTTGCTGCAAGCTAACAAGAGCGATAATATTAAATGTGAAGGGGGCCCTAAAATATTTTCTTGGGAAAAAGGGGGTCTCAGACAAAAAAAGGTTGGGAACCACTGGATTAGATGGTTGGATGTTTGTGGTTTGCTATTGGTGGATCTCATGTGAGCGACAGGTTGCCCTGTCTGGAAGTGAAATTAATTTTAATTCAAGATTACAAGGCACATGAATTTAAAAAAAATTAAAAAATGTGCACGGATAAATTATTTATAATAAATGTTACAATAGCACAAAATAAGAATATTTAAATTTGATTTCGTAGTGACTTTAAATGAGTCTACACCCCCACAACTAGTCATATTTTCAGTGTTCCTCGGAGGTCTGATTTCAATTCTTCTGAAGTGATGGTGCATTATATAATGTTATCCAGTTTAAACAAGCTCCTTATGAGATTTGTACTGGGTACTATAAACGGGTACCTAAACAGCAGAGACCCTCCCCTCGACATCTGTTCATGGCCACGTGTGATCAATCAGCTAAACAGATCTTAATACCAAGTGTAAACTGGTAGAGCACTTCAGAGTGCACACACACACAATGTATTCCTTTTAAATAAAATAACACTGGAGCTACTAAAACTTAACTTTGTCCTGAAACTACCATAGAAAATGCATTACATCCAGGATATCTTACCTCAGCCTCACCATCACCATCTCCATCTCCATCCCCATCACCAAACACTCCCAGAACTTCCTCTTCATTCACTTCTTCTAAAGAAAAAAAAAGAACAAACACATTTTAAATGGGCATTATAACCAGAGTTTGAAATTAACACCTGCCAACCTGCAAACTGCAGGAGAAAATCATGGCAGGTTCCGCACATCAACTCACTATTTAATTTGGTGCATGATGGGTTGTGATTCATAAATTATGTCCTGCCCATCACTATCAGAGCCCCTCCCCAAAAAGGAGCCTCCAACATTAGCAAAATAAAGCATAAAGAGTAACGGTAAGATTTACATTCATAGTTATCAAGAAAAAAGGTAGTAATAATAATAATAGGGGCAGTATTACACTTTGATATAAAACATCTAAGAACATAATTGGAATCAGATCTGTTAAAGTGGACAGATGAAGCCCATGAAGTGGACCATGAAGTAAAATATGTTGCATTAGAAAACACCTACCATGCTCTTCCAGGTAAGCCTGCAGCCGGGCAATCAGATCTCCTTTATTTCCTTTGGCATCTAGCCCTCGAGCAGTGCATTCTAGCTTCAGCTCAGCCAACTGAGGAGATCATATCATTTTAATGACTGGAGTGACATTTATCAACCACAAATAACACATCTGCAGTGTCAGAACCAATGCTTTTTCAGTCCATAAAAAGCTGGCATCTGAACAAACATGGCAACGTCTATATATATGATGAGTCCCAACAAACTAAACTGAATGCAATATGAAACTTCTTGAATGAATGACAGAAAGAAAAATAGACAGACAGAATGAAAGAGACAGACAGATGGACAGAAAGACAGACTGTCAGAAAGACTAAGAGACAAAGACAGACAGGCATATTTTTTTCACTGTGTCATTTATTTAAGACTGTAATATTGAAACTTCACTCAGTACAGTAATTTTCAGTTCTCCTTCCCAAACGACAATGTGTACTGGAGAAATTTGAGGTGGTTTCTTTTGTTGATCTCAAAAAAGCTGTTCATGAGGTGAAGCCAACCTCCTGCCCACTAGGATTTTGTTCCTGCTAGGATTTTGAAAAAAGCCATCGACATCATAGGCCCTTTCATGGTCTCCTTCATGAATTGTTGTCTTAGTTTGGGCGTTGTTCCCACTCCTCTCCAGCACGCCATTGTTAGACCGTTACATAAGAAACCTAATCTTGATCCTTCGGTACTGTCTAATTTTTGCCCCATATCCCATTTGTCATTTTTGGCTAAGCTTATGGAAAAGCTTTTCTTCTCCCAGCTTCAGTCATACCTTAATCTGCATGGTATGAGGGACAAATTTCAATCTGGCTTTAGGTCTAGACATGGTACAGAGTCAGCCTTACAGAGGGTTCATAACGACATTCTTAGAGCCTTGGATAATAAAAACTCAGTGGTTCTGGTGCTGCTTGACCTTGCCGCTGCTTATGACACCGTGGACCACGCAATCCTCATCGCCCGTCTACAACATGATGTGGGTCTACAGGGCACGGTGCTAAACTGGTTCTCGTCATATCTCACCAATAGAACATTCTCAGTTATGCTGGATGACTTCTCCTCCTCCTCAGCTGCCCCCTTAACATCTGGTGTGCCCCAGGGTTCTATTCTTGGTCCTATACTGTTCTCCCTTTATATGTTGCCACTTGGTCAACTCATTTCAAAATACAACGTTCAGTTTCATTTCTATGCTGACGACCTTCAAGTCTACCTTCCTGTAGTTTTGAACAATCGTTCGGCATTAGACCCCATCCATAACTGCATCCAGGACATTAAACGGTGGCTTTCTCAAAACTTTCTTCATTTGAATGAAGGTAAGACTGAGTATATATTATTTACCCCGGACTTAACTTGTAGCCATCTTAGTGTTGGCCCTCTCACGCCCCAGTTTGCATCCACTGTTCGTAACCTGGGCGTGGCTTTCGACAATAGATTGCATTTTGACAAACAGATTGGTGCAGTTGTTAAGACTAGCTTTTTCCATCTAAGGCTCCTCAGTAAGGTGAAATCATTTATGTCCCGTGCTGATCTAGAAAAAGCCATTCATGCCTTTATCAGCTCAAGGCTGGATTACTGTAATGCCCTCTATATTGGGCTTGACCAATCACTTTCTAACTGTCTTCAGATGGTTCAAAACGCAGCACCGCATCTCCTTACCAATGCCCATAAACGCTCACACATCACCCCCGTTCTTTGCTCACTTCACTGGCTCCCGGTACGGTATAGGGTGGAGTATAAGGTTTTGATGTTTGTTTTTAAGGCCATCGATGGTCTGGCCCCGGCATTCTTTTCCGAGCTGGTCACTGTATACCAACCTGCCAGAACCCTCCGCTCCTCTCAGAACACCTATTTGATTATCCCTAAGTTTAGATGTAAAAAGTCTGGAGGTCGATCTTTTGCCATCCAGGGACGTATTTTATTTATTTATTTATAGTTTATTTGAATAGGGACAGATACAAAAAAAACATAGATTATTACATAAAGAACAATCCGATGCCTGTATCACAGTGTTTATAGCCAAGGCTAATTCGCAACACCTGTCCCTGTCTCATTTGTGGAATGCTTTACCTACTACCCTTCGTAACATAACTGTGTTAACATAACATGTTAGTGTTTTCAAATCGCAGTTGAAAACGTTTCTTTTCAGGAAGGCTTTCAATATGTAACTTGTAGTTGTTGTGTTAGCTATTTTGTTTTAATTGCTTAAATTAGTTTTAATTTGCAACTTTTAAGTGCTGCTGTCTTAAAGCTTGTGTGTTTTATGGAAAGCGCTTTGTGCACCTTTCTGGTTGTTGTAATGGCACTATATAAAAAAAATTGAATTGAATTGAAAAAGTGAAAGAACAATAAATGAAAAATCTCAACTACCTTAAAAAACAAACAAAAGTAACCCTATTAGCTCGTGATACAGTAGGCAATGTGTAATGAGCTTATCCCAGTAAACAACATTTAGGTGGCTATGTGTACTTATAATGGCCAACACGTCGTTGTTTACACAAGAAGCTCACTAGATTTTAATATCATTACGCCCAAAAATGGGGTCTAATAAAGCAGCTAACTAGGTGTTGGTGAGCTATGATGGTCAAAAGTCGTTTTGACTAGCAGTTAACTTGTTTTTAAGACTATGATGCCTATTGTTACAACTCACTTTTTAGATGGACAGCACGTGTGTTGTTGGGATTTTTCTTAACTAAACCACTGCAAGAGTAGAGTGTATTATCTCAATGGAGGGGAACAAAGAAAAAGTCGCATTTTTAAAAGAGTCTTAATGACTGAGCTAAAATGCAGTTTAGGTAAACAAGTACGTGTGTTTTAAAGCGAAGGCGAAGAACGAAAGACGCCGTCTGTCTAGCTATAGGAAGCTCACTGGAAGTCACAGAAGTGCTGAATGAACGGCTGAAACGTTATATCTATTATTACTTAATCATCATAATTCAACTTAGCACAGCTAGGAACCGCTTACTGTTAAAGTCATATCCACATAATAAGTAGAAAGTAAAACATTTCTTTGTAGTAGTCTCTTACCTTGAGTTTATGCAGCTCCACGACTTCCGCCATTTTCTTGAAGAGGTTTGTATTTTGAAATCTGCTTCCTTCCGGTTTTTACGTGATTAAGGACAATTTTGCGCTGCAGCGCCACCGGTCGGTCAAAAGACCGGGACAAAGCATAATGTTGGGCGTTATTTAAAGGTGTAGTTCACCTCCCCCCAAAAAAATATATATATATCACAATTTACTCACCCTCAAGTTGTTCCAAACCTGTTTTAATTTCTTTCTTCTATTATATTTTGAAGAATATGGGTAACCAAACAGTTGATTGATGGGGCCCACTGGTTCCCATAGTATGGGGGGAAAAGTAAGTTAAATGACAGAATTTTTTGATTATTTTTTTTTACACTGACTCAGCATTGAACTAAATTGAGCAAAAATAATGACACTGACTGTTGTCTTTTGCAGAGCTGCTTCGATTTTTTCCTTAAATTTGCTGTTAATTACCGCAAAGCTGCTTTGAAACAATAATCTGCTTATCAAGCGCTGTAATAAATGTGACTCTCTCACAGAGTGCGAGCACAAAATCTATCAGCTTGGGTAATCAAAATGATGACATGCTAAGTCATAATTATGAAAAGTTGAAATTAAGCCATAAAGAGCAATTTATGACATATGAGATTTTTAATCTCATACTGGACTTTTTAATCTTATAATTATGATTTAGTACGTCATAATTATTACTTAGTATGTCATAAATTCGACTTTATCTAATAATTTTGACTTTTTAAGCCATATTTATGATATAAAAGGCAGATATTAGGGGTAGTATGTCATAATTTCGAGCTAATGTGTCATAATTATTACTTATCTCATAATTTCGACTTTTAACATCATGATACAAAAGTAAAAAATGATACAAAAGTAAAAAAAAACACAGCTAGTAGGCCTGTGACATAATTTCGACTTAATATGTCATAATTATTGCTTAGTATGACATAACTTCGAATTTTTACATCGTAATTATCATATACATCATCTCTATATGATATCTATGGTAATTATGATATCAAAGTAAACAATGAAGGCGTATTAGTCAATATTATTGTGTAGTATGTCATAATTTCAACTTTTTACATTCTAATTATGATATGAAAGACAAATATTAGGGATAGTATGTCAATTTCGACTTAATATGCCAATTATATTGTAGTATGTCATAATTTCAACATTTTACGTCATGATGATATAAAAGTAAAAACAAATAGGTAATACAATTTCGAGTTAATGTCATGAATAGGACTTAATATGTCATAATTTCGACTTAACCACATAGTTATGACTTTTTCCCCTTTTTTTGTAATGTTTTTCTCCCTGATATGTAGGAATGGACTAAAAATAGAGCCGATTGTTTCAACTGATGGTGCTCGTGCGTTCGTTTGTAGTAGCCGTACGTAAACCGTAAATAGGGCGGGCGTTATTCTTCTCACTCAGCTCATTGGTTAGACATAAGACATACGTTTTTTTTTAAGTGTGATCGTTTTTTACGTAACGTAGGAGACCTTTGTTGTCTCACTCAGTTCATTGGTTTTCGGCAGAAGGCTGACGTTTCTTCGGAGGGCGGGGCCTGGTTTTGTGCTTTGTCGCGAGGGCGTGCTGTTTGAAACGCGGGAATTGATGTTAAGTTGTGACATGATTTTCGTCGCCTGTATTTTTACGTATCAAATAAACGTTTTTAATGTTTCTGATTGCCGTTTTGTAACTAAAAGTACTCTCGCCACACATCTGTAGTTTTAAATAGATTTAGCGTGGAAGTGTCCCCGGAAAAGGGGGGGTTTGACATGGAGTCCTTTCAGAAAGTGGAAAAGATTGGAGAGGGAACATACGGGGTGGTTTATAAAGCCAAGAATAAAATCACCGGAGAGACCGTTGCTCTGAAGAAAATACGATTAGACACGTAAGTTAGGTGTTTGTCATTACTTTTGTGTAGTCGAGAAGCCTTTCAGATTTAAAATAACTCAGTCACAATACAAACTGTAAGTTAACTCAGTGACGCGAATGTTTGTTTCATGTTTACGAGTGATAAAAACGGATTTCTTCCGGTATTTACGAGTATAAGTGTTTTTAAAAGTCAGTTTATCTCTGTCAAAGCTGTTGCACTGCTGATGTAAGTTACTGGATTGTTTAACACTTTAATGTTCGTTTACAAGCAGATAATAATGGCAACACTTTACAAAGTTGCACTATGTAAACATTAGTGTCATGAACAAACAATGATAATTTCTTTGAGAATTTGTTTATATAGGTTCATAAATGTAATGAGATTGTGCATTGAAGTTTGTTTATAATACATTAACTGTTGATATATGCAACTCAATTGGGAATGTACAGTACTGGTCAAAAGTTTGGAAACATTGCCAACGTTACGTTAAAGATGTCTCTTATGCTCATCAAACCTACATTTATTTGATCAAAAATACAGAAAAAACAGTAATATTGTGAAATTATTACAATTTAAAATAATAGTTCTCTATTGTTTTCTTAATATACTTTCAATTATAATTTATTAATGAGATGCAAAGTCTTCAGTGTCACATGATCCTTCAGAAATAAGGATAATTTTTGATCAAATAAATGCAGGTTTGATGAGCATAAGAGACTTCTTTCAAAAACATAAAAAATAGTAATATTTCCAAAATTTTGACCGGTACTGTTGGTTCAGAAATGTTCTGCTGTTCATTGTTAATTCATGTTTTTTTATAATGCATTTATAACTCGAAATTAAAAATATACAAAAAACTGTGTATGTGGAAATTAACATGAACCTAGATTGATAAATGTTGTATTCCTTATTGCTATTTCGTGATACCTGCTTTAACTAATCTTAACTAATTTACCGGTCTGTACGTTTTGAGGGCTGTTTCATTGGCCGTGAGCTTCATATAAACAGATTTTTGTCTTTAGATGAGGGATGTGTTTGAATGACATGATTGTTTGTTTGGTTTCAGGGAGACTGAAGGTGTTCCCAGCACTGCCATACGTGAGATCTCTCTGCTTAAAGAGCTCAATCACCCAAACATAGTCAAGTATGAGCAATGTCTAAACCTTAGTCCTATTCATGATTTTAACCAGTGCATAACTAGTCCTTTGTTTCACATCATGATGTAGAGTCAATGCACAATTCTAAACAAACTGCCCCAAGGCTTCTTGAGTCTCACAGTTTTCTCGCCCACAGGTTGCGTGATGTGATACACACAGAAAATAAGCTTTATTTGGTGTTTGAATTTCTTCACCAAGACCTGAAGAGGTTTATGGACTCATCCTCTGTTTCTGGCATATCCTTGCCACTCGTGAAGGTGAGTCTAAACGCAGGGCTGACCACTTTTGAGTTTAGCTTGGAGTGAGAATTACGGAGCTCTACAATTGAATTGTTACTGGTAAAAAAACAAATTAAAGAGATGTATAATTGCAGAGCTCTGTAATTGAATTAAAGAGCTCTGCAATTGCATTCTTACTAGTAATAATTCAATTGCTCGTAATTAAAGGGGTGATGAACTGAGAAATCAAATTTTCCTTGAGCTTTTGACATCTAAAAGGTCACCATATTATAAGAATATCCTGTAAGTTTCAGAACTGAAAACGTCCTTGTTAGTCCAATAAATGCTTTTATTTAGAGCCCGACCGATATGGATTTTTGGGGGCCGATGCCGATACCGATATTAGGGAGTAAAAAAAGCCCGATACCGATATATCGGCCGATATTATTTATGTGTATATTATAATACAGTAGCAATATTATTTATGTGTATTATAGTACAATATACCAGTCAAAAGTTTGGACACTTTCCTATTGGTGTGTACAAACTTTTGATGGGTACTTTACACAGTAGCTATAAACAGAATAAATATATTTTATAAACACGTTTTGCAATGATCACTCAAATGTGGTAATCAAACACTTGTGTGACACAGATATGTAATGGAGGCAGGGGGAATGATAGAATGAGAATTATACAGCTGAGCTGTAACCAAACTAGTTTGCATTGCATGTTATATTATATGATATTATATTCTAAATACTGTTGCATAATCTTCACTAACGACGACTTTGTCTTTTAATTTAGTCATAACTTGTATCAATAAATATATAAAAAGTGTCACTGACAAAACCTTATTATCTTCTATTTTTACTCTTAATTCCTCTAATCTCTACCAGTGGAGGAAGAACTCAGATCTTTTTACTAAAGTAAAATGAATAATATCATAATGAAAACGTTTTTAATTACATATGTACAGTACTTTTATACTATTTTAAATAATTAGTAAGCAAAATGTACTAAACGTGAAACTAGGCTACTCTTAATGCAAAATGGCCCTATATAAAGTGTTATAATTATATACATTTTTGGAATATTGCTTGATGTTGTAACGTAGCGTTATCAGGCAGAATGAGCTTTAACACTGTGTCTACACCGGACGCGGCCGTTACTGCTCGCGTCGCAACAGCTGTTTACCCTAGACAAAGCAGAATCAGTTTACTGTCGGAGATCGCTCGCGCCACGCATTTTAATCAATGTTTCATCAACCAATTGCCTTAATAAATAAGAAGAAGGCCTAAATATAGCAGACAATATAATCAGGACTTCTCAGCTGCGCGCTTGCAATAGTCACAAGCTCACACAATACGTGACAAAGGCTTGTAGCAGAGAAATCAATTCTGTGAATTACACTGCGCAAATCACAAGTAGGCTACTACCCACCGGATGAAGAAGGGTTGGCTCTCAGTCTCCACAGGCTACATAAAATATTCATTTTATTTTATTTTATTTTTCGTGTTTGCATTTATGAGGAAAAAACAATGTTACAGACGCGACAGTTCAGCACTACGGACGTGAGCGCTCTGAAAGCGGCACTAATGCTTTGAAACTTTCACATAGACATCAAACAGAAAGCACAAAACCTTTCGTTTCAAAGTGAATTTCGTTTTGTATTAATTGTATCTTAATTTTAATCAATGTTTCATCAGCCATTTGCCTGGATTTAATTTATAAGAAGTAAATTTAGCAGACGATAGATAATCTCGACACGGAGGCGCCTGCGGGTGAACTGGAGCTCGTCTCATGAACCGAAACTCAGCGTATAGACCTGAGAATTGAAATATATCTATATTGAAATGTCTACTTTTAAACAGAACAATTAAAAACGAAAGACAGACAGACTCATGTAATCGTATGAAATGTGCATTTCTCTCTGGCGCGCGCTCACTGAAGATCGCGAGTCAGCATCGTCAACTTCATCTTTGGCTGACACTGACTGAAAACACTTGTTTATTAATAAACAATTAAAATGTCTCCTTGCTATATTTGTTGTATTCATAATCATTATTTTTGCCAGTTCTTGTGACAGCTTTTAGGTGCTTTATTGGCAGCGCCACCCTTACATGAATCACCGTACCCGCATTTTTTAAAATATTCATTTATCGGCCATTATAAATGCCAATACCGATAGTTAGGAAAATGCCTAAAATCGGTCGATAATATCGGCCCGCCGATATATCGGTCGGGCTCTACTTTTATTGACACCAGGCTCAGCAAACGACTCGTTTTTCAAACTGGGGAACTATGACGTCAAAGAGGATAAAACACCACCCCCGCAGAAGAAGATCAACGCCTACTTCAACACGGCCGGTTTAGCCCCGCCCACCGATTTGCGCATTACACGCATAGCTAAATAACATAGGCCTACCTCGTGATGACAAACCGGATCGGGCTACCGAGCAGTAAACATGCCGTTTACTAAATATTGTGCAGTGCCTGGTTGTGGAAGAAGACAGTCGCTGCATAAGCAATGCGAGCTAGGCTCAAAACTAGGGTAGAAAATAGCCTATTACTTATTCATTTTGATGTTTTTGAATGTAAAAACCAAGCGAGCGTCATAAGTTGACCTCAGACAACATTATATATTTTTTTAAAAAGCCAGTTCATGACCCCTTTAAAAATGAATGGAAGTCAATGGAGACATATGACTAGTAAAAATTCATTAGAGAGCTTTCTAATTGTAATTGCTACTAGTAAGAGCAAGAGAAATTGTAGAGCCCACAAATTGAATTATTACAAGTAAAAATGCAATTACGACGAGTAACGCTGGGTACAATTTAAGCTAAAACGGCTCGCCATAGATCACAGGCCGATCGGTGTTTGACATCAAAGTACTAAGAGAGCGATTTGAAAGCATAGAGGAGTGCATTTCCCAAAAGCATTGTTAGCCAACTATGGTCGCAAGTTCCATCGTTATCTGCATAGTTCAACGAGTCGGTGCTTCCCGAAACCATCGTTCCAACGACCAATCGCGAACAGTGTTTGGAACGACGGATCTCGACCCGTGGTTAGAAGCCGTTTCTTGTTTTCATGACATGTGGACTCAATAAATCCTGACTTGAGCAAAATAAGCAAGGTGAGATTCAGTGCAATGTATATCTTTTATTTAGAATACATACAAATGTCATTTACGTCGTCATTTAAGAACGAGCCTATGATTGAATCTGGAAATAGAGCAAAATAACTTGTCCTTGCCATGTCCGTAATTTATAGCATAACATCTAGCGTTAATTCGATCTCAGTCAGATTCATTAAAAGAAGTTATTACTCCACCATGTGTGTATGGGAAACACACCCCTGTCCGTCTGCTCTATAATCGTTCTCGCTGTACTTTTATGTCATACACTGATCGGTCTGAGCAGCGCCGCTTCAAGTTGAACACACCCAGGATCTCATGAAATCATGAGAATAATGCCTTCTGAGTTGTCCAACAAAAAAAACACACACCCTCCTCCTGGCTTCACACATGCAACACTCCTGGGAAGAGTGAACATGACCGCAGAGAGCCATCTCTTGGAGTCCTGTCCGCATGCCTTAAAGTGATAGTTCACCCAAAATGAAAAATTCTGTCATTAATTTCTCACCCTCATTTCGTTCCAAACCCGTAAGAGCTTCATTCATCATCAGAACACAATCTTTTTGATGAAATCTGAGAGATTTTCCTGGGAAATTCCTCCATTGAAAGCTACGCAACTACCACTTTGACCCTTCAAAAAGTTAATAAAGAGATTGTAAAACGAATCCATATGAATTTAGTGGTTTAGTTCAAATTTTCTGAAGAGGTTTGTTCTCGCACGTCAAGCAGGTTCGGTTGATCTTCTGTTTATGTTCGCTGCTCAATGTTTATATGTGAATAAAAGCCGAAATTAAATCTGTTCATCATATAAAGCAATCAAGTCTCTTTAAAAAAATTTGACTAAACCAGTCAATTCACATGGATTAGTTTTATGATCTCTTTATGAACTTTTTGAAGCGTCAAAGTGGTAGTTGAGTAGGTGTCAATGGAGGAACAGAAATCTCTCAGATTTCATCAAAAAGATCTTCATTTGTCTTTACGGGTTTGGAACGACATGAGGGTGAGAAATTAATGACAGCTTTTTTTTTGGTGAACTATCACTTTATCTTAAGAATGTCTTAAAGTAGAATTGGGACTGTTAATTAGCCTGACATGGATGATGGTTTTTTGAGTTTGTTTGTTAGCTAGCATACTTTTTATTCCAAAAACAACTTCTCTAACACTATTACCAATTTGTCAATGAAAATAACTTTAGTTGAGCTCTACTATAATATACTGTCTTAGCCACAAGGTAATTAAACAGTTTACTTTTACACACACAAGATGTTCTGTGCAATTTCATATTGGCATGGTTTGAAGTGAACACCCATAAAATGTGAACTAGCTTCTGAAGTTTATGTAAACTGTGCAGATATAGCGCACGTACTCATGAGTCAATATGAATATTAAATATAGCCACATCGTGCATTTCTGGCTTACTTCAACACAACCGTCACTAAGAAACAAAAAAGACTATTTTGTCTATTTGTCCTTTTATGAGACAACAGGTTTGACGGTCACTAAGTGGTAGGGGTTTTTTTCGGGTGTGAAAAAAAAATGGGTGTGACATTGCTATTAAGGGCTTGCAATGCTTTTGGGAAATGCAGCCCACAACTATTAAACATCCAAGAAGGTGTGGTAATGGCCAAATGTAGGGAAATAATATGTCTAATGTCTGTCTGTGTAATGTTCATCAGAGTTACCTGTTCCAGTTGCTCCAGGGATTGGCCTTCTGTCATTCCCATCGGGTTCTTCACAGGGATCTCAAACCCCAGAATCTCCTGATCAACGCTCAGGGCGAGATCAAACTGGCTGACTTTGGTTTGGCCAGAGCGTTTGGTGTACCTGTGCGGACTTATACACATGAGGTGAGAGGCAGAAACATTGCTCTAGGGTTTTTAAGGATATATTCGGTGCGTTTCAATCCTAAATCGAGTGGAATCATATTGAGCGAAACTATAGTTGAAACTAGGGTTGTGCCGATAGACGATAGTATCGTGTATCGACGATAGTCTGAGATTTCGCCGATGGCAGATGCCTTTGACGATATCAATACGATATTGGCTCGTTTTACCATGAACATATTAAATTATTATTATTATTATTATTATTATAAAGCTAGTATTGTTATTAAATTAATATTAGGAACTACAATTAATTTGCCTTGCCTAAATTCATAACGACATCACTTGCCTAACACTTGCGACAACACCGACACGCGCGTATGAGGACTCCTCTAAGAAAATGTTTTTAAAACGGAATAAAAAACTAGGCCTACATCCCACATCAACATTGAACTGCAAGGTGATCCATTCACAAATTGTCAAGAGTGCTTGTTTTAACAGACGCTCGCATATCTTATAGCCTACATCCAAGATGAAAACGGCATCGTTGTTCGTCGTCAGTAGCCTATTTTGTTTCCATAGCACATTAACAAAAAGTTTAAAGACACTAATAACACTAAAAACAATACAATTACTAAATATTAATAATATAATAATATCACTAAAATTATATAGGCCAGTCTTTAGTTCACGAACACAGCACAACTCTGCCATCTGTGAAAATCAAAAGCAGCTTCAAACACTTGTTTAACAAGAAATATTCTTCTAATTTTTTCACTGTCATCATATAGGTCCACAAGAGAAATACTAAGCCAGTAAATTAAGATAGTCGCTATAGCCTACCGTTATATCCCATCGTCGACTCTGAGAGAACGCGGCGTTAATGCAGCGACAGCCGAAAGCGAAGTCCGTTTCTACTTTCACTTTGTTAATGAGCGCGTTTACAGCCACGTTCTTAACCCGATTATTCTGAATAAACTGATAATGCATGTGGTCATGTAAACGCATTAACCTGTTTTCCTTTATCGAAGTCAAGTCATAAGTTTAAGTATAAACCGATCGACTTAGCCAGATTTCTGCCCCTTACTCTGATTTCTCCCGGCATTAACACCCGTGTTCTTCGGGCTTATTGAAGTGCGCATATGTGAAGTGCATCCAGACAGAGAGAGCACTGGTAGGAGGACATATATCGAAAACTCAGACTCTTTCTTGACCTTAGAAATTATTAAAACGTGTTTTTATCTCGTGCAGAAGTACAGTCAAAATGCTGCATCTGTAACGGCATGAGAGGATCATGTGTGTCCGTAAATTCAGAGTCAGATACAAAAATGATTAGGATCTTTTTTTACCTCACTATACCGGGAAATAACCTGATCTAGCCTAGTAATAAACACTCCACCTTTCCTAGCAAAATAGAAAAATATTCTCGTATAAAATTAAGTAATAAAACAAGCAAATTAATGAGTAAATAATCAAGTTAATAATCAAATAAGTAAGCCCCGCCCCCTCACGATAATATCGTGAATTGCCGATCTCACAGGCTGACGATAGGACGATATGAAAATGGAGCATATCGCCCAACACTAGTTGAAACCTCTTTTTAGGTGTTCGAGCTGCATTATTCTGGATAAATTGAGAATCACAATCACGATTCTCCCACGTTTCTGCATGAACAAAGCATTATATTTAAAAAATATTCTTTAAATTGGTTTGAATGAATCGTTTTAATTACTCACTCATAAAGACTTCACTTGTTTCAATACTGGATGAATCAGTTTTTTTTTAAAGTAACACCAGGTAACTTTTCAACCTTCATAATATATTTCCAAGTCTCTTGTGATGGTACATCGACTTACAATAGGTTGAATGACACGTCTGCCATAGCCTGACGGGGTCTGTAGCGTTTTTAATCGTACTTTTAAACTTCGGGTTTCGGGTAGTAACCGGCGAACAAAGAGAACTACAAAACTCGACTGCTTTACGGCATATACGTCACTTCCACCACCACCCCCACTTCCTTAAAATCGCAGGGCTGTCAAGTGTCACGCATTGAGCGTGACAGTCACTCATTTCGGTCTTTTGTCACGCTCTCCCGCCACACATTGTATTTCTCACGCTGCAAAACTATTTGTAATATATTTAATATGCCGCAGCGCCCAAAACTCTGGCCGCGCCGCTCTCACTGTGGAACAGGCATGAATTCAAGCGCGTCTCCTCTGGTGTTGTTCGTCTGGTGTTGTTAGCCAATCAGAAAATAGCACTATTGTATCTGGGTAACATTTAACGCAACAACCAATGACACCCCGTAGTCTGGGGTGTTTTTTTGTCCGCCTGACTATGTTACGGAAGCTATCTTATCCTCCGTTTATCTTCATGAATCAGGTAATGATTATTTGTCTTGCCTCAAGCTATAATGCAAATCGATTTGTAAAATTTGCAGATTTATTTATGGTAGCTTGATATTATAATATTGACGATATATGGTTATCTACCACTCAACCATTGCATTGAAGTATCATATAGATTCAGTAAAACGGTAACCAATAGACTAGGCTACTGTAATGACACTGGCTTGTAAACGTGATCATCGCGATCATTTGTCGTTAGAAAAAAAATTAAACCCATGAAATTATATTCATATGACATGCTGAAATATATGCCACTGTACCTGGGATGAAGACATTTCACACGCGACGCAAGCAGAACACCTGCATGTGACCTCCTCCTACAGTGTTCAGGGCTATCATGGTTGTCAACAAATGCACAATGACAGAGTTTACAACAGTAGTAGAGGACAATACTGTTTCCGACAATACCCGAGAGCAAAAGTTAACTGGTGTTACTTTAACAAATGTCTTGAATTAATGATTCAATGAGAATTTTTTTAACGTCACTTGACGCCACCTACTGGTGTAACAATATAATTGATGCAATCTTTATTTGAAGCATCAAGTTACTTTCAAAACATGATTTACTCTATTTTGATCGCTTATCGACATGTTTATATCTGAACTATAAACTCTTATCCCAGCACTTCTGTGATAAATTGAATTTGTAACAAAAATAATGATACTGTGATTGAAAAGACTGTTTGTGTTTGAATCAAGATCCCCTTCTTTTATCGATTAATCATGCAGCTCTAAAGACCACTAAGCAGATGCAGTAATAGTTTCAAAATAGTTGTCAAACATAAAATCACCATCAAGAAAGCTAGACTTAGGGAACCTAGAAAAGCTGAAAGAAAGATGCAACTGAAAGCGCAGCTGAAACAGGCTCTAAGCGAGTTGTACTGAACGTAAATAAAATGTTGAGGGAGACGGGCAAAATTTGTATGACAGTAAGAAACTATTTTATAAAGACTGAGTTAATTTCATCTCACAAGTATGACTGGTGATTGGCAGCTGCTTTCAAACGCTCCCGTGAGTGTGTGTGAGCTCTCTGTGATGAGTGTGTGTGAGCTCTCTGTGAAGAGCGTCAAAAGGTTTCTGCTTACACCGTGTTTTGGAACCTTTGAGCATTTTAGCCAATCACATATATGTCTGTTGAGCACGTGATCGCAATAGCCAATCAGAGGTGGTACAGTTAGTCAGAATCCACTCAATATAAATATAATGGACACTTATTGCTGCATAAAATCATCCTGTGACCTTAAAAAAGAAACTGGGGGAAAATGGAGACGTTCTTTTCTCTGCTTAAGACAATACAGAACACAACATGAGATTTAATTATAATATGAAAATGAGAATCTATATAACACAGATGTATGTTTGCTTGTTTGAAGCAACAAGCCTGGATATATTACTTTTAAGAAATCAAATTATATTCTTGGATCTCTTCTTGACCCTTACATCATGTGTAAGTATAGACTTCAGTTGGGAATAATGAATGACCCTGTGTTCTGGTGCACTACTGATCTGAAACGAGTGGTGTCAGATCGAGGCATCGAAACTACCCAACACCCGTCTCCACGGTGACCCCTAGTGGTCAGATCAGTGTAAATGCAGCAAAAACCTGGGCCGACATGCAGCTGCAAACATGCATAAAACACCTTTTACACATCTATTGCACATTTTTTATTGAAAGTAAAATCTTTCAATGATATAAGATTATCAAGTGTCTATGTTCTTTTATTAATTGTCAAAGTTTTTGTTTGTTCTATGAATGGCTCAGCTAAACAGGCCAATAAGAGACTATTAACTACCATTATTAATTTTAATTATACTAATGTCTAATTAAAATGTTTACAGATGTATAAAACTGATCAGAGATCAGGTAAAACCCACAGACACTTGTTCATTGGTTCTCAGTGACTCCTCATGATTCATGGGTTGCCCGAGATCTTCGCCCCCAAGCGGTGAACCACGGAAATTTCGAAGTGTTTCGAAACGTTTCGTAACAATCATGATGTAATGAAGCCTTGTTTACTGAAATCACGTGACTCTGGCAATTTGATACACGCTCCGAACCATTGATTCGGAACAAAAGATTCATAAAGGTTTCGAAGCTTCATGAAGCAGTGTTTTGAAGTTGCCATCACAATCTGTAACTGCCTTAATTTCATTCTTTTTCATAGGTTGTAACTTTGTGGTACCGAGCTCCAGAGATTCTCCTGGGATGTAAATATTATTCTACAGCGGTCGACATCTGGAGTTTGGGCTGCATCTTTGCTGAAATGGTTTTTTATTTATTTTATTTTATGTACACATCTTATCAGCTTGCTATTATTGATGACTTAAGATGTTTATTTACTTTCTGGCTTTTCCTACCAGATTACTCGGAGGGCATTGTTTCCTGGAGATTCTGAAATAGACCAGCTCTTCCGAATATTTCGAACTCTGGGCACTCCGGATGAGTCTATATGGCCTGGAGTCACTTCAATGCCAGACTACAAACCCTCCTTTCCTAAGTGGGCCCGACAGGACCTGTCTAAAGTGGTGCCTCCTCTGGATGAAGACGGCCGAGACCTTCTAGGGGTAAGAGGGCAGCAAACGTTCTCTGACCGGGGTTTGTTAAGCTGCTTTATTAACTTTTGAGCTGCTTGTAGTTTTACAAGCTGCACTACACTACAGTATAAGCTAAGTAAAGGTAGATAACTACACTCTTTTTTTTATAATGCATCTGCATCTGATGATAGGCGTAATTTTTGAATTAATTTGATTTGAACTGTCCTGGCCTATCTCTAAAAACAAGTAAAATTCACAGCCATCAACAATAAATTTCAAGGTAATAACTGACAATCTATTGTAAGGCTGGGCGATAAAACGATTGTAATATATTCTTCCTCAATATCATTTTTAAAAAGTTCAATATAGTGTTTATGCAAATGCACTATTGCGTGTTTTAAAGCATCACACTGGTGCCAATACCAATTTGCCTAACATAGTGGGAAATTTAGTGCGTGGCTCCTTTTGTTTTTTCCTGTTTTGAGTGTTTAGCATTTTTTCTTTTATAAAATTCTGTGGCTGCCCTGATTGAAATGTATAACTGTTCCAAAAAACATTGTCCGGCCCTCCGCTGGGAAGGAAATCTGGAGAACGTAAGTCTTGTAACTTTAATTGAATACGACTGATTCAAGCTGATAGAAGAGCAACTTTGACTGAAATAACCACTCGTTACAACCGAGGTATGCAGCAAAGCATTTGTGAAGCCACAACACGCAACATCTTGAGGCGGATGGGCTACAACAGCAGAAGACCCCACCGGGTACCACTCATCTCCACTACAAATAGGAAAAAGAGGCTACAATTTGCAAGAGCTCAGCAAAATTGGACAGTTGAAGACTGGAAAAGTGTTGCCTGGTCTGATGAGTCTCGGTTTCTGTTGAGACATTCAGATGGTAGAGTCAGAATTTGGTGTAAACAGAATGACAACATGGATCCATCATGCCTTGTTACCACTGTGCAGGCTGGTGGTGGTGGTGTAATGGTGTGGGGGGTGTTTTCTTGGCACACTTTAGGCCCCTTAGTGGCAATTGGGCATCGTTTAAATGCCACGGCCTACCTGAGCATTGCTTCTGACCATGTCCATCCCTTTATGGCCACCATGTACCCATCCTCTGATGGCTACTTCCAGCAGGATAATGCATCATGTCACAAAGCTCGAATCATTTCAAATTGGTTTCTTGAACATGACAATGAGTTCACTGTACTAAAATGGCTCCCACAGTCACCAGATCTCAACCCAATAAGAGCATCTTTGGGATGTGGTGGAACGGGAGCTTCGTGCCCTGGATGTGCATCCCACAAATTTCCATCAACTGCAAGATGCTATCCTATCAATATGGGCCAACATTTCTATAGAATGCTTTCAGCACCTTGTTGAATCAATGCCACGTAGAATTAAGGCAGTTCTGAAGGCGAAAGGGGGTCAAACACAGTATTAGTATGGTGTTCCTAATAATCCTTTAGGTGAGTGTATAACAATATAATAATAATAATTTCTCAAAGTCACAAACCGCATTCGACAACATATAAAAAGAGTTGGGAAAATTAAAAAGAAAACTTTATTTTAAGTCATCTTAAACTCCAATGCAGTGAAACAGCTGTCGGCACGGACATCCAAATACTATGGAAGACCAAATTTGACTCTATAAAATGAGGTTGTTACAATTTTTACAGATTCTACTGGTTTTGCTAATGAACGTGAATTTACATCTGCATCCCAACTCAAGCTACGGTCCAATGTGTGTAATAAGAGACAAAACGTAATATTAATTTGTGAAATGTTCATCTGTTTGGCAAGTGTTTGTCATGTTCCGATGGTAAAACCACAATTAACTGTCTGACTTCTACAACTCTTACTCGACTTGACATTTATCATGATAATAGTCGTTATCGAATGATATGAGTTTGTTGTTGTTGTTGCCATGTCTCCAGCCCTGGGCCCTGTACCATGACGGTAGTTGAACAAACTCAGGGTTACAGGGTTAGTTTAGAGTTGACAAACCAAACCGATCCAACCAGGCTTTGTTGGTACCATGATGCTGATCATCAACTTTCTCTGTCAACTCAGGCTTTGATCCTGAGTTTAGGAGTTTAGGTG
Organism: Siphateles boraxobius; assembly: GCF_051911475.1. Classification (NCBI taxonomy): domain Eukaryota; kingdom Metazoa; phylum Chordata; class Actinopteri; order Cypriniformes; family Leuciscidae; genus Siphateles; species Siphateles boraxobius. Next base: position 1,727,705 of record NW_027509141.1, on the reverse strand, counting down.
TGACATCAGTAGCGAACAGCCAATCACATGCTGAGAAAGAGTGAAACTGAGATTAATGTCTCGCGAGAGAAGCAGCGCAATTCACTTATTAAATAAAAGTATTAAAATAGTAAGAATTTAAACAAATTTACACAGCAAGAAAACAGCTGTCTATGAAAGAGGACAACTAAAAGAAAAAGTCTCGCTACTGTATATCAGTGCAAGTAAAAGTTGTGAAGTTATTTTATACAGCTGATAAAGGTATAGAGAGAATTGAACATTTAAGCTCACATGTAGTTATTTTATAGCTTCATCTATTGATGCTAAAGCGTATTTATATTACCTTTATATATTTATTCATTTAAACTGCGTAATAATAATTGATGAACTAAAATGGTACATGTGTGATTGATAAAGGGTATAATAATTACATAAATAATATCTAAATCATACACATTTATTATTCTGAATAAGCATCACTAAAAACCAGACGATTTTGTCTTTAAAAATCATTTGCTATGTAGTGACCTTTAATTCGGAGTAGAAACAGGTGGAGTGACTTTATCGCATCAGACATGTGACACTTTGCTCACAGCTGATTGGTCCAAGTTCAGTTTGCAACCTCTTACCTTGAACATCACCTGACCCGGACCAGGTTAGCCGTGGAGCGTAAGTTACTATGGCGATGAACACTGCTAAAAGCCAAACCACTTTCATGGTCCCTAAAACCCAGGGTTGACGCAAACTAAACTGAAACATAGCTGGCTAGCCACCTAAACCGGCTTCATGGTATAGGCCCAGATCTCATGTGAGCAGTGTTCTCATGCAGAAGTTTCTTTCATAGAAAAGAAAGTGTTCTTTCATAATGCTAGACGGCGCATGATAATTTAATGTTGACATTGCCACACAAGAAGAAGCTCAAACAAACTTTTATGACCGTGATGAACTTGAATGGATTTGTTTTATAAAGTGCATAAAATAGCTGCTGCTTTTCTCTTTTTTCCCCCTTCTTTTTTAAATAAATGACCAAAATGGACAATAAATGAATTAGAATATCCCAGCTTTATTTTTAAGGTATTGACATTGCATTATTTTTTTTTTTGGATCTGTTCAAGAAACAAATGCGTCAAAAAACTATGCAGTGTTTTATATTTGATTACAATTCCTGTACCTGAACTGTTCAGTTGTATTTATTTGTTCTACTGCTAATTTGTTTTTCATTTTTTACTGTTTACTTTAATAATGTTTGAAATTTATATTAATTATTCCAGTTGTTTTCGCTGTAGTATTCTTGTTAAAATGTTCCTGTTTTTTTAGGCTGCTGATTTTTTTATCACGGCTGCAATAAAACATTTTGCCAAAAGACAGAATAACCATATTTGATATAAATGTTTGACTAAATATGTTGACCTTGAAGAATGTGAATCGTATTACCCTCTGCCCAGCCTTATGTTTAACCATGCGATTGAATTTTACACTTCCACCCATAGTCTACAACTTTAACCTGAATGCAATGTCAGTTTGATTTGAATATTTTCAGTTTTTAAAATCCTTTTTTTTTTTTTTTTGTCCACAGCAAATGATGATCTATGATCCTAACAAGAGGATCTCAGCGAAGAACGCCCTTGTTCATCGCTTCTTCCGTGATGTCACCATGCCAGTGCCTCCCTTGCGCCTCTGAACCAGTGCTTCAGCACCAATGGACTGAGAGTTGGGTCCAATTTTTCTGAGAACTATTTCCCAGCTGTTCGGAAATTGTTCTGTTTTATAATCCGTGATCAGTTGTCCCTTTTCTCAAATCATTCTGGTTTATTTTAATCTGAAGTTTATCCACTGCTACCTTTGCATTCCACCGGAAAACTGCTGTGCTTAATAATAAGCATTTCATTAAAATGACCTGGAAGTAGATTTGCATAGACGAGATGTGTTGTTTCCTCATATGCTCGTAGTTTGGATATGACATTCCAAGATTTTGCACGTGTGGAATTGTATTATTCATGTATGCCATAACTACATATCACACTGAATGCTCTGTACCAGCCTTAGACCAAATGAAACAGTTTAGACTGCCAATATCTTTTTTTTTTTTTTTTTAGATAATATATTATTCTAATAATCATTTTAAACCTGATTTGTTTTGATAGTTTCATAAAACAGTTGTCTCTGCAACTTCCATTAAACCCGTGTTACTTTTTATTTACCTTGTGTTACATATTGCTTCCACATTCTGTTTCCTGAACCAACTTTTCCAACAGGCAAATTATAAAGGTGAAATATAAAACATTTTATCGATCTTTTATCGAAGAGCCATTTGAACAGCAATAAACAATGGATTAAAACCAGAAAGAATAAAGTTTCATTTAAGGCATCATTTAAAAGGGGGTCTCTTCTCAGTTTAAAATGCTTGTTAGATAAGTTAAATACAAGTCATGTTTTACTTTGGAGAACTCAATAGATAGTCAATGTAAGGAAATGAATGATTTAGTAAAGTCATCCATCCTATGTGAAATCCATATCGGTTTCATTTTGAAGTTTCTTCACTGGCCCACAGCCATTACTTATTTAAAACAGTAATATCCTATACTAAACCTAAACTAGTCTTGACAAACTATATATCATTTGAAAGCATACGATCTCTAGTTTTCATATTTGGTGACTGATTCTCAAAATAAATTACAGAGGAGCTGTAATTTATCAATTTGAATATTTTCATACTCCCAAAGCGTGTTCAGACCTTTATTTTGAAATAGCGATGTACATGAAAAATCATGAAAGAATGGTAGAAACTCATCCATTCAATTCTTTTTTAGAAAAAAAGGTCTGAAAATGTTTTAAATATAAAGAACAAATTACTATTTTGAGTGACTATTTCATGACTATTCAAAAGAAAGAGGGGTGACACTTAAGGGGTTGAGAAAACGAGTAAAAGACCCGAGAGCAAAACTACCCGATCTGAGGACCATGTTTGTTAAAAAAGGATGTTGTTCTGATGTAAAGGAGTGCATTCAAATTCTAATTTTGATTTTTTTTTAGCCAGGGGGAAAAAAACCCTCTAAAGTATAAGAACATCATGAATTTTTATTTTAAAAGTTGATTTAATGTTATAGTTTTGTGGGTTTATTCTGACAACTAGATCTTTAAGAATTAGAAACATACTATATGCATTTCTACCTTCTAAAATAATGAACCTGTATTAGAAATGTGCTTTTATCAGTTGACTAAGTTTGGTTAAGGGATCTGTTGTGTTAATAAAAACAAGCTGTATGCCACATACGATCTTTCTGTAAATTCTGGAATCATGGCAACTTTAATCGCTCGCATGCAAGTTAATCGAAAAAAGCGCTGGTTGACTAATTTTAAGTTATTAAGGTAATAACGGAGCGGTACATAGTGGGAAATTTGATTTAAAAAAATTTAGTGCGTGGCTCCTTTTGTTTTTTCCTGTTTTGAGTGTTTAGCATTTTTTCTTTTATAAAATTCTGTGGCTGCCCTGATTGAAATGTATATCTGTTCCAAAAAACATTGTACGTCCCTCCGCTGGGAAGGAAATCTGGAGAACGTAAGTCTTGTAACTTTAATTGAATACCCCTGCTCTACGCTCGGCCCTCTCTGTTTATGAAACATTTAAACAGTAAACGCGCCAAAAGCAGAACGAAACAGAGCTGCTTGTTTGAACCGCGGAACATTTATCATCTCGGCCCAAACGTTCTCGATCACGTGACTACTAAACAGCGCTGTGAGATCCAGTGAAAAGCGTCGAGTTCGGTGCAGTTATACAAACCATACTAATCAAATGCATCGTGATTTAAACTAGTTTAAAGCCAGATGAAACCGCGCTGACATTCTCAACAACACTATACACTCACCTAAAGGATTATTAGGAACACCTGTTCAATTTCTCATTAATGCAATTATCTAATCAACCAATCACATGGCAGTTGCTTCAATGCATTTAGGGGTGTGGTCCTGGTCAAGATAATCTCCTGAACTCCAAACTGAATGTCAGAATGGGAAAGAAAGGTGATTTAAGCAATTTTGAGCGTGGCATGGTTATTGGTGCCAGACGGGCCGGTCTGAGTATTTCACATTCTGCTCAGTTACTGGGATTTTCACGCACAACCATTTCTAGGGTTTACAAAGAATGGTGTGAAAAGGGAAAAACATCCAGTATGCGGCAGTCCTGTGGGCGAAAATGCCTTGTTGATGCTAGAGGTCAGAGGAGAATGGGCCGACTGATTCAAGCTGATAGAAGAGCAACTTTGACTGAAATAACCACTCGTTACAACCGAGGTAAGCAGCAAAGCATTTGTGAAGCCACAACACACACAACCTTGAGGCGGATGGGCTACAACAGCAGAAGACCCCACCGGGTACCACTCATCTCCACTACAGATAGGAAAAAGAGGCTACAATTTGCAAGAGCTCACTGAAATTGGACAGTTGAAGACTGGAAAAATGTTGTCTGGTCTGATGAGTCTCGATTTCTCGGATAATGCACCATGTCACAAAGCTCGAATCATTTCAAATTGGTTTCTTGAACATGACAATGAGTTCACTGTACTAAAATGGCCCCCACAGTCACCAGATCTCAACAACAATAGAGCATCTTTGGGATGTGGTGGAACGGGAGCTTCGTGCCCTTGATGTGCATCCCACAAATCTCCATCAACTGCAAGATACTATCCTATCAATATGGGCCAACATTTCTAAAGAATGCCTTCAGCACCTTGTTGAATCAATGCCACGTAGAATTAAGGCAGTTCTGAAGGCGAAAGGGGGTCAAACACAGTATTAGTATGGTGTTCCTAATAATCCTTTAGGTGAGTGTATAACAATATAATAATAATCATTTCTCAAAGTCACAAACCGCATTCGACAACATATAAAAAGAGTTGGGAAAATTAAAAAGAAAACTTTATTTTAAGTCATCTTAAACTCCAATGCAGTGAAACAGCTGTCGGCACGGACATCCAAATACTATGGAAGACCAAATTTGACCCTATAAAATGAGGTTGTTACAATTTTTACAGATGCTACTGGTTTTGCTAATGAACGTGAATTTACATCTGCATCCCAACTCAAGCTACGGTCCAATGTGTGTAATAAGAGACAAAACGTAATATTAATTTGTGAAATGTTCATCTGTTTGGTAAGTGTTTGTCATGTTCCGATGGTAAAACCACAATTAACTGTCTGACTTCTACAACTCTTACTCGACTTGACATTTATCATGATAATAGTCGTTATCGAATGATATGAGTTTGTTGTTGTTGTTGCCATGTCTCCAGCCCTGGGCCCTGTACCATGACGGTAGTTGAACAAACTCAGGGTTACAGGATTAGTTTAGAGTTGACAAACCAAACCGATCCAACCAGGCTTTGTTGGTACCATGATGCTGATCATCAACTTTCTCTGTCAACTCAGGCTTTGATCCTGAGTTTAGGAGTTTAGGTGTGACATCAGTAGCGAACAGCCAATCACACGCTGAGAAAGAGTGAAACTGAGATTAATTTCTCGCGAGAGAAGCAGCGAAATTCACTTATTAAATAAAAGTATTAAAATAGTACAAATTAAACAAATTTACACAGCAAGAAAACAGCTGTCTATGTAAGAGGACAACTAAAAGAAAAAGTCTCGCTACTGTATATCAGGGCAAGTAAAAGTTGTGAAGTTATTTTATACAGCTGATGAAGGTATAGAGAGAATTGAACATTTAAGCTCACATGTAGTCATTTTATAGCTTCATCTATTGATGCTAAAGCGTATTTATATTACCTTTATATATTTATTCATTTAAACTGCGTAATAATAATTGATGAACTAAAATGGTACATGTGTGATTGATAAAGGGTATAATAATTACATAAATAATATCTAAATCATACACATTTATTATTCTGAATAAGCATCACTAAAAACCAGACGATTTTGTCTTTAAAAATCATTTGCTATGTAGTGACCTTTAATTCGGAGTAGAAACAGGTGGAGTGACTTTATCGCATCAGACATGTGACACTTTGCTCACAGCTGATTGGTCCAAGTTCAGTTTGCAACCTCTTACCTTGAACATCACCTGACCCGGACCAGGTTAGCCGTGGAGCGTAAGTTACTATGGCGATGAACACTGCTAAAAGCCAAACCACTTTCATGGTCCATAAAACCCAGGGTTGACGCAAACTAAACTGAAACATAGCTGGCTAGCCACCTAAACCGGCTTCATGGTATAGGCCCAGATCTCATGTGAGCAGTGTTCTCATGCAGAAGTTTCTTTCATAGAAAAGAAAGTGTTCTTTCATAATGCTAGAGGGCGCATGATAATTTAATGTTGACATTGCCACACAAGAAGAAGCTCAAACAAACTTTTATGACCGTGATGAACTTGAATGGACTGTTTTATAAAGTGCATAAAATAGCTGCTGCTTTTCTCTTTTTTCCCCCTTCTTTTTTAAATAAATGACCAAAATGGACAATAAATGAATTAGAATATCCCAGCTTTATTTTTTAAGGTATTGACATTGCATTATTTTTTTTTGGATCTCTTCAAGAAACAAATGCGTCAAAAAACTATGCAGTGTTTTATATTTGATTACAATTCCTGTACCTGAACTGTTCAGTTGTATTTATTTGTTCTACTGCTAATTTGTTTTTCATTTTTTACTGTTTACTTTAATAATGTTTGAAATTTATATTAATTATTCCAGTTGTTTTCGCTGTAGTATTCTTGTTAAAATGTTCCTGTTTTTTTAGGCTGCTGATTTTTTTATCACGGCTGCAATAAAACATTTTGCCAAAAGACAGAATAACCATATTTGATATAAATGTTTGACTAAATATGTTGACCTTGAAGAATGTGAATCGTATTACCCTCTGCCCAGCCTTATGTTTAACCATGCGATTGAATTTTACACTTCCACCCATAGTCTACAACTTTAACCTGAATGCAATGTCAGTTTGATTTGAATATTTTCAGTTTTTAAAATCCTTTTTTTTTTTTTTTTGTCCACAGCAAATGATGATCTATGATCCCAACAAGAGGATCTCAGCGAAGAACGCCCTTGTTCATCGCTTCTTCCGTGATGTCACCATGCCAGTGCCTCCCTTGCGCCTCTGAACCAGTGCTTCAGCACCAATGGACTGAGAGTTGGGTCCAATTTTTCTGAGAACTATTTCCCAGCTGTTCGGAAATTGTTCTGTTTTATAATCCGTGATCAGTTGTCCCTTTTCTCAAATCATTCTGGTTTATTTTAATCTGAAGTTTATCCACTGCTACCTTTGCATTCCACCGGAAAACTGTTGTGCTTAATAATAAGCATTTCATTAAAATGACCTGGAAGTAGATTTGCATAGACGAGATGTGTTGTTTCCTCATATGCTCGTAGTTTGGATATGACATTCCAAGATTTTGCACGTGTGGAATTGTATTATTCATGTATGCCATAACTACATATCACACTGAATGCTCTGTACCAGCCTTAGACCAAATGAAACAGTTTAGACTGCCAATATCTTTTTTTTTTTTTTTTTTAGATAATATATTATTCTAATAATCATTTTAAACCTGATTTGTTTTGATAGTTTCATAAAACAGTTGTCTCTGCAACTTCCATTAAACCCGTGTTACTTTTTATTTACCTTGTGTTACATATTGCTTCCACATTCTGTTTCCTGAACCAACTTTTCCAACAGGCAAATTATAAAGGTGAAATATAAAAGATTTTATCGATCTTTTATCGAAGAGCCATTTGAACAGCAATAAACAATGGATTAAAACCAGAAAGAATAAAGTTTCATTTAAGGCATCATTTAAAAGGGGGTCTCTTCTCAGTTTAAAATGCTTGTTAGATAAGTTAAATACAAGTCATGTTTTACTTTGGAGAACTCAATAGATAGTCAATGTAAGGAAATGAATGATTTAGTAAAGTCATTCATCCTATGTGAAATCCATATCGGTTTCATTTCGAAGTTTCTTCACTGGCCCACAGCCATTACTTATTTAAAACAGTAATATCCTATACTAAACCTAAACTAGTCTTGACAAACCATATATCATCTGAAAGCATACGATCTCTAGTTTTCATATTTGGTGACTGATTCTCAAAATAAATTACAGAGGAGCTGTAATTGATCAATTTGAATATTTTCATACTCCCAAAGCGTGTTCAGACCTTTATTTTGAAATAGCGATGTACATGAAAAATCATGAAAGAATGGTAGAAACTCATCCATTCAATTCTTTTTTAGAAAAAAGGTCTGAAAATGTTTTAAATATAAAGAACAAATTACTATTTTGAGTGACTATTTCATGACTATTCAAAAGAAAGAGGGGTGACACTTAAGGGGTTAAGAAAACGAGTAAAAGACCCGAGAGCAAAACTACCCGATCTGAGGACCATGTTTGTTAAAAAAGGATGTTGTTCTGATGTAAAGGAGTGCATTCAAATTCTAATTTTGATTTTTTTTTTAGCCAGGGGGAAAAAAAACTCTAAAGTATAAGAACATCATGAATTTTTATTTTAAAAGTTGATTTAATGTTATAGTTTTGTGGGTTTATTCTGACAACTAGATCTTTAAGAATTAGAAACATACTATATGCATTTTTACCTTCTAAAATAATGAACCTGTATTAGAAATGTGCTTTTATCAGTTGACTAAGTTTGGTTAAGGCATCTGTTGTGCTTAATAAAAACAAGCTGTATGCCACATACGATCTTTCTAATTTTTTGCCACTAGAGGTCATTTATTCTAAACAAATGGTAAATGGAGGAAAATGGGACTCGTTGTCTTCACCTCTACAGCCGGTGGAGAATACGACGGACTCGGGCAGAAAAAAAAATATATGGATGACCGGTAATGTTAAAGATTTATTAACCTTACAAAAGCCGTTGGAGCGATTGCTAATGCGACACAAGAACGACACACGGCTCGAGAGCAGTGAAGCTTTTATTATGCCACAGACGCCGCTTCTGCTTCTTCCGGTCATGTGTATGTGGGGTTACACAGCGCTGTTTCATCATATTAGATACATTTGAGTGTGATGAAAGTTGTTAAACTTATTATGGTTTTCTGAGCGCACACACACAGAAAGCTGGATGTCAGACAGCGTGTCCGGTGAGTATTAAACTAAATTCTCTTTCAAGTCTTATTGTGCTTAAAGTTCCAATAAACACAGTCGGTTATGTCGGTGAACATAAATGGCAGGGAAAGAAATCACGTGTCACGTTATATTAGATCTGTATTAAAGTGAAAGCAGCATAATATACCTACTGCCAAATATGCTGTTAATATGAATCAAACAACAGAAAATCAATAATAAGAACACATTTCTTACTTGAATGCTGTTGTGAAATGCTCTGGCGAGGAGATAAACATGGCGGACTGTGTTCAGCTCACTGTGGGCGGGTCTATGCTAATGAGCCGAGCCGTCAGCAGTCGTGGGCGGGGCTTAAGCATTTGTGACTCACATATTCTAGAATCTGCTAACGGCTTGTTCTGAGACATTACTCATGATTTATGGCGGCATAAAAAAAGAGGAGTGGGTTGATTTGTACCATTAGGGTGGTTGTGTACACACACTGCCGACACACATTTATGTTTAAACATCAAGTAAAAGTGAATTTTGCACAATAGGTCGGTCCCCTTTAAAAATGTAAAAGTATTGGTTGAGAACCAGATTTAGAAACAGCATTTCTTGTTATGATGATGATAACACATAGTCATTTATATACGTATTTATATATGGTTCTTTACGGTTCTACGTGAGGCCAGTTGTGTGACAGTGACTGCATCATGAAAGCATGATGGATTGAAATCAAACACTGTGGCTCTTGTTTAATGTAAGCTGCTCTCAGAGATGTTGCATTTTTAGCACTGGTTAAACAAGAGCAGTTTTGCATGGACACCAAAGTTTTGACACCGAATATTGAAAAATGCCGTCTAAAACTCCATGTGCCCTTCACTAACATTTGAATGATGCTTGTCTATAGTTGAAATCATTGAAACTCATTTTTCCCCTTTTGGTTCTTAATTCTCTCAGTTGTACAGTTATGTGAATAATATGTAAATAGGTCAAATACAGTACAGATTCAGTCATTTGGTACAGTGAGAACATTTCCTGGATTGGCAGCAAGCTCTGTTCTAGGATCCAGCACAAAACCTCATGGTCGTGTCATATCTTCAACACACATGCTGAAAATACACTTGAGAAATTCTATTACAAACATTATGGATTGTATGTCTTTTCCATAATGTAAGAGTGTTTAATTGTAATGTTTCTGTACCATCTTTAATTCAGCAACAAGGCTGGTTTGAAACATGTGTTTAGCATTGTTATGACAATGTGGAAAGAAAACATGTACACCCGTAATAAATCATTTCATGATCCCGAAGAAACAGGAACGAGACTGGCCAGGTTGGGGAATCACAGATAAACTGATACACCATTAAAATAAAGGATCACAAGGGGTTTTCACAGCGATGACACAGAAGAACCATTTTCAGTGAACAGTCCTTAAAGAACATTTTTTCTTCGATTGAAGAATATCTAAAGAACCTTCTATTACTATAAAGTCAAGTCACCTTTATTTATATAGCGCTTTTTACAATACAGATTGTTTCAAAGCAGCTTTACAGAGATAACAGGAAAATAATGCAACGAAATTTGTGTCCGGAAGAAAATAGCGTCACAGTCCAGCTTAAGTCAATTCAGCGACGTTTCATTTTTGTTGTAAAAAAGTTATTCATTTAGTTCATTTATATACGTATACAGCCGCTCTGGAGAAAACCGTGATGTCATCATCCAGTTCAGTTCTCAAATAATGGTGTCAATGCAGGCAGATCAATAAATAATATGGTTGAATTTTAAAATAAATGTTAAATTTATAAAGAAACGTGTGCAATGCAAAGTTTTAATGTATGTCAAAGTTTCTCAATGGAACCGTCAACGACAAATAAGAAACTTCATTTTTAAGAGCCCTAGTATAGGCTACTTAAAGTTCATTTTATGAAGTAGACTTAAGCAATGTTCAAGTATATTTTAAGTATACTTTGTGTAGTAAGCATATTAATATCAATGTACTGGACTTGTAAGTGTACTATTTCAAGTGTACTAAATTTGCCCACTTTTTAGCATTTAAAAGTGCTTAATAGACTACTCAATCAAAAGATTAAACACAACTACAAACCAAGTAGACTACTTAGAATACTTAATTATACTTTTAAGTATGCCAAATATACATATGCTTTTCTGTCAGTACAAGTCAAGTATGCTTAAGGGCAATTTTAATATATTACTAAGTAGCCTACATAAAGTAGCCTATATTTCTTAGAAGTGCATAAAAAGTAGACACAGTAAACTTTCTTATTTTTAGTTTAAATGAAGTATACTAATAGCATAATTGAAAAAACTTATTTTTCATAAGGAAGTGTAGGACTTCTAAAGATAGTCAAAATGAATAATAACAATCATAATACCAGTAAATTGACTACCACAAACCTTAGTAAATCACCTTGCATGATTGATTTAAACACTCTCCTTTCATAAATTTTGCGTCTGAAAGGAAAACTCTAACAAATGCAATAAGATCAGCCACAAAAATAGTCCATGGCTGTGTGTCTTTAGTAAAACCAGACAGTATTTCTTTAATGCCAAAAGAGGGTTTGCACTGCCACAAGTGCTGTTAAAATCTGTAAATCTGACCACACTATTATAGCGTAGAGTATATAGGTGCTATAGAAGTCTATAGGTGCATTAAGTTACAGATTTCAGTAATAAGAAGCTTTTGAGACACTTGTCTTTATACTCTTCTTCATGGAGAGCTCATGACTTCAGTCTTGGTAAAATTATACAATTCTTAATTTTTTTTTTCTTGGTTCACCTTTATATAATTGATTTCTTCTAGTACGATAGTTTAACTTTACAGCCAAAAATAAAGTCAGAATTGGGAGATATAAACTTGGAATTGGGAGAATTAAAGTCAGAATTGGGAGATATAAACTTGGAATTGGGAGAATTAAAGTCAGAATTGGGAGATATAAACTTGGAATTGGGAGAATTAAAGTCAGAATTGGGAGATATAAACTTGGAATTGGGAGAATTATAGTCAGAATTGGGAGATATAAACTTGGAATTGGGAGAATTAAGTCAGAATTTCGAGATATAAACCCAAAATTGTGAGGGAAAAAGTCAGAATTATGAGATATAAACATGGATTTGTGAGAAATAAAGTCAGAATTGGGAGATATAAACTTGGAATTGGGAGAATTAAAGTCAGATTTGGGAGATATAAACTTGGAATTGGGAGAATTAAAGTCAGAATTGGGAGATATAAACTTGGAATTGGGAGAATTATAGTCAGAATTGGGAGATATAAACTTGGAATTGGGAGAATTATAGTCAGAATTGGGAGATATAAACTTGGAATTGGGAGAATTAAAGTCAGAATTTCGAGATATAAACCCAAAATTGTGAGGGAAAAAGTCAGAATTATGAGATATAAACATGGATTTGTAAGAAATAAAGTTAGAATTGTGGGATATTTATAGGCTATACAGTGGTTGTGTTTGAAAAGATGAATTACATAGATAAACCTAGATTAATTACAACCATTTGTAATGGATGTTGGTGGCATCTTGTTATACATCATCTTGTACTCAAAACTTCAGCACATTTCAGTAGCTGATGTGTGAGGAGTTCAGATTGATCAAACTTGCTCCTGAAGTTCCCAGGTTTGTGTAGTTTTCTCTTTTTCTCCCATGAGCACTCAGTCTGCTTCAGACACTGACAGCTCGGTGTGAAGAATCAGCCCACACAGTGTGTTTCAGCGACATAAACATTCATGTCAAGTCATTAGAGAAAGGACTGATTTTCAAATGTGTGTCATTGATAATGGATCATCATTTGTGGGTGTAATTTTCATAAAGCACACAAAGAGTCAAACACTTTATGGTCACCGTTTCACACAATAATATATGTAATTGCAACAGATAAAGTCAAAATTGTGAGATATAAACGCAAAATTGTGATGTAAAAAGTCAGAATTGTGAGAATTAAAAATGTGTGATGTAAAAAGTCAGAATTGGGAGTCTAACTTGGAATTGGGAGATATAAAGTTAGAACTGTGAGATATAAACTAAAAATTGTGACAGAGTGAAAATGGTGAGATATAAACTTGGAATTGTGAGGGGAAAAAATCAGAATTAATTCTATATAAAGATATGCATTCAAAATTGTGAGGTATAAAATTAAAATTGTGAGAGATAAACTTGGAATTGTGATAAATAAAGTTAGAATTGTGAGATATAAACTCAAATTTGTGAGGAAAAAAAAGTGGGATATTTATAACTATACAGTGAGTGTGTTTGAATAGATGAAGTGTTAAATTATTATTGGCAGTTTTTTTTATAAAGCATCTTAGTATATAGTAAATATAATATACATTGTATTCCAAAGATGCAATCTTTTCTGCATACAAAATGGTTTTGTTTGGTTTTTTCCTAATAATCACATATTATATTCTGTACAAGTGACATGTAGAAATGCATGCAGGGAATTGTGTTGTTCTATTAAATTATTTCAAAGATTTGTAAAGAGTGCAGCAGTCCAACTAATATAAAAAAGTACCCAAAATCAAAACCAATTGCAAATCTTTAATTTCTCCTTAGAAAGTTTACGAACTAGGAAACCTAGGGTCATCCAAGTTGATTTGCTTGTTGATTGTATTTGATTAAATTATATTTGATTTGATATTAAATAACAAAATGAATCTACAACTATACAAAGAAAACCGGACATATTTCCATGTTTCCCAGAAGACAGAAGACAAACAAGCCCAATTTACCCTGATCATCCTGTTCAAAAGTTTTCACCCCCCTCCCCCCAGCTCAATGCTTAATGCCTCTTATTGTTTGAACCTTTTTTTAATAGTTGTGTTTGAGTCCCCCAATTGTCCTCCGTGTGAAAAGATAGATCTCAAAATCATACAGTCACTGCTGGAAAGGGTTGAAATATGCAAAAGATGCTGGAAAACCAAGTAATTTGTGGGACCTTGAGGATTTTTCTGAAGAACATTGGACAGTTTAACTGTTCAAGACAGAACAAGAACATCCATCATAAAACAAAAACAAAAAGTCGTGGATCATCCAGGTAACGACACGCAGTATTAATGTGTGTCATGCAAATATGCATATGCAAACTTTTGAACAGGGTAATTTTCATAAATGTAAACATCTTTTGTATAACATATCGTATTCAGCACTGTACTAAATAAAAAAAAGGTTTTTTTGCCAAAATAACTTGTGAGATGTTTGATATTCCATCATGTAAGCAAAGTCAACAGTGATTACAAGGTGTTTGATTTCATTTCTTTGACATGTTCATGGTGTAGATGACTAGTGAACTCTTGAGCTATGGTTATACGTCTATAAACTTTTCACTGATTTTGCCTTGTTTTAGCTTAGACCTCAGGGCTGTGTTTGGATGGCTATTAAACGTCTTTAACCCTTGTGCATCAATTAAAAAAAGTTACACATAGCTACATAGTGGACAAAAATGTCCACATCAAAAAACTGTCGTAAAAATTTGAATCTTGGAAGCACAGACATAAGTTTGGTATCATTTTAATGACCCTTGGCAGATTATTGCTGAAGTAAAAAAAATTATAATAAGTAAATAAAAAAAAAGTTATATAGATTTAAGTTTATGAAAATTATTTATGAACAATATTTTATATAAAATATATATTTTATGAAACAAATTGGACTCTAAAACGGCTAAAAAATCAAAGCCATAAATCTAAATAAGTTGTTCCAAATTTGAGGTTGATATCTCAAAAAATGAGCTTTCGGTAAGAGTTTGTTTGGGCGCAGTAACACATTTTCCCCATTGGGTGCAGCAAAACTCCACTGGTGCACACAGTGATTGGATTTTTCTCTCTCAATATTACACACACACACACACACACACACACACACACACACACACACACACACACACACACACACACACACACACACACACACACACACTCACACACACACTTTTTTTTTATAACACACATACTAACCACACTCTGACATCCATAACAAAACACCCACACAATTATCGTTGCATAATTTATCCAAATTGGCTCTATAATATGCCGAAGCAGAAAACAGGAATAAAGCGAGTATTTGCTTTATAGGCCAAACCTGAAAAAATGGCACCATCTGATAAAAAAATAGTACAAATTTAAAATTTGAAGCATTGCCAACAGAATTAAAGCCTCTTAACAAAGATTGCCTCATTTTATAGTTAAATGGCCCTGGGATTAAAAATTGCAGTTTTAATGGGTTTCAATGGGGCCATTTTTGTCCAAAAGGCGCTGAGAGGGAAGTTTTTCTGTACCTAGTGCAAAATAGATTTTTTTAAAGAAAATGGCAGTTAAATAGTAAAATTCCAATAAAAATACACACCTGTGCCAAATTTTATGCAGTTAGCATTAACACAGGCAAAGTGATAAAAAAAAATAAAAAACTGAAAACGCCAAAAATGTCCATAAGGATGCAAAAGGGTTAAACGCATGTATGTTTGCCTTCTTTTAGACATACAGTACATCCAATATAATGTCTATGATGCACAATGTAGATGCTTAAATGAATTCAACTCTCTTAGTGTATTCTCAATGTAACTGTAGCTTTAACAGACTTCATGCTGACCAAAAGAACTTCAGTATTCAGTACCTTGTGTCTTCATCAAAGAAATGAAAGCATCAGACAAAAATTATAGTTAAAGCTTCACTTTCTAACTTTTTTTGATAATAAATAACAAAATGTCATTAATAAGAGAGTGCAAATTCATCTTCCAAACCATGTCTTTGCCCAAATACACTTTTACCTACATTAAATATTAAATTTTAGAGCTGTTAGGATGGACTACGTGGGAAATTGCATACACGCATCATTCACATCATATCCGTACACAGAAAAAAGGGGCTTTGGTTGTTGGTGCGAAGTTGAGGGCCAAAAGTTGCACACTTTAGCTTTAAACGTTCACGAGTTTAAAGGCACACGACAGGGCAGATTAGCTGCATCTCATCCAGCGAACACGCTTGCTGAGTGGATATCCAGAATCAGCAGAGAGTTGCTCATTCACGCGCCAGTACCTGTCGTCCTTGAAGAAATACATCTTCCCATTGGTCCATGTGAGAGCTGCATCAGGATTTGTTGGGATGCCAGTAAACAGACGGGAAATGGGTTTGGGGTAAATGCTGAGGTCATTATAAACCATCTCATCCCACTGCCAATACCCTGAGCCCTGAAAAACAATGATTTAATCAATTGGGTTATCAAATTTTGACATACAGAATAAGAAATCATTGTACAATGAAACATACTGTAAGTTTTAGGATAATTTTTAACCCCAAAAAGTTACGGACTGCAGCTTTGATGAAGCACATTCAAAAAACCTGTACCGGAAGTGATGCAAGCAACCTGTTTTACAGAACACGGAAGTTTGTTGCACATAACCCCCATTTGCTAAAGAAATATAGGTGAAGGAGTAAATGATTGGAGACACAGCATAAGTTCAGTTCATGCAAGGTGATGATTTGAATCAGGTGTGTAAATAAGACAAGACAAAACGTCTCGGTTACGTATGTAACCCTCGTTCCCTGAGTAGGGAACGGAGACGTTACGTCGGATGACGACGAATGGGGTTTCGCTTAGAACACCTATCGACTTCGAGTATTACAAAACGAGCCAATGGCAAAGAAATGCCATGGGTCTTCGGAATTTGCATAGCGTATCTCCGCCTTACCTCGTGGGTATAAAAGGAGGACGCCGGCAACATGCAGATATGTTTCTTCGCTGAGGAGCCAAGACTGAGCTCAGGCGATCCACGCGGTACAGCGGAAAGTGGCAGGAAGACGTAACGTCTCCGTTCCCTACTCAGGGAACGAGGGTTACATACGTAACCAAGACGTTCCCTTTTGTTGTCACTCCAAGTTACGTTGGATGACGACGAATGGGGTTACCAGTCTAATCACACCACCTTCTCGGCTGTCTTCCAGTGCCCTGCGTAAATCTGAGATCCTTGTCGAGAGATTGGCACGGACGAAGGACTCCTATCTAGCATAGGAATACCAAGGTACACTGGGGAGCATATCCCATAGTTTAGAGGAAATATGCAATTATTGCCAACCCAGAGGGGGGGACTTAGAAAATACACATATGACCCGAAGGATGTATATGGAGAACACTGGGGTGTCCAGCCGCAGGTGGAATATTTCAACCCCAGGGGTGGCAAGGTGGCTTGCCAAGGGAAAGACACATGCTCAGAGAGGCTTACAGTGGAAACACACATGTGGGGGTCGCTCAGAGGAGGGACCATGCACACGCGAGGCACCTAGCCGACGCACAGGCAATAGACACCGGCGCCGACGTCAGGAGTGCTGGAGGAACTCAGGGCTTTCGGGGAAGCTCACCTGAGGCGAATATCGCACGTATCCAGTCCGTGGAGTGGAATGGCGAGCAAGCGAAGACACCTGAGCGGGTCCAGTACTAGCTGGTTGAAGCGAGTACATGAGAGGACACAGGCTCCACTCGGAGATTGTAGAATCTGCCGAATGTTTTCGGTGTCGCCCAGCCTGCAGCTCTGCAGATGTCTGTCAGCGAGGCGCCATGCGCTAGAGCCCAAGAGGATGCTACACTCCGGGTGGAGTGGGCAGTCACACCAAGGGGGCACGGTCGACCTTGCTGCTGGTAAGCCAAAGCAATGGCGTCCACTATCCAGTGAGACAACCTCTGCTTTGAGAGAGCCTTTCCCTTCAGCTTCCCACCATAACAGACAAAGAGCTGGTCTGAGGTCCTGAAACACTGCGTCCTGTCTACATAGGCGCGGAGAGCGCGTACTGGACAGAGCAGTGCCAAGGCTGGGTCTTCCTCCTCTAGGGGCAGTGCTTGCAGGTTCACCACCTGGTCCCGGAAGGGAGTGGTAGGAACCTTGGGCACATATCCAGGCCGGGGTCTCAGGATCACGTGAGAGTAAGCCGGCCCGAATTCCAGGCACGCTTCGTCAACGGAGAATGCGTGCAGGTCCCCTACCCTCTTGATGGAGGCCAGTGCAACCAGGAGTGCAGTCTTTATTGACAGGAACTTAAGCTCTACTGATTGCAGAGGCTCAAATGGAGCACTCTGCAGGGCAGTCAACACCACTGAGAGGTCCCAAGAGGGAACGAGAGGAGGGCGAGGAGGATTCAGTCTCCTTGCCCCTCTCAGGAACCTGACGATCAGGTCGTGCCCTCCCAAAGACTTACCTTCAACGAAGTCATGCTGTGCGGAAATGGCGGCAACATAGACTTTTAGGGTGGAGTGAGACAGCCTTCGCTCCAACCCATCTTGTAGGAAGGAAAGCACGACGCTGATCGAACATCTCCGGGGGTCTTACGAGAAGAGCACCAGTTGACGAAGAGGTTCCGCTTCAACGCATAGAGATGTCTCGTGGACGAAGCTCTAGCGGAAGTGATGGTAGCCACCACCGTAGGTGGTAGGGTACTCAAACCTGCCTCGTCCCATCCAGGAGCCACACGTGGAGGTTCCAAAGATCGGGACGAGGGTGCCATAGGGTGCCCTGTCTCTGAAAAAGGAGGTCCTTCCTCAGAGGGATCGGCCAGGGAGGTGCTGTCGCTAGGAGTACTAGTTCGGAGAACCAGGTCCGGTTGGGCCAGTAAGGCGCAACCAGAATGACCTGCTCCCCGTCCTCCCTGACCTTGCGCAAGGTTTGCGCAAGAAGGCTCACTGGGGGAAACGCATACTTGCGACCCTGCGGGCAGCTGTGTGCCAGAGCATCTGTGCCGAGCGTGCCCTCGGTCAGGGAATAAAACTGGGCACAATGGGTCGAGTCGTGAGAGGCAAACAGATCTATCTGAGCCTTCCCGAACTGGTCCCAAATCAGCTGAACCGACCAGGGATGGAGCCGCCAGTCTCCCGGGAGGAGCTGGAACCGTGAGAGCTCGTCGGCTACACAGTTCAGTGCTACGGGGATATAAATGGCACGAAGCGACCTCAGATGCTTCTGACTCCATAAAAGGAGGTGGCGGGCGAGTTGCGACATACGGCGGGAGTGCAGACCACCTTGGCGGTTGATGTACGCTACAGTCGCGGTACTGTCTTTTTTGATCGGACTAGTACGTGTTGGCCCTTGAGCATGGCCCGGAAGCGGCGCAGAGCAAAACGTACAGCCAGCAACTCGAAGCAATTGATGTGCCATAGGCGCTGGGGTCCTATCCAGGAACCCGCGGCAGCATGTCCATTGCACATGGCGCCCCAGCCCGTGGAGGAGGCATCTGTCGTTACAACAACATGCCGCGAAGCTCGTTCCAGAGGCACTCCGGCCCGTAGAAAACTGAGGTTCGACCACGGGGTGAAGGTCTGACGGCAGGTCGGAGTAACTGGTACTCGGAAGGTGCCGTGTTGCCATGCCCAACTCGGGACTCGGTCGCGAAGCCAAAGCTGAAGCGGTCTCATATGAAGCAATCCGAGCGGCGTTGCCGCGGCTGCAGATGCCATATGCCCCAGGAGCCTCTGAAAAAGTTTCAGTGGAACCGCACTATTGCCCTCGAACTGTCTCAGACAAGCAGTGACTGCGCACGCTCACTCGTAAGCTGCGCGGACATGGCGACCAAGTCGATTTCCATACCGAGAAAAGAGATCCTCTGCACGGGGCAAAGTTTGCTCTTCTCCCACATGACCCGAAGGCCCAGACGAGCTAGGTGCCGAAGCACTAGGTCCCTGTGTTCGCAAACCTGAACTCGAGA
This sequence comes from Siphateles boraxobius, assembly GCF_051911475.1. Taxonomy (NCBI): domain Eukaryota; kingdom Metazoa; phylum Chordata; class Actinopteri; order Cypriniformes; family Leuciscidae; genus Siphateles; species Siphateles boraxobius. The sequence goes on along the minus strand of NW_027509141.1, from coordinate 1,707,939 downwards.
GTGAGCTAGGATCAGCCAGTCGTCGATATAACTCAGGATACGAACCCCGTGTTCCTGAAGGGGAACAAGGGCAGCCTCGACGACCTTCGTGAAGATGCGAGGAGACAGGGCTAGCCCGAAAGGGAGAACCGCGTACTGGTATGCCTGCCCCTCGAAAGCAAACCGAAGGAACGGTCTGTGTCAAGGAAGAATGGAGACATGAAAGTAGGCGTCCTTCAGGTCGATCGCTGCAAACCAATCCTGGGGCCGTATGCATTCGAAAACGCGTTTGGCGGTGAGCATCTTGAACGGCATCCTGTGAAGGGAGCGGTTCAGCACGCGCAAGTCCAGGATTGGCCGTAACCTACAGGTTTTCTTGGGGACAATGGAGTAGGGGCTGTAGAAGCCGGACCTCATCTCGGCTGGAGGGACAGTCTCGATTGCACCCTTCGCCAGCAGGGTGGCAATCTCTGCTCTCACGATGGGGGCATAGCCACCGACCAAAGTGGAGCTGACTCCCCAAGCAGGGAGGAGACCGTGCGAACTGAATCGCATAGCCGAACCTGATGGTTCGCGCGACCCAGCGGGACAGACGGGGAGCTCTAACCAGGCTCCCAGGAACTGAACCAGCGCGATCATGCGAACCACAGGCGTCCCCCCGGAGGGGCAGCGAAGCGGAGTAACTGGCCCAGACGTGGACGGCATAGTGCCCCGATGTGGGGGCACAGTTAGCAACTGCGCCCTGGCAGAGGGGGCCAGGGGAGGACCAGGCTGGTCGTCCCGCGGTGGCCTGCTCTTCCAGGGGTCTGGGGACAGGGGCGAAGCGGTCCGTGGACGGCACGCCGTGTCAACCACCTCTGGGACAGAGGGGGACGAGGAGAGCACGGCTTGTGGGCGGCGCTCTGTGACGTCCGAGAACTCTCTGTGCTCAGAGACGGGAGAGTCAGTTCTTTGGAGAATAAGGATTCTTCCCCGACCCTCCCCCGGGGAAAGGAGTGGTCCTGCTACCAACTCCTGGAAAGAACTGAGTCCCATCTCTGAGGAGCCCATCTCAAGAGCGCCGCTTAACCCGGCGTGTAGCGGGGGGCGGGGCTGGAGAGGACTGTGGCGTCCGCGGGGGGGGCGCCCTCGGTGGTGGGCAGACCGAGGGTTCTGAGCGGAAGGCGGGGCCGTCGGGACAGAATCAACCTCAGTCTGCTCCATCCCCGAGGAGCCCGTCTCAGGAGCGCCGCTTAACCCGGCGTGTAGCGGGGGGTGGGGCTGGAGAGGGCTGTGGCGTCCGCCCGCGGCCCCCAGAGAGGACTGTGGCGTCCGCGGGAGAGCGCCTTCGGCGGTGGGCAGACCGAGGGATCTGAGCGGACGGCGGGGCCGTCGGGACAGAATCAACGTCAGTCTGCTCATGGGCGGCTGAGAGCTGTTGGGCAAGCCCTCAACCGCACCGCCGAAGAGGTCGACCTGGGATATGGGAATGTCGGACAGACGGGTCCGCGCGACATCCAGCACATCAGACAGGTTCAGCCACAGAATGGTGAACATCACCTGACCCAGGGAGCGTACGGCCACTTTCGTCGCTCGGAGAGCAAGGTCAGTGGCGGCGCGCAGCTCAGTGAAGAGCCCTGGGTCAGTCCTGCCCTCGTGCAGGTCCATGAGCATCTGGGTCAGGTGGACCAGCAGAATGACCATGGCATGCAGTGAGGCGGCTGCCAGTCCCGTGGCACTATAGGATCTCGCCACGAGCGTAGACGAAAAACTACAGGCCACGGGCGGGTGCTTAGGATTGCGCCGAGAAGAAGCACTCTGAGGACACATAGCATCGCAACAGAGCGTTCAGCCGGGGGGACCCCAGTGTACCCATGGGCAGCGGCCCAATCGAGGGGAGGAAAGGCGGATGAGATCAGCGAGCGGTCCCGAGAAGACAAGGGGGTCTTCTAGGACTTCGAGATCTCATCATGCACGTCCGGGAAGAAAGGTATTGGGGTTTGCCATGGACGAGGGTCGGCGGCCTTACCCAAAAACCAATCATCCCAGGAAAGCATGGCCGTCATCTCCGGATCAGAACCAAGGACAGCCGTATGCACACCGGAAGGTGGCAGCTGTGACGAGCCCTCACTTCCAGAAGACTCAAACCCACCTAGTGATGCTGCAACAGACATGGCATCTTCCTCTGTAGCTTCAACTGAAACACGCGGGCCACCAGAGGGTAGACTCGCGGGAATCAGCAGTTCACTAACGGGCACCGTCATTGAAGAGGGGGGCTGGGGTCGCGGACACATAGTCGGCGCCTTGTTCCAGACCGTAACCCTCAGGTCACCCTGGCCACCAGCTGAAGATCGGGGGGTGGATGAGGGGACTCTCACTCTTGCGAGTTCACCGAGTCTCGACCTATATATGACGCGATGATCACGTTCCCAGCGAGAACATGAGTCACCCACGAGCGCTGTTCAAGCATGATCAAAGCCCAAACACACATCAGAGTCCGATACCAGTCCGCTGCAACCAGAAATGCACGGGCGAGCCGTCTTTAAAAAGACGTGTCGCGTGCAAGCTCTTTTATGAGAGGAGAAAAAAACTCTGCGATGTTGAAGCGCACAGGGACACACACAAACACACTGGCAGATCACTGCACAGATCAGCAGGCACTGTGAGCTCGCTGCAGATCGCCGTCACACCAACATCGGAGAGAGAGGCTCGTCTCGTAGAGCGAAGTCAGAGATGACTGTGGTGTGAAGAAATATTCTTGGCTCCGAAGCGAAAATATATCTGCATGTTGCCGGAGTCCTCCTTTTATACCAACGAGGTAAGGCGGAGATACGCTATGCAAATTCCGCAGACCCATGGCATTTCTTTGCCATTGGCTCATTTTGTAATACTCGAAGTCGATAGGTGTTCTAACGAAACCCCATTCGTCGCCATCCGACGTAACTCGGAGAAACAACGAAAGGGAACTGTGTAGTGCTCTATGTCCTCATAAATGGAGCTGAGCTCCATTCATGAAAACATCTATCAACAAAAAGAGTTTGTGAAAAAGCTTTTTAAGGTCTTATGAATTTATCAGGATTTTTGTGTTGGGTATAATAATGTTAAAATCTCACTATACCTTAAAGAAGAAAATTTTCTTGTTCTTCTCATAGTACAATGCAGCGTCGATGTTGGCCGGGATTCTTTTTAGTGGTTTGGGGTATCGGTAGTCAAGGCGGTAATTTGTGAATCTCCAGACTTTTTCACCTGAGAAAGAGAAGCAGGTGGGTAGAAGAAAATACATCAGTTAAGTACTGACATAAATTATCCAATGAATATTTGTGTATGAAAGCTGTATGCAGTTGTGCATCAGATCAGGCAAGATGTTTTTACAGGAATATTCAGAGTTTGGTACAATTTAAGCTCAATCAACAGCACTTGTGGCCTAATGTTACTGGGATTACCGCACAAATCATTTGACCAATTACTTGCGTTGTGGGAAGCTTAGTGATGGTGACATTAAAGTCATGGGACCGTGGTGCAGCCTTTTACTTCTGGCAGGGTTTTTTTGTTGTTGTTTTTTTCTTAGCTTTTACTTCTGGCAATTGTTTTTAGGCTTTAAAATTCACTAAGGTGGACGTATCCCGCCTTGAATGAGTTCTAGACATCAGTCTTTCAAACGATTTCTGAAGTACTTCATCAAATTGAGCCAACCTTTTACAAGCATTTTTGGCATTGCTCCGAATTTGGGCTTGCCTAAAGTGAAGCTGAAAGTATTCGCCTTTACCTCCTTATTGGATCGTAGGGCTATCTTACTCAAGTGGAAAGGTCCTGCTCCTCCTTCCCACTCACATTGGATTAGGGACATTATGTCCTGTATGAATTTAGAGAAAATACGTTACACTACCCAGGGATCTGAGAATAAATTTGACAAAATATGGCGCCCCTTCTTGACATTTTTTGAGAAACCAACTACAACAATATCAGAGTAGCTACCCCTTTCCCCTCTTTTATTTTATTTCATTCCATTTTATTTCTTTATGTTTATTTGGTAACACTTTAGAATACGGTTCCTTCGTTAATGAATAACTACACAAGAACCAATGAGTAACACAATATTAACAATCTAGTAACTATTATTAACTAACAAGAAACTCTGATTAACAAACTAGTAAGTAATAGCGCACAGATGAAAGTGGTAGTTCACTATTAACTAATCAATAACTACTATTAACTAAAAATAAACTCTGATTAACGAATTAGGAAGTAATAGTGCACATATGAAAGTGGTACTTCAATAACTACTATATTCTTTTATGCTTCCCAGAGAACTACTGAAAATTTTCATAATTCATAGAAAACTAATCAATAACCAATGCAGGATAAATGACTAGCACTACATTAACATTTGAACTGCTACCGTAAACGAATATACAAGGTTGTTTAAATTATCAATATGTAAGCTGTTAATAATTGGCCTATGCTGTCTATTTATCAACTGAATAATTTTAAAGAAATGGATTTTTAAATGCAGTTGACGGGACTCGGGACCTTACTTGTCCTGTGGCCAATTTTCTGGCATTCCTTTGGACTGGCACTGAATCACTAGAGTCACGGTGACGACTGGAACATATTGAGTCATCAGCCATCCGAATACCATATAGAGTGAATTTATTATTTAACTTACTTAAAAAATTTGTTTTTATGTATGTCTCCTAGCATATATATATATATATATACATATATACACATATATATGTATGTATGTGTGTGTGTGTGTGTGTGTGTGTGTGTCTTGTGAGTGAGAAGATTCTACATTTTATTGGCTTCTCATTAATAACTACTGTAAGAATCATGGGAACAAACTAGTAATGACTCAAGTGTTACTACATACTTCTATGGGAATTACTAATTATTTGGATCCGTATTCTAAAGTGAAGATCATGGTAACTAACTAGTAATGACTCAAGTGTTACTATACTTCTAAAGAAATTTTCTGAAAGTATACTAAAGTTCACCAAAAATCTCAAACGCTTGAAATGACTTTTGTGTTTGGTTGCACAAATCATGACTAGATCATGTAGTAACACTTGAGTCATTACTAGTTAGTTCCCATGATCTTCACTTTAGAATACGGATCCAAATAATTAGTAATTCCCATAAAAGTATGAAGTATGACTTTCATCTGTGCACTATTACTTCCTAATTTGTTAATCAGAGTTTCTTTTTAGTTAATAGTAGTTACTAGATTGTTAATAAACTTTTTCAGTAGTTCTCTGGGAAGCATTAAAAAAATAGTAGTTATTGATTAGTTAATAGTGAACTACCACTTTCATCTGTGCGCTATTACTTACTAGTTTGTTAATCAGAGTTTCTTGTTAGTTAATAATAGTTACTAGATTGTTAATATTGTGTTACTCATTGGTTCTTGTGTAGTTATTCATTAATGAAGGAACCGTATTCTAAAGTGTTACCGTTTATTTCTCTCTCTTTTTTTATTTTTTTTTCAAGATGTGTATTTAGTTTCTTCCATTCTTAACTATCTCACCTTTATGTATTATAATCTAAACTGTGATTTAAATCATCTCTTGTAGGAATTCTTAATGCAGGTCTGTTTGTAATTGGGTAGGCGTGTGGGATATGGGTGGGGTATGTTCTGGTAAAAAAAAAAGGGGGGGGGGGGGTATGTATATTCCATTGTACAGTATTTGTTTTGCAAAGTTGTCATTCAATAAAAAAAACCTTTGAACGAAAATTCATTGAAGTTGTTCATTTGTGGAGATACACACCTATTCCTTTGACCACTTTATTAATAATCTTACCAATCTGTCTCAAATCTACAGCATACCAATTTGACACTGCAACAGTATGGTTTCTGTTCTCTCTAGCACCCTGGTTTCTGTGTCTCCTCTATGGCTAAAGAAGATTAAGGAGAAAATACCAGCACCGTGATATAACTAGCACACATACATGAAACCAGATATTTACATACACTTCAGGAAAAAAAACACAAAAACTTTTATTTCTTTACTGTCATACATTAAATCAGAGTAAACTTTTTCTGTTTTAGATCAATAAATATTAAGATATTTTGTGCATTTGTTAAATGTCAGAATCAAGCGGGTGGATAATTTTTATGTATTTTTTCATCACTTTCATCAAAGTCAGAAGTATACATACACTAAGTTTATTGTGTCTTTAAACAAAAAGAAAACTCCAGATGATTCCATTCTGAGCTTAAGAAGCTTCTGATAGGTTAACTGATTCCATTTGAGTTAATTGGTGGCACACCTGTGGATGCATATAAAGGCACACCTCAAACACAGAGCCTCTTTCTTTGACATCATGGGAAAATCAAGAGAAATCAACCAAGACATCAAGAAAAGAATTGTGGACCTCCACAAGTGTGGCTCATTCTTAGGTGCAATATCCAGATGCCTAAAGGTCCCACGTTCATCTGTTCAGATAATAATACGCAAGTATAAAAAACATGGGAATGTACAACCCTCATACCGCTCAGGAAGGAGACGGATTCTGAGTCCCAGAGAGGAACGTTTTTTGGTGTGAAATGTGCGAATCAATCACAGGACAACAGCAAAAGACCTTGTGAAGATGCTAGCTGAAACTGGTAAGACAGTGTCATTATCCACAGTAAAACGAGTCCTGTACCACCATGAGCTAAAAGGTTACTCTGGGAGAAGAAAGCCATTACTTCAAAACCACCATAATAAAGCCAGACTACAGTTTGCAACTGCACATGGGGACAGAAAATCTTAATTTCTGGAGACATGTCCAGTGGTCTGATGAAACAAAAATTGAACTGTTCGGCCATAATGATAAACGGTATATTTGGAGGAAAAAGGGCGAAGCTTTGAAGCCTCAGAACACCACCCCAACTGTGAAGTAAGGGGGTGGTAGTGTAATGTTGTGGGGCTGCTTTGCTGCAGAAGGGACTGGTGCACTTCACAAAATAGATGGCATCATGAGAAAAAAAAATTTTGTGGATATATTGACACAACATCTGAAGACATCAGCCAGGAAGTTAAAGCTTGGGCGCAAATGGGTCTTCCAAATGGACAATGACCCCAAGCATACCTCCAAATTAGTAACAAAGTGGCTTAAGGACAACAAAGTCAAGGTATTGGAGTGGCCATCACAAAGCCCTGATCTCAATCCCATAGAAAATTAGTGGGCGGCACTGAAAAGGCGAGTGCAAGCAAGAAGGCCTACAAACCTGACCCAGTTACACCAGGGCTGCGTTCCAGTCCAAAATTGACATGCCCTTCACTCGCTAACTTCCCTCCGTCTCGTTCACTCGGATGTGCGTCATTGCTTACGTTGCACGAGTGCCCACTACTGGCAGAAACTGCAATGGGCTGAACTGGAACGTCCTAAGCCCTTGATTACTAGGAATCAGCTATGGAGTTGATTTATTATTTAAATTTTTTTTCCCTTTAAGAATTTGTTTAACGCAGCATCCAAATATATATAGGTGTGTTTGGGTTGTTTTATATAAAAAAAATCTAATTAATATATCATAGAGTTGTTTGTGGTGGTGGTGATTAGACGAGATTGGCGCTGACGTCACAATCGTGTTGCATTGTGGTATATGGAACTGCCTGAAGTGTACATATGAAGTAGTCTCGCTCCGTCGGTCAAAATCGAGGGAACTAGTGTCTGTCCATATAAACTTCCCTCGTCCACTTCACGAAGTGGAACGCACTTCAAAATGGCGGCAGGGATTCCCCCGAGGGGAAGTGCTTAGGGAAGTTCGCAAGTGCATGTCTAAAAGTGGACTGGAACGCAGCACCGTTCTGTCAAGAGGAGTGGGCCAAAATTCCAGCAAACTATTGTAGAAAGCCTGTGGAAGGATACCCAAAACGTTTGGCCCAAGTGAAGAAGTTTTGGGGCAATTCTACCAAATACTAAGGAAGTGTATGTATACTTCTGACTTTGATGAAAGTGATAAAAAAAAATACATAAAACTTATCCCTCGCTCGGTTCTGACATTTAACAAATGCAAAAAATATGTTAATATTTATTGATCTAAAACAGAAAAAGTTTACTCTGATTTAATGTATGACAGTAAAGAAATAAAAGTTTTTGTGTTTTTTTCTGAAGTGAATGTAAATATCTGGTTTCAACTGTACACTCTCCAAGAGGGCAACCAAGAACATGGAGCGCAGGTGGAGGAATACCAAACTACAGTTATTTCGCATTGTGTGAAAGGATAGCATTGCTAGTTACAGAAAAGCTATAAAAGTTGCAAGGTCTGGTTACTTTTCTAAACAACACTAATGTATTTTATTCAATACACTAGTATACTGGCAAAAGCGAAATTTCCATTTCATACTAAATTTAATTATTGTACCAAAAACCTACAAACGCAAGACCATAGAATATAATCTGGCTTTTGATAGTATAGTAGCCGAGAAACAACAGTACATCCATCAAATACTGAAGAACGCAACATCTAGCAAACTGACAAAGATGAACTGAAACACAGGACTATATATACAAGAGATAACGAGCAACTAAACAAGACACAGGTGAACATTATCAGAAACGATGTACACCAGTAGAAACAGTGGCTGCATCCGAATCACGTAAATTATTACTCCACGACCACTAAATAAATATGTACTACATAGTATGAATGCGAGTAGTATGACTGTAATCTGGACTTACTATATTCGCCATGTTGTCATTATCATGTAATGTGGCCTCATGGGATAGTAAAGTGTCCATCTTATACACACTTCAGGATCTCGCCGGGAGAATCAGGTAATCTGGGAACTTTTTGCCTACTCTTTTATTAGTACTTTGAATTCGGACATACTTCATTTGTCACATACTGTTTTTCGCCAAGTATATAGTAGAGAAGTATGCGATTTTGGATGCAGCCAGGAACAAAACACAGGATAAGAAAACGGAAACAATGTGTAAAAAAAAAAAAAAAAGGAAACTACGATTTTATGATACATCAAAATACTAATCCTTAGACACAACAGACACAGAACACAAAAACACAGAGCACACACAAACAAGTATTTTAGATAGTATTTAGCTCCTAAACTCTAAAATAGCCCTTCTAGCAGTTTTTTGGGAGCAGACATTTCTGTTAGTTTAACTCTAAAGACCCAACTTTTTAACCAAGCATACACATAACTCATTCCCTTAATCCCTTTACACAAATCATAGATTATTGTGCAAATTATTGCACTGCTTTAGAGCAGCAGAATAATAAAAGTGGAGTCTATGCTTACACTGTCTGTTTCACTATTTCATGTTGTTTGCTCTTTCTATGAATTGCCTGCATTTGAGTTCTTTAGTCCGACGAAGACGAAAATGTATCAAATTAAACAAGGTTTAGACATGACAAGAGGAGAGAGTCTGTTGGCAAAAAGAGAATGCGACAGAGCTCGTAATAAAACCATAATCAACATTGGCTTCGCTTTAGGCGATGGAGAGAACCGAGGGATTTGAAATGTTGTAAAATGGTATTTTTATGACTCAACAGGTGAGTGATGTATTTTATTGAACAAATAAAAATTTGAATATGTAGCTCTCTAACAGAGTTCACGGTAAAGCATTATCTATTGTGAAGATCATTTCATTTTGGTTGTAGCGCTGTGCTGGAATTAATTTTCAAGGAAGAACTGTGTCTATTAATGGGTAAAGTTATATATCTCTTAAGTATATCTTCATCCGCACAGTCACGTAGAGCCAAAGCACAAACCAGAAAAGCCAAAACAATTTTCTTCTGCAAAATGCATGCAGTTTTGTTTTTTAACCTCTAGAGGGCCAAAAGTTACAAAACAAAGATTTTTGGAGTACGTTTTACAATAAAATACTATTTTAGTTTTTTCACTTCAAAATTTGATGTTTAATTCAGTGTATCACTTGCCATTTCTTTAGTGTTTTTTAGTGTATCACCTGATAGAGTTTTGGTTCCTTGCCATTCTTGCCTTTGGTTACTATAAAGCACTACTGTATATGAATAAAATCAAGTTGACAAGTTTTAATTGTAAAGTGGGACTACAGCTGCCATATTGGGAATTCCTATTTCTCCGATTCGACCTGTATTACATTAATTATTATGGCTCCAATACAATTCCAACAATTTCCAATAAACCATTTTAAAAAGCATATAAAACACCACTTTAATGTAGAATGATCTACCTTTAAAGAAGTATGTCTTGTTGGTTCTTGGGGAATATACAGCTGCATTCAGGTTTCCTGGCAGCCCCTTCCATAGCAGACTTATTTTGACTGGAGAGTTATGGCCCATATCTGTTACCGTCCACACATAATCCCCACTAAACGCATACGTCTTGCGCCAGGGACCTAAGACAAATAATTACATTTTCTATAACATATTTCATTGTATAATTCGTTTTTGAACAAGCAAATCTACTGCATTTGATAAACTTGAATGAACTGAGGTCATGTGTACTGTTATACGGCACGGTTTTCTCACCCAGCATTATAGCATCAAGTTTAGCATTGCATGGATCTAGCACATCACTCCTGGGGAATGGGGCCATGGTAGTGGGATATATTTCGTCATAGATATCATCAGCAGTAGTTGTACTAGAGATCTTTTTACCTGAATTCATGAGAGTAATTAGCAAAAACTAGTCATAGCCATCGGCAAATTAAAAACATTTTTAAAAATCACTTGATTATCTCACCATATATGTCTTGGATTCCTCTGATATCATCAATGTGCAGTCTAAAATTAGCTCGGTAACCAGTGTAGTGCGCTGCCATAAGAGCACCACTGTACTGAGAATGACCCAAGCCAAGAGCATGGCCGATCTCATGAGCCGCAACAATGCGCAGATTAGAACCATAATACTTCCCTTCAGTCCAGAATTCATCTTCATCAAAGTGAACTATTCCTGATGGAGGGGCTTCAGCATGGGCAAGAACATGGCCTAACAAAAGATGATTACGTAACACTTTAGAATAATGGTCCGTCATTAATAGGTTCCTATGAAGGAAGTAGAACAAATGAGTTCTACATTAACACTTCAGCTACTATTAACTAATATTGAAACAAGATGAACTACTCAGTAAGTAATAGCAAATTTAAAAAAGCTGTTTAGTTTCATCAAATTAAATTTAAATAAAAAAATGAATTCATGAAAACTAAATCCATAAAATGACCCCATGATGGTTTTGAGGGCTTCTATATATGAAGCGCCAGACAGAAACAAGATTCTATAGAGAAAGTGGGGTTTTTTTTGACCAGATGGTGTCTAACATTAGATCTTATTGAAATGTAAAACGCCATGACAGGAGTAGAATATATAAAACACTATTTAATTGTATTATGTTCCATTATGTTTTGTAATGTAGCATTTTTACTATTATATTAAATAATACGATTCATTTGGTGAGATTTACTTACCAGGACCATCAAAAGGTGAAGGACAGCCATCTCTCTTGTGAAATGAGATTCTAATATCAGCAAGCCCAGAGTTGACCTCTTTAAAGCTGAGTGGGGTGACGTCACTCCAGTAGTTAAAGGCTGAGCGTATGGCTGTCTGTGTCGCGCTTTTCCCCATATCTGGTGTGTGGCTGTAAATCCGATATGTTAAGTTTTTCTTTCGCCAAAATCCTATGAAATAAGAAAGTCAAGTCAAGTCACCTTCATTTATACAGCGCTTTTAACAATATGGACTGTTTCAAAGCAGCTTTACAGTGATAATAGGAAATTAAAGTAACAGAGATTGTTTTGGCTTTACAGCAGCTCTAGAATAAAGTTATTGTCCAGCTAAAGTTAGTTTTGATTGATTCACTTCCGTCGAAACGATCATTAGTTATTAACTTAGGGGCCGCTAACACGACACCGTTCTAACTAACAGAAAACCCTTAATGTGATCTGGCCTCTCATTCGCATGAAACAGTGCCTGGTGGCTCTGAGAATTTTTTTATCGCTTCCGCGTATCAGTACAGCGGTAAAGGGAAGGAGGCCTTCACAGGCTAGTGGAGACTTCAGGACTGCGTCGTCGTCGTGTCCAGGCGCAGGTCCTTCATCAGATCCGGATACGGCCTGGATCCGGCGGACTGCGGTAAACCTCGTGATAAACAGAGAGACTAATATTAGCGTAGACGCCATCCTTCTTATGATGTACCAAGTACATCAGGATTTATGGGAAGTGTTCCCGGTTCCGGCTGTTCTAAACTATGCAGCCTAACATTGAATTATAGAAGTCTATAATGTGTTATGTGTACGCTAAGCCAAAGAGATGTGCTTTTGGTCTAGATTTTAACTGACGTTATTAGCACCAAAGTTTTGGTGCTAATTAGGAACAGGATCTACCGCCAGCAGTCGATTTTGAAAGTCGAACTAAAAACCCAAACAGCTGTTTTCTCCATGTAAAGGGCTAAGCTGATTACTTTGGTTATGCCTACCATTCCATTCTATCCTTTACTGCATCGATTGTAAATAACCATTTTAAATTATTTATTATTGTTTAGCACGTTTGAACTTCTGCAAGGACCATGTTCACTGATCAATGTAAAAGCCTAAATTAAGTCTAATAATAAGTTAATAACTGGCCCACATTTGCATCCAGAATTAAATGTAAGGTGTTGACGCTGGCTTTCAGGACTGTCACTGGGACAGCACAACTCATTCTTACAAGTGTACAATCTTCACTTAAGTGGGTATAACGTGTAAATCATGTGTTATGAATCATCATACTCTTCAAAGTTATAAAAACAAATAGGCAAGTATAATAATAATGTGAAATGTTGTTTTGTATCAAATGTTGTTTTGTATCATTATTCATGATACAAGATGATACAACATATTATAAGTCATTGTGCATGCATCGCAATGCATTAAGATGACCCTTTTTTATGAATAGAAGGGTTCATAGAAAATGTTACGGATTTAGTGATAAAGAAGGATGACTGTATTATTGAACATTCTGGAAGTATAGGCACCCACCACCAAATCGCCTGTAATTGAAAGACTTTTGGTTGAAGGGGTCCTCAACACCACACCGTGGCTGCCTCATTTTAAGAAGAGTAGCTGTGTCGAGACTTCCTGTGACTGACAGCCCTGACACCCTCTGAAAGAGACTTTCACAAATACAACACGACACAACGAAGATTACAAAGTGAGTGTGCTCCACAAGAATTTTTATAAAATTAGGATCAAGTCGGTAGTAAACGGTAGTAAAATCAAGCATTTGAGCATGCATATTTAAAAAAAAAAAAACGTGTGTATATATATATATATATGACAACATTGATTTTACCTAACAGCCACTTTCATATCCCACTCACTGGAATCTTTCTGAGCTTCCGGGTTCAGTGGAGTATCTAGATATCCAAACCGCCTCAGGTATATCTATGAAATGTGAAAATATATGCAGTCTAACAAAAAACTACCCCATTAATCATTAAAAAAAATGGACTGCATGTGTTATGAATGTTAAAATATTAAAGATGTATAGTCAGAACCAGAAAACTGTGGCTAATCATTTTAAGTCAGAAGTTCAGTAACACAAATATGCTTTCAAACACCTGCTTCAAATCTTTTTGTTTAATTTGAATTTTTCTCCAAACTAAACTTCTAATATTATCATATTTTTGTGATAGCAGTTAACACAAGTGATGGACACAACAAAACCACACTGAAATACATGCAAAAGCAATTTGCACAGTTAATTACAATACAAAAGTTAATGAATAATTACAATTTCAGCCAAAAGAATAGTTTGAGATTCTTATTTATGTATGTTTCAATCTACAATAAGTAATCTAGAGTCTACAATAATAATAATACAAAAAATCTAGTTTGAAAACTATATGCTAAAAACATGGATAGGCATATATAAATTAAAATTTAATAGTAATATAGTATTAAGGTAAAAGATCAAATTCAAATAATTGTGAAACTTGACCCAAAACCTTCAGAAGAGTTTGGACAAAAATATATTACTACATATATTCTCAATATTATTTTAATTTCCCGTAATCTTTAAGAATCATTCAGGATTCTTTTTTATTTTATTTTATTTTTTTAGTCTGCATTATTTTTAGCGTTGTCTTCTGGCTGTTTGATTCATGTAAAAGTACAACTCTTTACTTTAACGATACTTTAAAAGTATTTCAAAAGTAGCCTACCTTTATAGCATTCATCCAACGCAAATGCTTTCTTTTTTAATCCTTATTTAGACCTGTGTATTTATGAATGTACCGACATATTTGAAAATATTGTTGTTGTTCGAATTAAATAAAAGTTAACAATATGGATGGGATTTCCCGATATTTAAACGTGTTGCGGACCTAAAACCTAAAAAAAAAAACATGCTTTCAAATCACGGATTTGTTACCTGTGCCTCAGTGAACTCTCGTTTTCTGCTCGTTTCAGTAGATGACCATACACGTAGAAAAGCAGTCAGAAATATTGTATATTGCAACCAGTGAGCCATAATCCCAGTCTGCAAAGAGCTCCAGTGGTGTCGAAAGATGAAATAATGTGTGGAGCTGAATGGAGTTGAGTCAAGCGCGCGCAGTGGCGTCCTGTGGTTTTACTGTAAATCGAGCGCAGAGCGAGTGAAGAAGAGATGATGCACTTTCTCCTGCTCCGACTAACCAACACACACCAACATCATTCTCATGCGAGATTTAGTTTTAAAAATTCTTGGAATCATTGCCACAAATTTGTAATGAATTCCTTGATTCAGTAGCCTACGTGTTATTCAGTTATAATTGTTTTTTAAACATAATTTCAGCTACTGACAAAATGTTAGCCTAAAGTTTAGATGCTACAGCCCTGTTGAAACACATAACAACTTACTGAAATGTATCGTGTCTCAATTACTCAATCAGGGTTCCAACCACAGAAAGAGGTCAATAAAACAGCTAATAACCTAGCGTTACATTTACCTCAGAAAAGCCATTCAATGACCATAAACTCGATAGATAACTCTAGAGAGGAGCATTTAGCAAAAATCTTTTACATCACTTAAAAATTAGGCTATGTAACTTCAGAAAAATTCCCTTATATGCATTTGTATACTAATCAGTTGCAGTTTAACCTTTAATAATAATATAAATAATACTGTACTGTGTATTCTGTTTTGGTTTGGTTCTGTTCTGTTTCTGTTTGCCTGTGTTCTTAGTCATTGTTAATTGACCTAGTGGCCGTGTCCGAAATCGACCCCCTTACACTCATACACTATTCCCTACATTGGTCCACTAATATGATTCCCTTGAAGGAGTGAATGAAAGTGACTGAGTGAATTAGGGCAATGATAGTGCCGGAAGGGCTGCCGCTTTTGCACAGTTTGTTGCTGTTTAATAGTTATTAAAACTTCAAACTGGCAGCTCCTAGCCTAGAAATCTAGACGCACACTAGCGGCAGCAAAAATTATTTTGAAGCAAAGTGTGGTCTAGCAACTCTCCGTTGGCATTCGAGCTGGAAAAAACAAACTCTGGTCAGGCCAATCACATCGTGTATAGAGTTGGTGGGCGGGCTTAACATAATGACGGCAGAGTTGTGACGGTTCCGCGTGATTTCCATTGGTGACCTGCTACTTGAAAACAAAGAAGATGCTGCTGGCGAACAGCGGTCTTTCGAATCAGCTTTGGCCGTGACTCTGGATGACTTGGAGTTAAGAGAAGGTCACTTAAGGCAATCTTAAAAAAAGGAAGATGTGTTCGTAGTTTTGACGACCGGATACGGCAAAAGTTTAATATAGGTCTATCAACTAGCTCCGCTGGTGGAAAAATGCATGGGACTCACTCAGCCACAGCCGTCCGTTGCTCTGGTTGGTTGTAGCGCTGTCCTATTGCGTGCAGAGGGAATTTGAAAGACAACTGTTTATCCCGCCCCTCGGATTGGGGTATGCCAATTGTGAGTTCCCAGACCCAACATCTTGATAGGTCTGGCTTGCGAGGCTAGGCAGCTCCAGTAGTAAGATGAAACGATTTGTCTTGAACTCATGGAACCCAAGTCATGGAAACTAAGTATAAATGACATTAAACAATTAATAATCAATTACATAAAATTTATACCTGTATGATATTACACTTTTACCACAGTGGACGTGCGGTTTGAGATAAGGATGGTTGGATGATTCAGCGCCGCGCGCCATCTTCTGGTCATACGCGGGAATTCATGCGAATCTCACAGTGCATTATGGGTATTCTCTAGCCATTGAGCGTACATTAGTTGTACACTAGGTATTGAGATGCATTGTGGGATTGAATGAGAGCACTATAATGTCCATTATGATTTCGGACATCACGACAAAGGGCCGCCCCCTCAAATAGTGCCCTATTTAACACAGCCCTAGCATGTGCCAGTTTGTTTCCATGGTTACTGATTTTTTTCACCTGCATTTCATTTAGCTCTTTGTTTGCACTGTGTATATATAGCCCTCAGTTTGTTCAGACATTTGTCTTGTGTTGTCTAAGCTGCCACATGTTTTCTAGTGATCATCTTCGTTGTGATCGTGCTTCCTCATTAACTTTGAAACAGGAAGAAGCATAGAGAAGACTTAACCCTCGCATCTAATTCTTTTTAATTTACTTCTTATATTTGTCTTTTTATGACAGCCACACTGAAACCCACTTAAAACCTACCCTTTCAGTCGGAAACCTGCATACAATAAATCAGGTTTTTAGGGTGGAACGGGGATGGGGAGTCTCAAGCTGCGTCTCATTTTGAAGCCTTCGTCCTCTGGAGGTCGCATTTAGGCTGCAACCGTCATAAAGGAAGTCTTAAAAATGACTGTTATTCCTAGTGAAGCATAAATTGTTGTAATTTCTTAATGACTTTGTAATGTAGTGGTCAGTTTTCTGAAATGAAGCTTCCTCAATGACGTATACAGCCTAAAAATGTGACCCCGGAAGACGCAGGCTTCGAAATGAGACGCAGCTACAAGCTGACGCGTTGAACACAGGCGTGGCTGCTGATGGGGTCGATGTCCTGCGCAGGATGCAGAAAGCCCTACTTGATTTATTTCTGCCACGGCGCAAGATGGGAACTGAGCCCTGCCCCTACTGTTCAATAGAAGACATTACTCAAGCTGTTGGAGTGAGCTTGCCACAATGATTTTGAGTCACGAGTCACATGATTTTGAGTTTAATGGTTAAAGTGTTTGAGTTGTGTAATTGAAAAAAATACAAAAGACACTAAAAAATACTGAGTTTCTCTGTGTAATTATTTTTTAAATATCTTTTTACTTAAAGGGTAACTAAACCCCTGGTCAGAGCCTGACTCCACCCACTGGCAATATTTGAAAAATGCTGGAAAAGTGGGCAGAGCCCAGCGGAGGGGGGGCGTGCACCTGAGACACATCTCTCTGTAGGCGAGGGCGTGGTCAGCTTGTACCCTCTGACATCAGAGGGTACCACAACTTCCAATAGGAAAATTCAACTGCAGCACTCAGACATTTTTACACCATATATTGTAGAATTAAAACACTTTAAACCCAAATGTCAAAAAATGTACTCGAATCAATTAACAGAATTTATAAAGCTCCATTCTTACAGATCATTAACTAAAAAAAGTTGTTTTAGTGTTTAGTTACCCTTTAAAGGCCCACTGAAGTTCCTTGGAACGTGAAGCTTTGTATGATGCGTTGACATAATTTCCACTGAAACAGGAAGCTAAGGCGGGATATATTGAATGGCTCCTCCCCCCTTTCAAATAGCCAATAGCGTTTAGTTTACCTCACGGATTGCAAGTTGTACTTGACAGTACCATGGAATCGGATCCGTATCACAAAGCCGTGAACTAGCACAAATACCTCCCTCCTCGGAGTGAATCAATTCTAGCCATTTCACTCTTAACCCCCGTACAGTTGGAGAATGGAAAAAAACTTTAGCATTTGAGCAACCGAACACACATCTCCAACCCATGACGTGTCAACTGTCGCTTTGGCCAGGTGGTATTTATAGCATAGGGGGCGGAGCTTTAGATTCTAGAGAACATTTGATTGGACAGAAGATTTGATGAGAAGCTGAAGTTCGCAGTGATGTCATAAAAATCCGTGATCCATTTTAGCAGAAGTGAGAGACTGTAAGTTTTGATATTTGCTTATATCTCCTAAATGCAAATTTTGTCATTGTTTTGTTTGGAGCACACCAGCTTATTCATAACCTTAAGGCTAACATATTCATACTAAAAGCTAAAAAAAAAATTGATTTCAGGGGGCTTTTAAAGGACAATTCCGGCCAAAAATGAACCTAGGGGTAAATAACACATGGGTACCGAGTCGACCGTCCGCTGGGATGCGTTTTCATGATGATCGAATGTACCCAGTTTTAATGTTAGTTATAGTTTAACCACAGATTAGCTTATAACGCTAGTGTATAGGGCATTGAATAAGTAAAAATAAAAATCGCTAGTTAATACCACTAACAAGGCTCAAACTAGCCCCACACTAACACGCTAGCATAATGAGGGTCTGCAAACCGAAGCATTGAGAACTTTGTAAGTGTAGAGACCCTCATTATGATTTTTATTTTTACTTATTCGATGCCCCATACACTAGCGTTATAAGCTAATCTTTGGTTAAACTAAAACTAACGTTAAAACTGAGTACATTCGATTATCATGAAAACGCATCCCAGAGAACGGTCGACTCGGTACCCATGTGTTATTTACCCCTAGGTTCATTTTTGGCCAGAATTGTCCTTTAATACCGTGGGAAAGGTGGTTACAACCTCTGTCACATTAACTGAAAATATTCAAGTAGACTGTAATCAAAAGGTACATATAGCATATAATCTAAATATTAAAACTCTGAAAACATATGATTCTTAAGCTCATCAACAGCCAGTTACCTTATTTTTATTTATTAATTTAGTTAGTTAGTTGTGTTAACTTATTGGAGGGTTCAGTGTAACCCATCTATCAGGGATCCTCAACATCCACATTAGATTGCAATCTGAAATTATTACAAACACTCAATGGTGCTGTTTTATGGATGGTGGTAACTGACTGTTATATTATTACTGAAATCTTGTTAGTAATTATTTAGAGTACTTGTTACTGCAAAAAGAACTATTACTGTAACGTGTAACACGTTTCTGCCCATCACTCCTTAAAGGCAGGAAATTTCAGCAAATGCTGTTGAACGCCAAAGCAAAGAGGGTTTTGTTGAAGTCTGTCCACATGTTAAGACTGTGTTGACCATGGAAAGCTTCGTGCTCTGCCAATGTAAAAGGTTACGTCCACATATTTATTTAGTTTCATTCAGGCAAAGAGTGACTGACCATTAACCCTCAAGTCATTTGTTTGACTTGAGCTTTAAGGCAGTCATTTCAATGAAAACCATCAGAGACTTTCAGTCCTGAATTGGGAGTTGTCATATTAGGAGGCACGTATTCTCAAAACCTGTTGAAATCAAAACAGTAATTAAACAAGCTGAATCTTCTGGATATCATCAGCAAATTACTTCCATATGTAGGATGTGTGGATTCTTGAGCCACAATTTATGTAATCATGGCAAAAGCGTGGTATGGCACAATCCAGTTTTACAGAATTGGATCAGCCTGACAGGCTCGAGGTTTTATGCTGCGGTGCCATAAAAACTCCCCGGGTTTGCATGTAAAGGGAAACACAGTTCATCTGAGAGCGACGTCATCACTTACCTATTTACCTTCATGTTTGCATTATTGCAGAATTGGCATAAAATAAAAATGGATCCTATTTACTTTGTAAGTGCACATTATTAGACTTGTGGTGAACATTCATCCGTGTAAGTTGATTCACACACAACATTTTTTTTTTATAAATCTGAAAATGTACTTCGCTTCTTTTCACTCTGAAATTACGTCACGAGTAGTCGGTCGCAACTTCTGGTTCACGGTAACTTTTACATTTTCAATTTGGAAGATGCTGTGTGCTTCTCAATTGGAAGGCTGCATACTCGAGCTGCCATGGCATCAAACACCGTTGAATGCTGTCTCAATTGGAAAAATCCTTGGAAAGCAGCCTACATTTTGTGTCCATGTATTGAAGGATGCATCAAGTCTATTATTCATCTCCTCCAATCACCCACAATCTTTTGCACAGGCAAGGAAAAGCACGAGGAAGGCTAGAGGCAGAGTAGACCCCATGAGGGTAATCCAAAAAGTGCCGAGGTAAGGGGATCTGGCTTGAGAAGCTCTGCTTTAAATCAGTGTAACCCAAGTAGGCCCACCCTCATCCTGGAAACACATTTTGGATGTCTTCTTTATCTGACCCATCCAGACTGGAACAGATAATAGTTAATCGCATGCTTAAGATTGTTCTAGCTTGTACTAGCATGTAGCTTGATGATACCATGTAACAATTGTAAATTTTAGCACATAGCTAGCATGCTTTAGCATAATTCTAGAAATATTAGTTGAGAAATATTTGAGAATTTGAGAAATATTTCTGATTTGAATGAATGCTTCCGGTTATGAATACGTTTCTGTATTCCACTTGCAATCAGTTTCAGGCAAAAGGATTATAAAAACCTTTTTAAAGACAAAAGTAATATTTTGAAAATTTTGAACTAAACATCTTACAAACTAATAGTCTTGATAAAACTTGAGTAAAGTTGAGTTATGACATTTTTATATTATATATTTTGAATAAGTGTGACATAATGACCTCATTTGCACCGTTTATTATTTAGACTTATTGCAGTTAAGCCAACTTAGTTCAGAGCAGCTTTATTTTAGTATCATTGATATAGTTTTTGTTAATATTTTCAATTAGATTTTATTTTTTCATTTTAATTTTAGTTTAAAATGCTTGTAATGTGTAAAACAGTCTGCATTAGAAACATTCTGAGATCTATTGCTGGGTTAGCTCTGAATTATGATAGTAATGCTTTACCTGATGATATTGACCGTGTTGTGTGTAAGGCACAGCGGCTCTTTTATAGTCAACATCGTGGGCACATGGCCATTAGAAAACATGAAATGGCAAAACATTTAATATATTCATGTACAGAAAATGTATACTTTTAAAAAACATACAATTGAATGTTCTGTTTATATCCAGTGATCATGTTTTGTTTATTGGAAAACTATGGAAAAGAGAATAACAATCGAATTAAACATGTATAAAATATATTATAAAATGAACTATTTTAAGGCCTTCCTGAAAAGTAGAACAGACAATATTGAAATCAAGGCATGAGTGACTGTTATTAAATGCATGTGCAAAGTTACGTCAGCCACTGAGGTTTATTTTATGATTATATAATGGAGAGTTTTTTATTCCTTTTTCTTTTCTTTTCATATCAAACCAATTCAGTCCGGAATACACCTTTTTTTAACACGTTTTATGTCATACACTGTAAATATACAGTTTTTTAGCTACATCACACATTTCTGTCACTGCTATCACTACAAGTAGGATAGTTTAGCAAGTATATGAGGTAATTAAATAATAACGGTTAAGAAAGGTAACAAAGGGGGTGGAGCCAAGACAGATGAGCACATGACCCACATTAACAACATAACTAAACAAACGGGCGGTTTGTTCGGCGGTTATGTGCCCACACGAAACACAAGAGACAAGACAGAAGAGCACATGGCAGATGAACACCAAGCCGAGTCATATACACAAACAAAGACCAGCAAGCAAGACATAACCGCACATAAGTGACAGGACATGTTTTTATTTAGGGATGATAAGTCATTAATGTGGCCATTATCCATTATAACATCAGACCTCTTGGGTCGATATCAAACAACACATGGTATGTTGAAAATGCAAATTATATTAATAAATAATTTACAATAAAATAAGAGTATAATAATAATGGCATGCTAGTTATACAGAGGTAATTGGGGAAAAAACATACTATTTTTTTAACTTAATAGTTAAATGTTAGTATCAATTTAATTCATAAAAAATTCTTAATGTTGAATAAATGCTGAACATGATCTAAGGTTTTCTTTTAGTTGAAGAGATTATTTGAAGAACAGCTGACAATGTGTACATGGTCTGTAATAACCTGACTATTATCTGATTATTTTAAACAAGACAAAATCCTTTACCTGGGTTACTTATAGAATGATTACCTTTATATTCCCTATAATACTGAAAGACACTCCTGCCCTGTTATCCACATTACTGTTAGGTAAAGGGTGGGTGCACTTTGGTTTTGTTAGAGAGCGAAGATTAGTTTGGGTGTCCGAAGACTATTCTTTTAATTACATTTTTTTTCTTTTTGCTTGTCAATGTAGTTGGTTATGAGTGAGTTAGTCTTGTATTATTTGTATTTGTTGGCCGCCCACATCCATCCCACCCCTCCATATGTGAATCCTTACCATTTTTTTTATATTTTTTACAATCTTCTGTAAATAATGCATGTAAACTATTGGCCTTTTGCTCTGCACTTATAGTATGTTTTAGATAGTGAGTGTTACAAAATCTTGATCGACAGCTAGTGTTGAAACAAATACTGTAGGGAAGTAAGTCAGATTATTGCAGCCCAATTGCATTGACAGGAAAAATCTGCAACTGTTTTTTATGACGACATATCTGCAACAATGTGAGGCATGTTACATATGACATTTTTTGTTTGTTTTTACAGTGCAATGAGGTCCTCACTGTTTATTTAATTCTCGTGTTGAGAGATTGTACAGACTATACTTGAAGCTTTCCTTCACACCACCCGTCCCAGCAGGAGTGGACGGCTCTCTGCAGTGGATCTCCGGCTCAGAAGACTCCACAGCATTAAAGACACTGAGCTTCTTCCAGAACTGAAACTGCTGCTGGTATCATCTTCTCTCAGTGGATGGTACTCCTTAAACCGCCTGCATACAAACATACTTGAAGGCTTACTGTCATTACTTCATTTTAACTATAGGCAGCATACAATAACATATTTGATTTTGGTGAAATGTGTATTGGTGCCTTACCTGTATGTAAAAGCAATGGCCCCCACAGCACAAATAAAAACCAGGACTCCCAGTATTGCTCCTGCCGTATTCCTAGGTGAATTTGTGTCTACGGTTTAAACAAGAGAGGTTGTGAGGTTCTAGGGCAGGTTCAGGAAAAGAAATGTTTATTATTTTAGATATGCTTTGAATTTAAATGACACTTGCCTATTGCCACGCTGAGCATTGCACTGGTTACAGCCAAGCTGACGTCATTGGTCAGAGACACATTGATGCAGAAGGTGCCAGAGTTGTTGAAGAACTGTCGCAGCACTATCTGACACTCAGGGGCTGGAGTCACGTCATTACACTGCAGGCTCTGGACAGGACTCGTGCAGTCGGCGTCAGACACCACGGTGCACACTTGACTAGGCAGGCTGAGGAGCAAATATAACTAAATTAACTTCATTCACTTGAATAAGGGGTAGGGAATGTGAATATTTTAAGCTTTGATATTGAGGATGCTGTGTATGGTTAGATGTATAGATGTAATTGTTTTGTGATTGTATGGCGAGACCAAAGACCAATTTCAGCTAAGGCTGAACAATAAAGTACAACAACAACAATTATATTTCATGTTCGACCACTGTCATCATTATAACCAGTTTAAAGTCACCATGAAATCCAAAATGGCAAATCTTATTTTTTTAATGAGAATTACATTATTCTATGAATATAATTATATTTTTTTATTCATGTGCCCTCGTAATCTTTAATCAAAACAACTTCCCTCCCTCTCTTCTCTGATGATGTTTACACTGCCGTGAGGGTGAGGCTGACGGTCACTCACATGAGATCCACCAATAGCAAACCCCAAACATCCAATCAATTCCCCACAGACAAAATCAAGTTCCGCCCTACATTTTCTTTTCTTGTTCCAGAAGACTTTTCATTCGGAGATACATCACCATAGCCACAGCCATATCATCCTGCAGCCTGAGCAAATGTTTGTGCTCTGTTTCTGTTTGATATAATTGTAAATATATTTATTCAAATACTGATATTGTGGTCTATAACCCCTCCCCGAACCTTCCGCTGTCCTGTTTCTTGCTCTCTCATTGGCTGTCGGTCATCGCCGATGTAGTTTTCAGTCAGAACACATTCACACAGCAGGATTTTGAATCGCCGATAGGTCCAGATATTTAGCATGCCAAATATCTCACGGGCGTCGGCAGCTCGTGGCGATTATCTCAGATCTTTGATCAGTTACACTGCGTGATTGTCACTCGTGTGAACAATGACCGATTTGCCTATGATTTCGGGATTTGTCGGCGAGTGAAAATCGGGGCTAAATTCGTGCAGTGTAAACTCGGCATAAGCAGGGTAGAGCCTAGTCAGTACCTGGATGGGAGACTCCTGGAAAACAAGGTTTCTGCTGGAAGAGGTGTAGGGTGTGTTCACACTTGGCATGTTTGGTTGGATTAAAACTAACTCTGGTGTGATTGCTTTGTTAAAACGGCTCATTTGAATAAGCGTAAATGCTGTCATCTGAACCCTGGTGCACCAAACAAGTGGATCGAGATGCTTAAAAGATGGGTCTCGCTCTGCTTCCAAACGAACTCTTGTGTGGTTGTCCATGTGCGGGACTGAAATATGAACACAACACGGACCAAAGACATATAAACAAACCAAAAACAGGACGTGATGTCACAAGATGTGACACTAAAAAAGACAGAATGCTCAAGCATACCTGTCTTTTCTCATCATAGTCGTGATGTTGCCCATCACAGTTCTATACAGGAATCAGAACCGCGTCTCCTCGCAGCAGATCTTGGTTTGTCTGTGTGTGTGACGGTGTGTCCTGCCGCTGTTTTGACTCCTTTACACATTTTATAAGCTCCTCACGAGTTCTCAGCTTGTCAAAATACCATCATATGTTGGCTACACACATACAGCGAACGCATTTATCCCAGCTCACAGCATTGTTTTGGATGTTCGGTCACGAAATATACGTGAAAAAAGCCAACCAATCAGCTTGTGAACATATCCCTATGTCTTTAGGTTTGTGTTAGGACTGTGTTGAAAGGCCAATGTGAACGCTAAACAGACCAGAACTAAATGTTTTTCGCTTATTCTGGACTAAAAAAACTGAACTACATGTGTGAACACACCCTTAGTGTGGTCTGTGTGGGTCATAATGCCCCAATATGATGACGGGAACACTATAGCGTAACAATCCATCGGATGTCCATCGGATGAGACGTTAGATCCTGACTCTCTATGGTCATTAAAAAACACTTCTCGTAAAGAGTAGGGGTGTAACCCTGGTGTCTTGGACAAATTCCTTCCATTGGCCCTTCTAATAATCTGCATCCTATGAATTTCTCTACCATTCTCTCATCTCCACCTATAGCTGGTGTGTGCTGGTATAGCTGGTGTGTGCTGGTATAGCTGGTGTGTACTGGTATAGCTGGTGTGTACTGGTATAGCTGGTGTGTGCTGGTATAGCTGGTGTGTGCTGGTATAGCTGGTGTGTGCACACAAAAAGTATTCTCGTTGCTTCATAACATTAAGGTCGAACCACTGTAGTCATATGGACTATTTTAAAGGTGTCTTTACTACCTTTCTGGCCCTTGAAAGTTGCAATGATGTTGCTGCCTATGTGGTGTCAGAAACCTGTCGGATTTCATCAAAAAGATCTTAATTCGTGTTCCAAAGACCCAAGGTCTTATGGGTTTGAACGACATGAGGGTGAGAAATGAATGACAGATAAAACAGCTCTGAACAGTAAAGCCGATATACAGTCTATGAAATAAATGACAGAGAATTAATATTTACCTTCCCTGACATGTGACTGTTAGGTCCACAGCATTTTGCTCCAGCTCTGTGGCCATGACCACCACATTATTCACCTCCACAATTTCAACACTCTCTATACCCTCTGAAGGGGGAAAACATACATGTAAAGAACATTAAACACATTTGTAGACATGTTTTGTGCTTTTACACAGTTTGATTTACATTTACACAAGTCTATACACTAAAGTTGAGGTAGAAGTAGGTAAACACTTTATTTTAAGGTGATGTATTACAAGTTACTACATGTGCTTACTATAGTAATAACAGTAAATAATGCATTATTACAAGTAACTAATCCTAAACCAATCCCTAACCGTAACTCTATTGTAAGTACATGTACTGTAGTTAATTTCTAAATTTCATAATCATTTGTTAAAAAAACAGTATTCATTACTTCAATGAGCTCATTATATCTGCATTAAATTATTACATTTTTTAAAGTAATACTTTTCTTTTTATCTAACTGTGACTTTGTATAATTACATTTCTGAAACACTTAACTTAGACAGTTACCTTTGATAACAGACCACTCTAAATTATAATATATACGCATCGACTTTCTGTAAAGCTGCTTTGAAATGATGTGTATTGTGAAAAGCGCTATACAAATAAACGTGAATTGAAATTGAATTGAATTAGTTATTATTACTCAGTACCTATTTTGAGTAAGTACAATGTAACTACCTAAATCGCCTTAAGATAAAGTATAACCTAGAAGTGATCTGTGTGCTACTTTTTGTCAGTCAATTAAAGGTTTCATCATAATATATGTGAAAGTCTGTTCTGTTCTTGATACAGTGGTCATAGCGTACACACCTCTCTGCATGGTGACATTTTGTATGTCTCTTATCTTTTATCTTAGATAAGAGATACATTAGTAGTTAACAGTGTGTTAACATGGTCTTTATACTGCTACACAATTTCTGTTGTCATTAGATGAGGTTATGGGTGAAACCCTTTTGACAATTAAGGCAGGCCAGTAATGCTGTAGTGAAGCAAAGTTCAAGTTGGCTGGAATTTAAAGATCAACTGAGTCTTTTTTTAAAATTTTTTAGCATGTTTCCTCTCTGGGAACAATGATGCCCAAAATATTCATTTTCAAGTGTAATAGTATTGATTAGTGATAAAAAAGAAAGTACTCACGAATAACTGTAAGAGTTGTAGAGAAGGAGCCATAACGATAAATCACACAGTTTGTTTCTGCTGGCATTTCTGGTGCTTGCCGCTTGGCAATGATTAGAGCTGCCTGTGTTTCTTCAGTTCCTGCCACCGGTTCAGCTTCTGATTCACTCACTGCTGCCTCAGGTATGCTAGTTACACCTGCAATTACAGCACCAATGGGAATAGTTTAAATATACAATGCAATTTATTGGTTATGGACTTCTTTATAAAGTTATGGTCATCATCTATATGAAGTTTCTCACCAGTGATGGCTTCGGTTGCAGGTATAACAGATGCTACAACTTCAGTGGCCACTGCCTCAGGAATGATGATGATTGCTGCACCAGGCGGTGCCACTGTTTCTACAACTGTCTGAACAGAGGTTGTGTCATCTACATCAGCAGGGGTTTCTGGGAGAACCGTCGCTGCCAGATTTATGTCAACAGCTACAGCTGTGTCTTCAGCAACCTCCTGAGCAACATTATCTAAGTCAGCTGCTGTATCAGTTGCTGCTACTGGCAAATCATTGGCTGCCACAGTGACATCAGCTGCTGCTGGCAAATCATTGGCTGCCACAGTGACATCAGCTGCTGCTGGCAAATCATTGGCTGCCACAGTGACATCAGCTGCTGCTGGCAAATCGTTGGCTGCCACAGTGACATCAGCTGCTGCTGGCAAATCATTGGCTGCCACAGTGACATCAGCTGCTACTGCCAAATCATTGGCTGCCACAGTGACATCAGCTGCTACTGGCAAATCATTGGCTGCAACAGTGACATCAGCTGCTACTGGCAAATCATTGGCTGCAACAGTGACATCAGCTGCTACTGCCAAATCATTGGCTGCTACAGTGACGACATCATCTGCCACTGGTATGACATCAGCCGGCTGAGGAGAAACAGTCAGCACAATGCTTTCCACTGCTGTAGTATCATCTGGCAAAAAGGAAAAGGCACCAACTGATGAATGCTTTGGGAATGTCATTCTAAAATCTCTTCAAAACACTTTTTGGAATAAGAACTGTTCTTGAAATTACATGAAATATGAAGTTTAAATATAAAAATTCTACCTGTGACAGGAACAGGAGGTACAACAGTGGCAGCTGGAGTTGGATTGATCTGACAACCGTTTGAGATGGCTGCCATCAAAACCACCTGTGGTCTGAAGGAACCAGTTGAGAGGTATGTGTGGGTAATGGTAGTTTCTCGAGAGATTAGAGTTCCACTATTGTCACCGAAATCCCAGTTGAAGCTGACGTCTGATCCACTGAGATACTGGCTCGGGTCATGCACATTAATGCTAAAGGACACAGCTCTGTTCTGGATAAAGCTTTGGTCACCCTGGTTGATGTCACCAACCTGAGATAATGTCACTGCGAAAGGAATCTGGTCTAGAATAGAAGAGGAAATTTCATTAGGGGCTTGCAGGAATATGCTCAGTGAATGCCAACATTGGTTTACTCTCCAGGTGAACAAACCAGGCTTAATGTTTTTTAAGTACATGGATGATAAGAGGATCCCTAGACTCAAAAATAAAAGCTCTTTATTGGCATCTATGGTGCCATAAAGAAATTTCATGGAATCTTTCCATTCCACAAAAGGTTCTTTATAGTGGAAAAAGGTTCTTTAGATTATTTCGATGTTCTTCACACTAAGAAAAAATGGTTTCTCTAAGAACTATTCACCGAAAAGTTCTTTGGGGAAGTTTGGTTCCCCATAGGAGAACCAATGGGAAAAAAAAATATTTTATGGCATCGCTTTATAAAAGTCTTTAGGAATTTTTATTTTTAATTAAGTGTAGATAAATGTGAAACTACTTTTTCAAACTACTTACCAGTGATGGAGAACTGG
The DNA here is from genome assembly GCF_051911475.1 of Siphateles boraxobius. Classification (NCBI taxonomy): domain Eukaryota; kingdom Metazoa; phylum Chordata; class Actinopteri; order Cypriniformes; family Leuciscidae; genus Siphateles; species Siphateles boraxobius. The sequence goes on along the minus strand of NW_027509141.1, from coordinate 1,679,287 downwards.
GTAGATGCATAACCAAGGGGAATGAACTTGTCTTTGCCACGGCAGTGATAAATTACCACTTCCATGGAATAAGAACCAAGAGGCACATTGTCTGTTTCAATGGTCAGTAGAGAGGAGGGACCATCAGCCACCTGCCAATATTTTCCTGAAAGAGAGAAACCATGAAAAGAGTAAAAAAATAAATAAAAAATATCAACCAATAATCAAACCAAGCTATCCCTAAAGTCAAAGAGAAATTATTTTAAATTAAAGGACAGATAAGAAAGTTGTAAAAGTCCATAATTCTAACTCTTAAAGGGATAGTTCACCAAAAAAAAAAAAAAAAAATTATCAAATTATTTTTGGGTGAACTAACCCTTTAAGTCTTCATAAGTTGTTGATCCAGGACTGTGTTTTACTTGCATACGTCAATCCATCTCTCCACTATGTTTGTATATTTGAGACTAGAATAAGACTACGGGTTCAAACGTGCTCTTACCCAACATCTTCCACACATAGATGAAGCGGGGCTTTATGTTAGAGGTCTTATTGAAGGGTGTCCTGTCAGGAAAGACACCTGTCCATTGTTGAGGCATGTTGGACTCAGGGTATACAGTCTGGCCCATAGTATATGATGTTCCTAAAAGACACATTTAATTCATTTTAGGTGTATATGTATATATATATATATATATATATATATATATATATATATATAAATATATATAAATATATCTCATGTTCCTAAAACAAGATTTAAGAATCACATGGCAGCACTTCTTTCATCTGCTTTATTTACAGGCAATAACAAGTGGTGTTTACATAAAACATACATATTTTTCTTTACATAAAATATATAAAACCTTAATATTGGTTTACACAATTTCTATCCATGGCAGTGCAGGAATAAAATATTACATAGTGTAAAGTATTGTATCCAGGAAGCTTGGATAACTACGTACCATTAATGGTACAGTTTCTCGCCCACACCACCTGTCCATCAGGAAGTGCTGTCTGGTTCTGAGGAAAACCAACATCAATGTTGAAAGTGGTTTTGGCTCCTGTCAGTGTTGGAGAATCACTTCTGACTTTAAATGTCACCTCTCCGCCTATCACAAAAAAAGGTTTTGCAGACACATTTTAAAAGAAAGGTAGGAGGTATAGCATTTCTTCTTCCAAAAAACCTAAGAGAGTAAATAATAGCAATGAATAATTTCCACATGTAGCATATCCTTCTCTATTCATATGCAAACATGGTGTAAAAATAATTATTTTCCCCCATTGACATTTGAAAATAGCTTAAGCTCAGTGCCTTATGCTCAGAATTCAGGAAAAACAAAATATGTGTTGACAAATATAAACATAAAACATAAAAACAGACGTCACACTAGGCAAACTGTGTTAATTTAAGAACGCTATGCAAACTTACTACTTTTAAATAATTTGTAAGTGCTACGACAGCGGAAAGATGTATGGTCAAAAGTTATTTTAATTTGAACTGGTGAGCCGATCTGTGTTCCTCTATTGCTATTTATAGCACCAAATGAACATGAATGAACATCAGAAGGTATGTTGAAAGATACAGTAAAGCATACTGAAATGTGTCATGTCTCATGTAGTCGCTCAATGAGTGTTTCAACTGACGAAAGACAGCGACAAAAACTTGTGAAAAATTACATTTATATAGATCAGTGTGAACAATGTCACAAAGCCAACCAATGACAATATAGCATGTTAGTTAGCTATGGACTCTAGAGAACAACATTTTGCTAAATATACGCACTAATACTATATTGCATATTTATTAATTATATATTACAATAATATTTATACTGTACCTGATATTTGGCCAAATTAACGATATTGAATCAAAGATCGGTATCGAATCGCAAGCTTATGAATCGAATCACCATTTCGAATCGCTCCAAGTCACGAATGAATTGTCCACTGATTCAGGTTCATTAAAAATAATCAGCTTGTTCACGGACACCACTATCATGTCTTTCAAAATAACAAGGAACGACATGTTTTTATGAAATGTTGAGTAAAAAGTACAACATTATTGTAGTGAAGTGAAAGTTAAATGAAAAAAAAAAAACACTGATCAAGTCTAGATAGGCTACTACAAAAATTTATGAGGCTAACAAAGTAAAAATACTTTGTTACTGTCCACCACTGCTTATGCTTTAACACTTTCATAATGCGTGCAAATCACTGAACAATAAACCGAAATGAAGGGTGAATTAAGTGAATTAAGTGTGTGTGTGTGTGTGTGTGTGTGTGTGTGTGTGTGTGTGTGTGTGTGTGTGTGTGTGTGTGTGTGTGTGTGTGTGTGTGTGTGCTCAAATACCTTTCCAACAATCTCTGAATCTGGGATCTCCATCCCTCCAGACCGGATACATTTTCGAATTCCATGAACGATAGTGTGCAAAGCGAGTTCTGGATTCTAGAAGAACGATGGAAAGAAATAGTGAAGATCATCTAATTTCTGAAAGAGCTAATTTCTCATTGCTGAAATTAAAATAAGTTTCCAAATCAGTAATTAATAAAGTAAGTAGTAATTTATTTGTTCAAATCAAAACCTGTTCATGGGGAAACTCCAGATTTTGTGATTTTTCATTCTCCTAACAGACCCGATTATTAAAAAAACATTAGATGTGCGAAGTACACATTTTTCTTAATTTAATTCCCTTATACTTCCTATACTTCAACTTTATAAGCAGCCCTACAAACACTAAAAGGATGCATTAGGTAAATACAGACGACAGTCTTGGAATAGATTTTTCAGAATTTATTTTTCTTTAATACGTTCATAAGCTAAACTAAGTAAATAAGTTATTTCAGTTGCTTAAGGTTGGCTTAAGTTCAAAAAGACTGAAGAGAAAAGGTCTGAGATGAAAAAGCACAAGAATGTGAGGGTTGGCAAAGAGAGTCACACGACCTCTGCAATCCCATTCAATCCTTTTCATGTGACTTTCAGCTGAGGGTCCCAGTGTAATCCTAAGATCCCGCAGAGCTCCGACGTCTCACTGATCACATTGTATGTCTAGACGTTCATCTGAACGTGTAAGCAATTATATGCACATTTCTTGCCTTTAGATTTTATTCATTTGGCAGATGTTTTTATTCAAATCACTCTTAGGAAATCGAAGCCTTGGGCTGGTGCTGCTAGCGCCATGCTTTACCACCTGACATCACACTCCAACACTATGGGTAATAAAATCAAAGAATGGTCAATTATAAAAAAGTGAAGGTCAATCGCTCTAAAAGTGAGCCTCGCAACAGGTCGCTTTAAAAACATTGGCCATATTGGTCATTCAAGTACACTGAAAAAAAAAGTTTATAAAAATTTGCTAGGAAATTTCAAACAGTTACAAAGAAACGGTAAGAGTTGCAATGATTGTTCATTAGTAAATGTTACATGGGAGGTCTGATGTATAAAGTTTTTAAGATTGCTTAAAATGTGCTTTTCTACATCCATCGCTCAACGTCAGACTGTGATCAAAGGCCTTGTGGCAATTGATTGAAATACAAATTGTAAAAATTAAAATATTGCAACCAATTTCCAGTTGAGGGTCTAACACAAATACTCTTTGAGTGATTGTCTTTAAAGGGACAGTTCACCCAAAAATGAAGATTCTGTCCTAATTTACTCACCCCTCAAGTTACTCCAAACCTGTATGAGTTTCTTTCTTCTGCTGAACACAAAAGAAGATATTTTGAAGAACGTTGGTATCGCGACAGTTTACGGTAGCCATTGACTTCTACTGTATATTTTTTCGTCTTTTACAAAATTCAATGGCTACTGTCAACAAAATTCTTTAAAATATCTTATTTTGTGTTCAGCAGAAGAAAGAAACTCATTCAGGTTTGGCACAACTTGAAGATGAGTAAATTATGAATTTTTCTTTTTCATTTTTGTGTGACCTATCCCTTTAATCTATTTCATGCTTTCAATTTTTGTCCATTCCTATTATGATTCCTATTAACATTTTCCATCTCAGGACGTGTATTTAGTATAAACAGAAGAGAAATACTCACGTGAAAGTGCTCCTGAGGAGAATGTCAGAATGAGAAAGATGAGAGGCGTCCACATGATCGCTGTATGCATTGATGACTACAACACCACAGTCACTGATCCAGCTTTATACTCTAGAGACCCATGAGGAGTCTTGCACATTCTTCAACACCGGCACCCAAAACCAAACCCCCAACGTATATGACATCATAGACGTGTGAATAACAGGCTCCTCCCACACCCTCAAGGAATCCTTTGAAGAATGTAGCTAAGGAATATTTTACAAATGAATCATTACAATTAGTCTCTTCAAACAATTGATGAAGAAAAATGTTAAATTCAGCAGGGAGATGATTCCCATGCAGGCTCTGTTCCTCTGGATATTGCTAATTTTATGAAATGGGAAAAAATATACATAATAATAAAGATTCTTAAACTTGGGTGTCCCCCTTAACCTGTATTCACTCCAAATATTAGCATGCAGGGGGTATAAAAAATCAATACATGCCTGTTAAAATCTGGCCTTTTTGAGATGTAGAAAAATCAATCAAATAAAATCATATCAGATCTTTTTCCATTTTAATGTAATATTCAAGTAACAAGTAAACAAAAGTTTTAAGGAAAGGAAGAACTAATAGTACCTGGTTGCATAAGTGTTCATACCCTTTAATAATGGAACTCTGGAATTAACCGATCACATCCGAACTTCTACTGAAAAGTTATTATTTTATTATTATACTACGGCACTGTTGAATGCTTGAATATGATTGGTTGACAAACGTTCTAAGGAGTGCCACTATTTTCAGGGAAACGCACGGCTAAAGTAGTTCCTGGTCTTGACTGCATTACAGGTTCATATTTACATTTATTCATTTAACAGAGACTTTTATGCGAAGCGCCTTAGATATCACTTCACCAAATGATTTCAGTTATTTCAAAGGTCCTTAAAGCCGACAACAGCAAAAGAACCAAAACCCACAAACACAATGACTGAGAAAATACATATAGTAAACAATAGGATAAAACGAGAAATTAATTCCATGTTTTTTGCCACAAAATTACATTTTATTATTTACGGAAAGCGCACACTCTATTCCGCTCTATCTCCAACTCAAACACATACACATATAGTATGGACACACACTCGCACAGAAACCTGTTGTCAGAGCTTCTCTGATGATTTTAATCAGTAAAATAGTTTAACAATTTAAAAGCTACATGAGATTTCTCACTAGCAAGGTAATACTGTTGCTTTTCTTGAAGCAGGCAAACTTAAAGGTTTGCTATTATAGAGAAGCTGAGCCGAACACTGTTGAGAGACACACAGACTCAGGTAATTTACACACACTTAATCTCTCTCTCTCTCTCTCTCTCTCTCTCTCTCTCTCTCTTATAACTGCATTAGTCTACTATCAGTGGCTCAAGCCTTCGTTGCTAGCACTAAAATAACGTTTTGGAATTAGCAACAGACACTTAGGATGACATGCTTAAGAAATTAGTCCCACAAACAAGAGCGTTTTAAGGACAAAAACCTGACAAATGTCTTTAAATCCATCGTCTGAACAATGTTTTGAGGTCTGGTAACCATTGAATAAGCAGAATAATTGATTGCAGGCCGTTGAATTATTAGAAAATAATGCACACCCAAGGTGTATTTCAGTTATTTCAAAGGTTCTTACAGTCTACTGACACACATATAGGATCAAAACGACAAATTAATTCCATGTTTTTTGCCACAAAACTACATTTTATTATGCATGGAAAGCGGATACTCTCACAAATGTCTTTAAATACATCGTCTGAACAATGTCTTCAGGTGAGGTTACCGAATATTATTGTTTGATGATACTGATTATCCCCAAATTCAAAATCAGCTGTTTCTGTATGATTTTTTAGGCCATCATCAACAAGACAATGGGGCACAAGGACATTCCAAAGAACAAAACCTGCAGGCCTCCATTAAAAATCTGAAGATGAAGAGGAATTTCATATTTCATCATGATATTAACCTCAAATCTAAGTCAGAGCCCAGAACTAAATCCAATGAAAAAAACTCAAAGAGGTCTGTACTCAAGAGATCCCTCACAATTTAATCATCCTGGAACTGTTTAGCAAGGAAGAGTGCGAAAAAACATGCAAATCCAGATGTGCTAAGATAATAGACTCTTACGCAAAAAGAACGACTGCTGTATTAGAAACAAAAGTTGTTTCAACCAAGTATTAGTTAAGGGACACACGCTGCAACTAACCCGCATATTTTTCTTTGGTTTTCCTTAAAATATTGTATTTGTTTGTTACTTGAATTTAAATATTCACAACAAAGGTGGGAATTGATCTAACCATGATTTATTTTTTATGAATAGACATACAATAGATATTCCTTAATTTCATTGAGATTTTCTACGGTCAACATCACTGCTAAATATTATGGATTTTTAAATGTCTTTTTGCATCCTTTCAATGAAGTTCTTCATCTTGTGATCATGTATGGATCCTGTGAGAAAAAAAGTCCATTCATTTTCTGTGAACGAGGACAAGAAAGAAGATGATCTTCCTGGAGCATCGTGTCTGAGGATCATGCTTGTTGGGTCATATCTGTTAATATAACCCAGAGCTGGGATGATGGAGTCACAAGATGAGAGTATACGCACAACTCTGTCAATGATGCTCTTTCACTATTGTTCTTTCCTCATGTCTTTACCTTCTTAACATTCTTCAGTTGGTATTAGTGTAATAGTGAAACAATCTTTGTGTTGTTATTCTTAGAGGCGTCTTTTCAAAGGAATCTTAATTGAGTTATTAGAATTTTTTATTACATTTCTACTGCAAAGTCATTACATTTAACTGCTGCAATGTATACTGAGAGATATCATTGATTATTCCTACTATACTAGTACTTTTTTTTTTTAAATATATTTCTCATTGTTATAAGTGTAAGGTGTCTCACTAATTAAAACAATAGATTCAACTGACCAGCTTTTTAGTGCGTTGAGGGAGACATTTAAGTTTGACACCAGACTTGTGAAGTTTGATCTCTTTTCAAAGATGACACTGAGCAAATTATTGAAGTGAAAAAAAAAGTTTAAAAAAGTGAACTTAAAAGTTACAGAATTTTACGTTTATTGTTATGAGAAATGCAAAAAAACCCCCAATATTTTCCATTTTTATATGAAATATTTTCGAAAACACGTTTTACTCTAAAACGGCAAAAAAATTAAAGCCATAAATCTAAACAAGTTGTGTTCCAAATTTGAGTTTAACACCTCAAAAAAATGAGCTTTCAGAAAGATTTTGTTTGGCCGCAGTACCAAAAGTTTCCACTAGATGAAATTCGTCTCCTATTAATTTTCAATGCGCTCAATTTAGACCACAAGGAGCACAACTTTTTTTCATGACCATTTAACCTTTTCGAATCATGTCCATGATTGTTTTTGTTCACATAGCAAGTGCCAAAACCTTTACCAAGTTTCGTACCATTCCGATGAAGTAAAAAAATAAAATAAAAACGTAAAATATTTTGGACAAAAATGACCGAAGAGCACCAGAAGGCTACAGTTACGGACATTGGTTACAACATAAATTGAGCTCCTTACGCCAAAGTGCCAACTTAACGGTAGGTACAGCCTCTGATGGTTTCATTGTCTTTATGCTAACATTAAAAATGTACATTTGAATTTGTTTTGTAATGAGACTATTTCATGAGATAAAAGTATACAGTGTATAGATGGCATGAACATGCAGGGTTACAGTGTACAACATCAGGCCCTTCTGAAAGTTTTTGTCCAGGCTCTCGTCATTTCTAGGCTGGACTATTGCTTGAAAAGTGGGGAAATGCTAAGCTGAAATGAAATTACTTTATTTCTCTTAGTTGGAGTGGTTGTGAAATCAATTTATAGACATCATATCGAAGCCGTCTCATTTAACTGTCCAAACATACAAATATGCAAAGTCTTAGATATAATCAAGCTGATAATTTAATACAGAAACTTTTATTAACATACAAAGAGTGTTACCTTATAATAGCAAAATTTCCTTTTGTATAAGGATAAGTCATGTGACAATTATGAACACTGCGCCAAAGCCTATAGAAATGCTGCGTTTAATGGCGTACATTTTCAATCGACATCAAGTAACATCAATGACATTCAAATGACACCAATTTTTGTTTTGCAGACACTAAAATAGAAGAAGAAAATATTAGAAATTCTACCAAAAAAGTGAGAATGATGGTGTATCAGGTTCAAATATCATACAACAAAAAAGCATGTAAAATGTAAAACAACTTTGTAAATGACAATCAGAGGAAAAACAATTCTGAAAATAGTAAAACACCTCAAATATGATCAACATTTTTTTTTTGGCACAGTTTCAGGAAAAAGGGTAGATTGAGGACTTGGTAATAGTTAACATTTCAAACGAAAGAGAGAGAGAAGAGAGAAAGCAGCAAATGATGATAGTACTGCACTGTTAATATGTCTAGTTATCTTGGTCCTCTTCATCACTCAACACTCTCTTATATCTGCGCTTCGCTGGCGCTGCAGGACTCTCACGCTCTGAATCCAGGCTTCGGTCAAACTTACTCCTGGATAACGGATCCACATCTGAAATATCTGTGACACAGACAAAAGATAGTCACCAACATGCATGGGGGGAATTCTCTGTGCTTTTCCTGTGGGGATAAATAATATCCATCAACTGATTTGGCTCAAATTCAAGACAAAAATAGATTCAATTATTGCAATCTGACAGGCCAATAAAAATGCAACATGAAATGGCGTGTATTGATCAACTCAAAATGGCGCTAAAACTACTTTCCTCAAGCTCTATTTGCAGTATTGACATGACAAGACAAACTCTTTTCCCTAGCCATGACTGCGTACACGTTCTCCTTTCACTTCCTTTTTCCCAGTGCACATTTAAAACCACAATTGCCAAAATGCGATTAATTTTGCTAATTTGTTTACCACTAGCGCAGGCTGATGATGTTTTATTCTTCTATTTTAACTAGCCTATGATTCAATAGGTGTCATCACCATAGTCTACATACATGTCGTACACAAGTTTATTAGATCCGTGTCGTACAGTGTGTTTGTAATGATCTTATAGGATTGCTGAAATCACACATTAAGCATAAACTGATCAACACAGCTAGATTTCTCATGTAAACACATTAACCTGCGTTCCATGGGCTTTTTGAAGAGCGCATGTGTGATATGTGACAGGAAAGCGTCCTTAATGTGGATTTAAGCACATCCACACAGTATGTAGAGGAGGAGGAAATATACTGAGTCTTTCTTGACCCAAGAAATGATAAAAATGTGTTCTCTTCTCATACAGCCCGAATGGAAGGGGTAAAATCAAAAGTGGAAGGGTCTGTGAGCTGACATTTTGGAATATTACTCATTGGGTTTAATGCTTTATTTAACATCACAACAGGCACAACACATGGAATACTCTGAGTAAAGGCTAATTTATACTTCTGCGTCGGACCTACGCCGGAGCCTCTACGCCATAGACTACGCATTGGTTTTAATTTATACTTCTGCGTCGGACCGACGCCGGAGCCTCTACGCCATAGACTACGCATTGGTTTTAATTTATACTTCTGCGTCGGACCTCCGTCGGAGCCTCTACGCCATAGACTACGCATAGGTTTTAATTTATACTTCTGCGTCGGACCTCCGTCGGAGCCTCTACGCCATAGACTACGCATTGGTTTTAATTTATACTTCTGCGTCGGACCTCCGTCGGAGCCTCTACGCCATAGACTACGCATTGGTTTTAATTTATACTTCTGCGTCGGACCTCCGCCGGAGCCTCTACGCCATAGACTACGCATTGGTTTTAATTTATACTTCTGCGTCGGACCTCCGTCGGAGCCTCTACGCCATAGACTACGCATTGGTTTTAATTTATACTTCTGCGTCGGACCTCCGCCGGAGCCTCTACGCCATCGACTACGCATTGGTTTTAATTTATACTTCTGCGTCGGACCTCCGTCGGAGCCTCTACGCCATAGACTACGCATTGGTTTTAATTTATACTTCTGCGTCGGACCTCCGCCGGAGCCTCTACGCCATAGACTACGCATTGGTTTTAATTTATACTTCTGCGTCGGACCTCCGCCGGAGCCTCTACGCCATAGACTACGCATTGGTTTTAATTTATACTTCTGCGTCGGACCTCCGCTGGAGCCTCTACGCCATAGACTACGCATTGGTTTTAATTTATACTTCTGCGTCGGACCTACGCCGGAGCCTCTACGCCATAGACTACGCATTGGTTTTAATTTATACTTCTGCGTCGGACCTCCGCCGGAGCCTCTACGCCATAGACTACGCATTGGTTTTAATTTATACTTCTGCGTCGGACCTCCGCCGGAGCCTCTACGCCATAGACTACGCATTGGTTTTAATTTATACTTCTGCGTCGGACCTCCGCTGGAGCCTCTACGCCATAGACTACGCATTGGTTTTAATTTATACTTCTGCGTCGGACCTCCGCCGGAGCCTCTACGCCATAGACTACGCATTGGTTTTAATTTATACTTCTGCGTCGGACCTCCGCCGGAGCCTCTACGCCATAGACTACGCATTGGTTTTAATTTATACTTCTGCGTCGGACCTCCGCCGGAGCCTCTACGCCATAGACTACGCATTGGTTTTAATTTATACTTCTGCGTCGGACCTCCGCCGGAGCCTCTACGCCATAGACTACGCATTGGTTTTAATTTATACTTCTGCGTCGGACCTACGCCGGAGCCTCTACGCCATAGACTACGCATTGGTTTTAATTTATACTTCTGCGTCGGACCTCCGCCGGAGCCTCTACGCCATAGACTACGCATTGGTTTTAATTTATACTTCTGCGTCGGACCTCCGCCGGAGCCTCTACGCCATAGACTACGCATTGGTTTTAATTTATACTTCTGCGTCGGACCTCCGCTGGAGCCTCTACGCCATAGACTACGCATTGGTTTTAATTTATACTTCTGCGTCGGACCTACGCCGGAGCCTCTACGCCATAGACTACGCATTGGTTTTAATTTATACTTCTGCGTCGGACCTCCGCCGGAGCCTCTACGCCATAGACTACGCATTGGTTTTAATTTATACTTCTGCGTCGGACCTCCGCCGGAGCCTCTACGCCATAGACTACGCATTGGTTTTAATTTATACTTCTGCGTCGGACCTACGCCGGAGCCTCTACGCCATAGACTACGCATTGGTTTTAATTTATACTTCTGCGTCGGACCTCCGCCGGACCCTCTACGCCATAGACTACGCATTGGTTTTAATTTATACTTCTGCGTCGGACCTCCGCCGGAGCCTCTACGCCATAGACTACGCATTGGTTTTAATTTATACTTCTGCGTCGGACCTCCGTCGGAGCCTCTACGCCATAGACTACGCATTGGTTTTAATTTATACTTCTGCGTCGGACCTCCGCCGGAGCCTCTACGCCATAGACTACGCATTGGTTTTAATTTATACTTCTGCGTCGGACCTCCGTCGGAGCCTCTACGCCATAGACTACGCATTGGTTTTAATTTATACTTCTACGTCATTGTCCGCGTTGACGCACGCAGAGGGAGCGGTTTGAGCAGACCAATCACAGCGCTTGCGTCTGCATAGAATTGACACGTTGTTACATTTTTGGAGAGGTGCACGTCAGGGTACGCCGGAGGGTCGTAGGCTGCGCTACACACAGCCTACGACGTAGAATATAATAACAGTTATATTCAGGGTTCCCACACCTTGGTTAATTTCAAATTCAAGGACCTTTCAAGGACTTTCCAGGTCCAATACCCTCAAATTCAAGAGCTTAATGTGGGGACACATTTCAAGAAAGAGCAAGGTTACATCGTGTTACCTTGTAAGATACATTGTTACAAAAAAAGCTTTTTTTTTGCATTTATTTTTGGCCATCTGACAGAGATCTGATATTTCATATCTCGTATTTCTGTTTTGCATAAAACTGAAGAATATTTGGTACATCATATACTGTATTCTAAAATGATCTGATATTAACTTTTGCATGGATTTTATTGAAAAGAGCTTAGGCTCGTGTAAACAGAAGTTTTAAGATGAATATGCTTAAGTTTTTCTTGCCTAGTGGGTTTACATTATCTTAACAAGCATTCTTTGTAATCTTCTTTGATGAGCCAATTATCTTGAAACTTGCATTTTCCAGGCATCACGTTTCAGCGGTTTCAGCCTATTTTTGCAATGTTTCACGGTGTGTCTGTGAAACTTGAGGTACCAAGAAACACTTAAAAGGAGTAACACTTTAAAATGAAAATTAGCCCATGATTTACTCTCCCTCAAGCCATCCTAGGTGTATATGACATTCTTCTTTCAGACGAATGCAATCAGAGTTTTATCGAGCAGAGTTATATTAATAGATGGATAAAAATATCTCCACATGGCTCCGGGGGTTAATAAAGGCCTTCTGAAGCAAAGCGATGAGTTTGTGTAAGAAAAATATTTATATTTAAAGCTTTATAAAGTAAAATAACTAGCTTCCAGCCAAACTAACACACGGTTTCGACTTAAGTGTAAAGTGCAACGTGCATTACTCGCATAAGTTGCCCTTTACACTTGTGGAATTTGTATGTTCTGCTGATATTTACACTATGCCATGACACACTACGCTACTTCTGACGTCATGAGTTGCGCAAGTTGTCCATTAAACGCAAGTAGACTGCATATGGCCGTTTGGCCGGAAGCAAGAATTCTACTTTGTAACTTGTTAAATATGAATATTTGTCTGACACAAACTCATGGCTTGGCTTCAGAAAGCCTTTATTAACCCCCCGGAGCAGTGTGGAGCACTTTTATAATAGATCGATGCACATTTTTGAGCTTCAATCTGGTGGTTGAAATAGATGCAATCCACTGCCATTATAAAGCTTGGAAGCGTCAGGGTGTTTATTAATATAACTCTGATTGTATTCGTCTGAAAGAAGAATGTCTGTCACGGCCTTGCCTGGCTCCTCCTCCTGGCTGTGTGTTGTGTCTGTCTCAACCATCGATCGGTAAATATGCGTTTTTTTTGTTTTCCATTTCTCAATTGGGTTTGAGTAGTTATATTGAATGTAGGCCGTTTTGATTAATGTGCCAAATTTGTAAACTGTATTCGGATCCTACGGTGATCCGGCGCAGTAAGGTTGATTGGGCATTTAACGCATGGTTATTGGGAAAGACAAACGCGGATCAGTTTAATTAGGTTTGGATTTTTTTTTTTTTTTGCAGTACGTCGGTGTGGGAAAAAAAATGTGTTCGTTTGTGCCTGGGGTTGTTTAAATACAGCCAGGTTATAGTATTAGGGGGTGGTTCATTGGTTTGTAGGTGCGGGCCTTCGCTGCAGTGTTTGCGAGACAAAAATTATTAATAACTAATTGATGGTGTAGCCAATGGAGCTTTGCGAACCCCCTGCTAAGCGCTTAACGCTTGTTTGTTATTTTAGTTGATTGTTTTTGTGCTATACCCTGGGCTGAGGGCACAGTCATGGATGCCTGCTTTAACGGCATTTTGTCGGGGAAGTTAGGTGCCGCTGATATCGTGTATTAAAAATCTCTGTTCTTGGGGTATGCATGAAGGAGATCGATGTGTGCAGGGTAGCTCCGTTTGTCTTTGTCTTGTAGCTGCAGTGTGGTGGCCTCACTTACATTGATAAATGTGCCACAAAAAAAAAAAAAGATGTGTAAATATCTGCAAAATGGCAGAGTAAATAAATGGATACTTTGGATAATTTTGTCGCTGCTCCATCAGATCAGGTTTTAGATACGTTGACTAAGGAGCAGTTGTGTGACGTTAGTGAACATTATAATTTTGACTTGGGCTTGAAGAAAAATGCGAAATTGGCACTTATTCATTGCTTATATTTTTTTGTCAAAGCCAACTTCATTACTGGCTGTACAAAGTTTATTCTGTTAAAATTCTATTAATTTAATAAATCTAGTACATTACTATTCCGTGTGTGGCCTTTCCCTACTCTGTTGCTTGCTTTGAGCCAGGCTCGTAACAGTCATATACACCTAGGATGGCTTGAGGGCGAGTAAATCATGAGCTAATTTTCATTTTAAAGTGAACTAATCCTTTAACGCATCACGTAAATGTGTTTAACTAACATAAATCAAGCAAGCTGGTATGCATAGGCCAAAGTGTTGGCAAAATAACACATTAGCAGACAGAATAATCTGGATTTTTTTCCAGAAAACTTCTTGCACAAAATAAATTCAAGCATTCAAGGACCCGTATCTATTATGTATATTTTCAAAAGCTTTCCAGGGCCTTGAATTTTTTTTCAGATTCACAAACTTTCAAGTATTTCAAGGACCCGTGGGAACCCTGTATATTGGTCAGCTTCATTCACTGCTGTCTATGAAATACATCTACAGAGATTAATAATTACAGATAAACTGCTGCATGAAACTGCTCTAGATGTTTTTATTTATTTGAAGTACATTTAAAAATTTCACAAACAGCTTAAAAGACGTATCTTACATTTAGTTTAAAAAGTATTAAAATCATATGAGTCACTGCATTTACCACTGTAGGGCATTATGTGAAAGACTTTTTAAAGACGCGCAGTAACCCTGTTTTCATACCCCTTTATTCACAAAAATCTAGATCATACCCCATTATGACAAAGCAAAAAGCAAATTTGTGGTAACTCTGCAAATCGTGAAATCTTTATTTTCCACACCACTCAAACTTTTGTTTTGTTTTCTATTTGCATATGCATAACATACATCTAATTATGAAAAAAAATATATCAGAGACTCATTCATTGCAGAAAATCTAGATAAGCTTTAGAGATGCTCATTACCTCTCTGATCATCATCATCATCATCATCATCCAACACTCTGCTTCTCTTCTTTGAGATTCTCTTCTCTATACGATCACTGGAACACAAATCAACACATTTAGTTTAAGAAACTCATCAAATGTTTGGCGTAAACCTTCACAAGCTTTGTCACTAAAGAGTTTCCATCAAAACTGGCACTAACCTTGGTTCCACAGAATCAGAACTGCCTTCGCATGATGGAGAGTCTTATAAAGAAAGGGAAAACCAGTTACATTGATTAATTGGCAATTACCAAGTAAATACTTCATGATAGTTATTATAGTTAAATCGCACAGTCAATACACTTTCAATTATATAATGGCATACCATTTGATTAAATATAGCATTCCAGGGATGTTTTCAGGCAAAGTAGTTTAAAAGGTCATACGCAGAGTTAGAAAGTACTACAAAGTAAAATTTATTTTAATATTTTGACCAATAGGTTGTGTATCGTTTGAATTTTAGCATTTCGATTCCGATACTGACTATCGATTCCAATTCTTATTGATTCCCAGTTTCGATTCCAAATATGGTAAAAATAAAAATAAAGTCAAACATAAATATTTATTCTGACTTTTTACAAAACATTCTGTTGCAGCTGAAAACCATAAACAAAAATCAGCAACCTAAAGAACTAATATCTAATAAACTAGACTAACAAATTTCAAACATTATTGAAGAAAAGTATAGTCAGTAATACAATACAACAAATAAGCAATCGCACAAATAAATAAAACTAAAGAAATTGAAAGTGTAAAATTACTACATGATTTTCTTTTTATAAATAAAATATAGATTCAAGATATTCAGTCAAGATTAGGGAGTGATTTTCTTTTTCTTTTCTTCTTTGATGAACATTAATGACACATGAAACTTTATACAAGTTTCATACGTTTAGGAAGTTATAAGCAAAGAAATTGCACACGTTTATTCAGGGCGTGAAAAAAAGCTTTTGCTTTTCTTTTTTCTTTTTTTTTTTTGCCAGTGATGGTCTAACAATGACCAGGACCAAATTTGGTGAAGATCTAACAGAAGAGTATTGGTAATTAATTTTGCCTATAATAAAAGAAATGAAAAATAACTTTATTTGTGGGGCGCTAGAGCAGTGGTTCTCAAAGTGGGGTCCGCGGACCCCTGGGGGTCCGTGAACGATAGCCAGGGGGTCCGCGAAATAATTTATAACAGCCTACCGTTTTTCCATGACTATAAGTCATGTTTTCTTTATCATCTGAAAACTTGCTATTTATTCCAAAGTGACTTATCGGCCTAATGCATTTAATGTCAAATAATAAAAAAGTATGCTTTTAAAGGTTTCTATAGATAGATAATCTATCTATATTTCTTATGCCTGTGCGTCAAGTATTCGCTGTGTTCTGGTCGTTTTTTGGGCACGCGCGCCAGAAGGAGACAGAGACGGCAGAACCGGCATCCTGTTGTTTTTTTTTATTTTTAAAAGGCATGACATTTTGTAGTCATTTTTAATGTACACACAAATAAAAAATTGACATTTTGCCGTTTTGAATGATGTACTCTTATCTGTATGACCATAAATAAGAGTATTCCTTTGTTTCCACTGCATAGGAAACAATCCAAGTGTTCGCGCCTGCGTCTCGCGTGCGCGCACAATAGGCTATGTCAATTCTAGCACTGCTAATTTTACATCAAAACCTATTCATTATCAAAATAAAATACTCACCGAACTTATAAAAAGTTCTGCTTAATTTAATTTGTCTGTTGTGCACTATGAAGGCAGTGACGGTCAATCATTATACCGTCGACTTGCTGTTGTTCCAATCTCATTTCTCCACATGTGAAGATGCTGATACGTGCAGGTCTGGACCTCTGTAATTTTTTTAATGTGTAGCCTATTATATAATGAAAGTTTTGAAATAATTGCCTAATATAAACTCTAATTTGGCGCTGCAAGGATATTAAACATCGCGATGATAAACTGACCTTCTCATCTGAGTGGTTTCAGCAGACTACCCGCGCTCGTCAATGTCAAAATGCGCATTTCCGCATGACGCTTCAGTTATTCGGTCATAAAGTGTGAGATAAGATGTAGGCTAAACAAGATCTAGACACGTGTGAAATTAATGTGGGAAAAAATAAATACTCTGAACCCCAAGTGAATTTACACAAACTGAGAAAGTCAAAAAGCATTACTTTGTTCCCCGCTCTCCCAGCTACAGGTCAAGAGAAGCATACTGTGTCCAGGATGAAATTAACATTATTTTTTTTTTAGCTAATTACAGTGGATATAAGCTCAATTTAACAACACAATCTGGACCCCCTAGCAAGATCACTTTTGGCACCTCAGTACACTATTTAGAAAACCCTGCATACGACCCTGGGTGAAGACTATTTGTGTCAAAACATTTCATTAAGCGCTCCCACATTAACTTTGGGCTCAGTCACTGTTATAAATATGAGGGGGTCCTTGGAAATATTTTTCCCCCGTAAGGGGTCCCTGGCTCCAAAATGTTTGAGAACCCCTGCGCTAGAGGGTTTAAGATAAAGATTTGCTATTGCACATGCTCTATCTGTGTGCTCACACAGAACTTGACTTCAAGAGTGAAAGACGGCAAATTAACAGATAACTGCATTCACACCTTCAGTGCTTGGCCTCTAAAGATGATGATCAACATTGGCTTCATTGAAAATGCATCACACTCACCCTTTGATTCAACAGAGGTGCGTTTCCTCTGGCGAGACAATAGCAAAGCTCTCAGTGCTTGAGCTCTCAGCTCTTGGTTATCCTCATCATCCTCCTCCTCCTCCTCCTCCATCTCAACAGCCCGACTGGTGTCCTGGTTTCCTTCGGGATCCCCTTCAGCTTCTGTCTCAGCCGGGTCCAGAGACACTGCGAGTTTCCTCAGCTGATCCACACTCAGACTGGGAGAAATCCTCCAGAAAGACTCCTGATGAATGCAGATCGACAGCAGCTTTACAGCACTACAGGTATAGTGTTTTCAAATAATCACTATTATATAATTTATATATAATTATTATATTATTACACTATTATTTCAAATAATCACTATTATACAAATACGGAAGAAACAGACAAGAGGCCGAGAATAAGAGACAAAGAAGCCCAACCTGTCCGTCTGAGGGTGGCCGGATGCCAACTGTGCGCAGAAGTTTTTGGAAAGCCCTGTTCTCCATGGCATCCTCGTTCTCCTCTGTCAGAGGAACCAGTGCCACAGGATGAGAAACACCTGGAGATGCAATATTTTAAATGATTAAACAGCTTAGGCCTACAGTAATATTGTTGAAGTGTTTGTTGTTGCTAGAACGATTGTTTTGTGTAATGGATTATTAACTAATAAACAGGTATGATTTTAAAATGGTTTCTTCTCAAATCAATATTTAATGTCCGTCATTATTTATTTTGTGAAAAGTCATGTAATAAGTGGTACAACTGTACATTATCCTGTCTGGTTTTCTTCACTTAATAACATTTTTCAACTCAAATCAATATTTTGTCTAATTATTTAGAGTATGTGGCAAGTAGCCATGTAATAAGTGGGATAATGAACATCCAGCTGGTTTATATTGAATCTGACAGCAGTCACATTGCAAAGTAAATTTCATAAATTTTCTGTAAATTAGGACTTTTTATTTATGAATAATGTTTTCAAAACACTGATTTATATAACACTGAGATAGGAAGGACTTATAAACAATATTAAAAACTTGATTTTGTCTTTATGCGTTTATATGTTTTTAATATGCTTTAAGACAAACCATGCGCAAATGTATCAGTCAACACCATTGCTGAGTATTTTCTCCTTAAAACTGCAGTGAACCAAGGACAGCCTCAAACATTTCTACCGTCACAAACGCGTAACCAATCCCGTCAACATGTGGGGCGGGGCTTTTCCCGTCATTACTTCTAAGGATGCTGATTGTTAGAAGGCAGCTGTCTGACTGAGATGGCGAACAGGAACATGGTTTGTGTAATATTAGCAACACATTATTAGCTGTTTGGTAAAGTATTCAATTCAAAAGCTAATCATATCAATTACTGTTATGTTTCGACTTTTATTCAAATAATGAATGGATTATATAAAGCCCACAAGGAGCGTTCCCTTTACAACCTCTAAAAAGCTGTCACTCATTCATTTCGATCTCACAAACCTCCGTTATAATCAATGAAGCTGCCTACACTGCACAATGAATTTTTTTGTATTGTCTACACACTTTGTTAATGAGAGGATTTGCAAACTCCGGTGTTTGACCGGTGACTAGATTCTGACTAATTTAAACGCTTCAGATTGGCCACTGCGTTCAAACAGGTCTGTGATTGGCTACATTGCTCACCGCTGCAAAACACATTGTAAATAGAAACATTTGATGTTATCCAGAGCGCAAACGTTAAACGTTAGTCGACTAGAAGAGGCCAAGTCGACCAAAATTTTATTAGTAAAAAAAAAACCCCCAAAAAAAACTACAGGAAATGGAGAAGTCACGCCAATTAGAGATAGATCGTTAACAGCGGGAAACCCAAACTTTACATAACTGCTGGCTCTAACGTTAACCTAGATAAATCTGAGCTATTATTAGGAGCTTATCCTAGTGTTTGTGCCTCCCAGGAACCATCTAAACATTAAGTGTGGTCCGCTCAAATCCGTCATTTTCTTTCCAGCTCAAATTATATGCTACTTTAAACGACGGAGCCAGAGGGTGTTTAGCCGGTGTGGGACCATGACTGCTATGTTAGATAAAACCAGCTTCTGTTACAGAAATGCAAGCAAATATTCACTGCATTTAGACCTTTAGATTAAACAGGCCAATGCGAATAGGCCAGTGATATGCTACACACTACAATGGACACAGAGCTGACCTGTGGAACAGGCAACATATGTGTCTGTCTAGGGCGCAAAAAGATGGGCGCCGCACGAGAGGCATGCCTGTTCCAGAGCGTGCTAAGCTAATGTGATCAGCTAATGACAAAAAAGGAAAAGCTTTTACAATCTCATTCTCTAGCCTTAATCATAAGCAGGAGTAACCAAGGCTTTAATCAATGTTTTATGTCCTCACCATCCTCCTCCCGGTCATCAGCCGTTCTGTTGAGGCAATTCTGTAGCCACAGGACAGGCCCTGACAGACCTGTTAACAAACCAAATGTAAGTAACCATCTCAGCCTTTATTCAGAAAGCCCCTCAAAATCATGCCTGATCAAGTACCTTGTTGCTGTAAAGTCTGGACCATGTTTCTCAGACTGTGGATTTTCTCTGAAGAAATGTTTCTACTCATGATCTTTTGTCTTCCTTTGGCTGAGCTGGCAGTTTGATCCTCATTGTCTTCATCTCGCACAGATTTATCTTCTTCTTCTTCCTCCTCTATGTCCATGTCCTTCTCCTGGGACTCTCCAGTCACATCAAAGAACTCTTCCTCTGTCTGACACACACACACACACACACACACACACACACACACACACACACACACACACACACACACACACACACACACACACACACACACACACACACACACACACACACACACACATATATGAGGAACCTTTTCATAGTTCCTAGAACTAATGGCAGAAATACCTGATTTTTGGAGAGGAAAACGTAAAAAAATGCTCAACGTCGGAACGAATTTAGTTCTAGGAACTTCTTTTGGAGGAACTAATTTAGCTCCTGCTTCATCGGGTCTAAACCAGCACTATAGGAACTGCGCTTTACGTTTGTATACGCTGAATGGCCGAACGCACACAAAACACCGGTACCCGCCATTTAAAAAAAATAAAAGCTGTGTAAACACACAGATTATAGCCTATACATTTACTCCAGAAACTAACTTTACAAACATGGAAAACAGTTGTAGATGGATCTCTCAACCTTTACGCTAAAGAGAAAATCCAACACAACTTTGAGGGGACCAAGTGAAATATGATTTTGTATTTCTGCTCAGCTAGTGACATTGGGACACTTGTGTCTCTCTGGAAAATAGTGATTATTTTTTATTGTCAATTTGTTAAAGGATTTGTGGATGCATTCATGTTTTTAGATTTGTGGAATAAAAATGATAGTTTTAGCTTTTTATTTTAAAGTATAAAGATAAAATTTGTAATTTGGGGTAAGATGCCCCCCAGAATTGATACTATTTTAAAATTAACTAGATGAACATGTTTCAGACATGTTTACAATTCATTTAAACCTAAAGGCTTACAGACTGAAATCAATTTAAATCCACAGTGTTGCTTTTATAACATATATTTGATTAAAATATAGCCAATTTAATATATAAATATTCATCTCTTTTACTGGAATTCTGCTCGAACAAATAAAGTGTCAAATACATTATTTGTCAAATATATTGTTTTATATAGAGTAGTTGATTTAGTATTGTACATTAATGACACTTAAAATAAAAAGTCATTTAACTTTAATTTCTGTAAAGCTCAGGTAGTGGAGAAAGATTATCTTTCTATAATTTTACATTTTGTGGTATGTCCATGTTAGTGAGAACATTTTTCTATTCTTCATAACACAACGCAAACTGTGTGCCGCAAAGATGCCGGAGCCTGCTTGGCCAGAATCGCTGCGGAAAGGTACTAAAAAAAAAGTGTCATGCACACCGCCACATGAAATGGGGTCGCACAATCACCCACACCGTGACGGCATCATTTTTCCCACGCACACACCCTCGCACTCATGCCGATGTGGAGAGTATAAACCAGGCTTGATATGTTGATGGACGCACCATTCCAGTACTCCTGGCAGGAGCGCTGCGTTGTCTCTTCTTGTACAGGTCTCTGCGGTCGGACACTAGACCCATGCTGAGGATCTTGTCAACTATTCGTGCCCGTGAGCGCTTGGCTGTGATCCGCTTTAGAATATTTCCAAGCACATCTACGAAAAACAGCAGAGAAAGCAGAAATAAGGACTTTGCAGGGATAACAATGAGTCGAGAGATGTGATGATTAGTAGTTTCACACCACCAGAAAGCAATTACACTGATTTTATGAATTTCATTTCAAAGGTTTCATGAAACTTAAAGTCCCTGTAAAGGCAATTAAAAAAAAAAAATCTAAACACATTATAAATGTTAGAAATGTATTGCTAAAACACATTACAAAGACTGTGAACTGTGAAGTACTGAATTGTGGAGTTAGACCGTTAAACAGTTTTTCACCAATGATATTTTACGGATTTTTTGGGCGGGGCTAAAAGGGTACTCGATGACGCACTGGAGCGCCTGAGCCTCCTGGCCCCGCCCCTACCTGATGACACACTGGAGCCCCTGAGCTCCTGGCCCCGCCCCTACCTGATGACACACTGGAGCCCCTGAGCTCCTGGCCCCGCCCCTACCTGATGACACACTGGAGCCCCTGAGCTCCTGGCCCCGCCCCTACCTGATGACACACTGGAGCCCCTGAGCTCCTGGCCCCGCCCCTACCTGATGACACACTGGAGTGCCTGAGCTCCTGGCCCTGCCCCTACCTGATGACACACTGGAGTGCCTGAGCTCCTGGCCCCGCCCCTACCTGATGACACAAGGCTTGTTCGACTTGAACCGGCGCTGCGCAGACCGATCGGTTGATGACATCAAAGTACCGCGAGAGCGATTCAAAAGCATAAGGAGCCGTCTGCTCTCTAATCGCTCTCGCGGTACTTTGATGTCATCAACCGATCGGTCTGTGCAGCGCCGGTTCAAGTCGAACAAGCCTACACTGGAGCCCCTGAGCTCCTGGCCCCGCCCCTACCTGATGACACACTGGAGTGCCTGAGCTCCTGGCCCCGCCCCTACCTGATGACACACTGGAGCCCCTGAGCTCCTGGCCCCGCCCCTACCTGATGACACACTGGAGTGCCTGAGCTCCTGGCCACGCCCCTACCTGATGACACACTGGAGCCCCTGAGCTCCTGGCCCCACCCCTACCTGATGACACACTGGAGCCCCTGAGCTCCTGGCCCCACCCCTACCTGATGACACACTGGAGCCCCTGAGCTCCTGGCCCCACCCCTACCTGATGACACACTGGAGCCCCTGAGCTCCTGGCCCCGCCCCTACCTGATGACACATTGGAGCCCCTGAGCTCCTGGCCCCGCCCCTACCTGATGACACACTGGAGTGCCTGAGCTCCTGGCCCCGCCCCTACCTGATGACGCACAGGAGCTCCACAAACAATATAAATAGAGCACATTCGCATCAGTTTGCCGCTCAATCGCGAGTTACTGTCAGAATTATTAGTTACAGCTTACAGTTTGCTAGTTAGCTATGTCTTCGTCACGGAAATGCGTACTACCTGGATGCGATCACGTACAAAACAGATCGGTGTCCTTATTTATATTTACTAAATACGATCACATCAAGAAGAGGTGGATTAATTTTGTGAAGAGCCTTGATGGAGAGCTGAGGATCACCACCAAAACCCGCCTCTGTAGTGATCATTTTACACGGGATAGTTTTATAAACTTTCGTCGGAGACAAACTGATAATCCGCTGTTACTGGTGAATGTGGCCGATCGACTATCTCCCGCCTCGGCCTTCATCCTCCCGTCCATCCGACAACTGGTGACATCATCGGCAGTGCGTGCCCACCAATGAGTGTAAGTTGCCTTGTGCGCTTATATTATAATTAACCTAATAAGCTGCTAGGAGCATCCATTCCGGCTGTAGCGGGTGACAGTTGAGTGTGGCAAAGGCAGCTTTACCACGAGTGGGCGTGGTTTCAGCGCAGCCAGCGGACACGCCCCCAGCGTTTTAGAGCAGAGACTACTGCTAATTTTTTCCAGATTTTGATAACTTATTTTATGTACTTGCCGGCTTTTTTTATCATTTAAATTTGGCTGGGTGTCTAATAACACATTTTTCTGTGATATGACAAACTCAGAACACATACTTCATTTTGACTTTACAGGGACTTTAAGTGCACAAAACATATTTCATTTCAAAATGGACATCACTGAAAGTGATGGCAACTTCAGATGATTCAGTAATAATCAGATGTTAATTCAGAAATGACTGAGGACATGTTCACACTAGTAGTTGGGTTCTTTTGGTCCAGAACAAAAAAGAAAAGATACATTTGCTTCCGTTTTGTTTAGTGTTCACTGTCATTTTTAAAACCGAATCTAAAGATACAAAACAAAACAATGCTTTTATGACATACATTTTGCGGCAGAACTAAACATCCAAACAATGCTGTGTGTTGGGATAAATGCGTTCGCTGTATGAGCGTACATATGATGATAGTTTGATCAACCAAGAACTCAAGAGCAGCTTGTAGAATTCGTAAAACAGGCAAAACGACGGCAGGAATTCCCGTCACAAACAAATGAAGATCTGCTGCATTCGCAATGCGGCTCTGACTCCTGTCCCGAACAGTAATGGGCAACATCGCGACTATGACAAGAAAAGCCAGGTAATTCTTGAAGGTCGCATCTTGTGACATCACATCATGTTTTTGGTTCGTTTAGATGTCTTTGATGCGGTTAGACTGAAATATGAATGCAATGCAGACCAGAGATTGTTTGGAGCCAGTCTTGTTTGGTGCGCACCAGGTTTCCTCTGCAGCGTTCACATTTATTCATCTGAACCGTACTAACAGAGCAATTGCACAAGAGTTCGTTTTGATCAAACCAAACCTGTCAAGTGTGAACACATCCGGAGTTATTTAGTGAGTTCGATAATTCAAATGTAAAAATGAATTTTGAAATAAAAAGCAACAACATAAAAAAAAAAAATCTTAGTCTTATTTGATTATGAACACACACACACACACACACACACACACACACACACACACACACACACACACACACACACACAACTAACCATCAGAGTCTTTAAACTCCTCAAAGAGCGCCTGGAGTTCCTGTTCCTGTTCTTCAGTCCAGAGTACGATACGAGTACCTTTCCTGATCAAATGAGAGGGGGGGAAAAAACGTTTTAGTCAGCAGGGGTGTAAAGGTTCTCGGTTATAAAAAAAAAAAAAAATTCTCTCACGATGCAGGGATATAAATAGTTTGTTTAAAATATAATGGAAAACAGACAGAGTTACGCTCATGTATGTTTCTGTCGATGGATACGCATTCTGGCTTCCTCTAAACTTTGGTCATATTAGAGCAAATGGCACTTGTATTGAACAGTCGTTTACATGCTCTACTTTACTACCGGTCTTTACTTTCAGATTTCAGACATTAAAATAAAATCATACCTCTCTTTTTTTAAATCCTTCACACTGTCCACCAAACCCATGGAAACCATGCGGGTCACCACGTCACGTCTAGTGCGGCTGCTGCTCAGCAACGGTAACAGCGTCTCGACAACATCAGGCACTGAAGAACATCAGAAGACTGTTTAACATACTCAAAAACCAAACGACAGAGACCGTAAACAAGTGCAACTCTACCTCCAGAGTCCTTGTACTCTTCATACAATCGCTGGAGCTGTTCCTCTTCTTCCGGAGTCCACTTGCTGTTTTTCTTTGTGCCTTCCCTGATATACATGGACATGTGAATAAAACGCATCACTAACTCTTGAGAACTGTAATGATGTTCAAAGATATGAGCTTTAATCCACTTTTTATATTAATAAGGTCTAAACACATGCACAATTACCTGTCTTTATTGTATCCCTCTGTCATTTCTCTCACAGCACCCACATTCTTCCAGAACAGCAGTTCCACAAACGCTTTGTTGTTTTGAGCAGCAAATACAAAGAACCGGTTCAGAACATATTTAGCAAATTTAACAAGCTCCTGTAAGGACAAAAAAGGAATTAATTAATCTGTTACATGTACATTAAAAACTGAATTCAATGACATTTTTTTATATAAATTTTTTGGTTCCACTTTATATTAAGTGGCTTTAAGTGGATGTACTAACATCGAAATTAATAATTTGATACAATGGACTTATTGTGTACATACATGTTTTTACATTGTACTTTAATTACTGCTGTAATTACATGCAGGTATTTTCAAAATATATGTAATTACATTTGTACTTACACTGTTGACCCATCCCTTACACCTAAACCCACCCTTAAACCGACCCATACCACCACACCTGCCCCTAACCTTACCGGTAAAATAAAGTGGGACCATTTTTTTATATCTTGATTGCGTTTCTGGGCTCTACAAGAATCGTTTTTCATGCTTGAATGTTCAAAAACGATACTCGGTTACTAACGTAACCTCGGTTCTCTCTAGAGAGGGAACGAGTATTGCGTAAGTTTAGCTTACGCTACGGGAAAGATTAATCTTCTCGAGATACTGAAACCAAAAAATTATCCTTAATTTTGTATAACTTGTCAACGCAGTGCAGCAGCTAGCAGACCTAGAGCAGGCCATCTCGCGTGCTCATTGGCTGCCCTGCGGGCAACTGCTGCAGCCTACCAGTGCGCCCGGCGTGACGTCACGCCCAATGAAGGGCGCCCGCGCCTTTATAGCGTCACAGCCCACCAGATAGGCGTGGCTTAGCGTATAAAATAGGGGCTGTAGGCTGAATTCTCTGTTTTTTTGACGACTGAAGCGAAGTCGCTCGTGGCGTGTGCACGGCCGGTTACGCAATACTCGTTCCCTCTCTAGAGAGAACCGAGGTTACGTTAGTAACCGAGTATCGTTCTCTTACGAGAGGTTCTCTCGTATTGCGTAAGTTTAGCTTACGCTACGGGAACACTTTGTCAACGCCGTGCGCGCCAAGCATCCACATGAGACCCCGAGCTTAAGGGGAACCCCATAAGTGGAAAAAATAAGGTGGCCAGCCACGCGGGCCATCACTTGTACATAAGCACACATAGGGAATACAGAGCAGCGCGCCGGTCTGTATAGTCATATGGCACATACCCTACTTAGTGCAGCTCAACCAGGAGAGCTGAGTCATGAACGTGATCTGAGCAGGAGATCTGGGCAGAATACACCTCTTTTCAGACTGACAACAGTTTAGCCTGCAAGGCAGGAACTTCTAGGTTATAAAACCTGACAAAGGTAGACGGGGAGCTCCAGCCCGCCGCTACACATATGTCATGGATAGAAATTCCACTGGACCATGCCCACGACGAGGCCACACCTCTCGTGGAATGAGCCCTGATGCCCAGAGGGCATTGCAGGCCTTTTGACGCGTAAGCTGCCGCTATAGCGTCCACTATCCATCTGGACAGGCTCTGTTTCGAGGAGGCAAGCCCCTTGGCGCGCCCACCAAACGAAACGAAAAGCTGTTCCGAACGCCTGAAGGAGGCGGAGCGCGTAATGTAAAACCTCAGCGCTCTGACAGGGCAGAGGAGATTCACATCACTTTCGCTGTCAGATGCTGGCAGAGCTGACAACGAAATAACTTGCGCTCTGAATGGAGTGCCCATCACTTTAGGGACATAACCATGTCTAGGTCTGAGGATGACTTTAGAGTCATTTGGTCCGAACTCAAGACACGACGCGCTGACAGACAGCGCGTGCAGATCCCCTACACGTTTTACTGACGACAGTGCAGTCAGAAAAACGGCTTTTAGTGATAGATATTTCAACTCCACGGAGTCTAGTGGTTCAAATTGAAAAGCTTTCAGGGCCTCGAGGACCAGTGAAAGATCCCACATGGGAACCGACGGGGGGCGCGGCGGATTCATCCTTCTAGCTCCTCTAAGGAAGCGGATGACCAACTCATGTCTTCCCAGTGACTGGCCGTGCGTCGATTCCGCGAATGCTGCTACGGCCGCCACGTAAACTTTGAGCGTGGATGGGGATCTTCCCTTATCCAACAGCTCTTGTAGGAAAGTGAGCAGATGCGCCACCCCGCATGTCCGCGGGTCCAGACCTCTGTCGGTGCACCACCCAGAGAACACCGACCATTTAGACGCGTAGAGCCTTCTCGTGGAAGGGGCTCTAGACTGCGTGATCGTGTTCATCACTCCTTCTGGCAGGGCAACGAGTACCCGTTGATCAACCATGCATGCAGAGACCAGCGCTCTGGATGGGGATGCCAGATCGTGCCGCGAGCTTGAGAGAGGAGATCTGCCCTCACCGGAATCGGCCACGGAGCTGTATGTGACAGCCGTGCCAGTTCCGGGAACCAAGTCTGATTCTCCCAACGCGGGGCTATGAGGCGCACCGAGTGGCGCGTTTCCCTGATCCTCTTGATCACCTGTGGCAACAGAGAGACCGGAGGGAAAGCATATAGCGGGAGGCTGGGCCAAACCTGGGCCAGCGCGTCCTCGTCCTTCGAGAAGAACATCGGGCATTGAGCGTTGTCTTTTGACGCAAACAGGTCGACTTCCGCTCTGCCGAATAGGCGCCACAGTTTCTGGACCGTTTGGGGGTGCAGGGACCATTCCCCTGGGGGAACATTGTCCCTGGACAGTCTGTCTGGGCCGTCGTTCAAATGGCCAGAGACACATGCGCCGCCCTCAGCGAGCGCAGGTTCGTCTGTGACCAAATAAGGAGGCGTTCCGTCAGATTGCAGAGATTTCTGGATCTGACACCGCCCTGACGGTTTACATAGGATACCACAGATGTGTTGTCCGAGCGGACAAGAACATGCTGGTCCTGTATAAACGGGAGGAAGCACTTCAGCGCGTTCTCGACCGCTATCATTTCCAGACAGTTTATGTGAAAACCCTTCTCCTGGTCTGACCACTGGCCAAAGGCCGGTCTGCCCTCGAACAGCGCGCCCCAACCCGAGTTGGACGCGTCTGTCGAGATGACCTTCCGATAAGAGATGGTTCCCATCCTCACTCCATGCTGGTACCAATCGGCCACTAACCAGGGCTGCAGAGCTGTTATGCAGGTCTGAGTCACTCTGATTTTCTGGCCGCCAGACACCCAGGCTCGGCGAGGCGCGCGAGCGTTCAACCAGCGTTGGAGCGGGCGCATGCGCAGTAGGCCCAGCTGGAGCACCGCTGCAGCTGATGCCATACAGCCCAACATCCTTTGAAATGTTTTCAAAGGGAGAAAGCTGCCCTTCTGGAAAGATGCGGCTAGGTGGCGAACACGGCGCGCGCGCTGTGTCGATAAACGAGCCGTCATGGTCACCGAGTCCAGTTCTATTCCTAAAAAGGAAATTGACTGGCTGGGCAGTAATGAGCTCTTGGTCCAGTTGACCGTGAGACCCAAGCTTTCCAGATGACTGAGAAGCACTGTTCTGTGAGATAGTAGTTCTGTCTCTGACTGTGCCAATATCAGCCAATCGTCCAGATAGTTCATTATGCGCAGCCCCTGACTTCTCAGGGGGGCGAGCGCCGCGTCCATGCACTTTGTAAATGTACGGGGTGCTAGGGACAGGCCGAACGGCAGGACGGTGTATTGATATGCCTGACCGTCGAAGGCGAATCTCAAAAATTGCCTGTGACGGGGTACTATCTGAATCTGAAAATAGGCATCCTTCAGATCTAGAGAAATAAACCAGTCCCTCGGGCGAACGTGCGCGAGGATTTTTCTGGTCGTAAGCATTTTGAACGGTCTTTTTACAAGCACTTTGTTCAAATATCTCAGATCTAGGATAGGTCTGAAGGCTCCGTCCTTCTTGGGTACGAGAAAATATCGGCTGTAAAAGCCTGACTCGCTCAGAGAAGGCGGCACCTTTTCTATAGCCCCTTTGCACAGCAGCTTTGCTATTTCTGCGTGAAGTAGGTGTGCTACTTCCGCATTCACTATCGTCGCGGTCCGGGCTTGAAAGCGCGGAGGACGGCGAACGAATTGAAGTGCATAGCCCTGCTTTATTGTGCTCAACACCCATTCTGAAATCCCTGGGATAGTTTCCCACGCAGCTATGTGAGCCGCCAGGGGGCGAATGGCCTCCGGGTTCAGACCGCCGCCATTTGCGGGCTTGTGAAACTGAACCGGAGCCGAGAGCGGTTCTGGGCAATGGCCGCTCGCTGACAGCCGAGACCGGCTGACTTATGTGAGATGTCCCGATCATAAGGGATGGGGAACATACTTTTGCCACACTTTGACGCGCGAGCAGCGCTCTGGGCGGGAGAGCTCTCTGTAAGCGTGAGCGCGCGCACGCGGGCACGAGACTTACAACTGTATCTGACGCCCCGATCATAGTAGATGGGGAGCATTTTATTAACGCCCTGTGTTTCGTGATAACACTTAAACGCACAGGCGGGACCCGGGGGAAGGTTTGTGTTAGCAAGCGTGAGCGCTCTCTGGCGGGCACGAGACTTACGTTCATAAGCTTCTTTGATCGTGTAACAGAGCGGGCAGATAGTGGGCACAGACCTGTGGACACATCTCTTACATTCAACACTCGAGCGGCTTTTCTGCGCTTTATGAGAGTGTGCTCTGTGAGTGACACGGGATTTTGAGTGCTTATGTGTAGGGGTGAACACTGGGGCGTGGGCACATTCACTACACTTAAAACACTGACGGCGTGAGCCGGACCAGACATTATACTCTTTTTGAGATTTCTCTGGGTCGCCGTGAAAACGGCGTTTGTGTGCAGGCGAGAGGGTGAATAAACCGGCTTGTTGGCTGCTAGTTGAACCACTGCAGTAGCCTGTTCGAAGGGGACTGACAGGGAAATGAACTTTGACGGCGGTCCGGCAGCAGCGGGACACGCGCGTCTTTTCTCTCCCGCTGTTAGGAGGGCTTCGCGTGCTCAGACTTCAGCGTGAGCCTTTGCCGAGGCCCTCTGGGGGGCGGCGGTCTGCGACGGCTGTCCGAGCGCGATCTAGGGCGGCCGCCCTGACGTCGCTGCGAAGGCTGATGCTGAGGCTGTGCTGGACGCTGGGTGCTGGTTCGCACAGGAGGCTGGCTTTGTCTCTCGCGAGAGCGGCCTGTAGCGGAACTCGAGCGTCGCGGCAGGAAGAGGTTCATGGCCTGCGTGGTCTTTTGCACCATAGAGAAGCGGTCAACAATCCCGTTCACCGCTGGGCCGAAGAGACCAGTGGGGGAAAGCGGCGCGTTCAGAAAGGTGGCTCGCTCATATGGTTTCCCTCATATCCGCGAGCGTTAACCAGAGGTGCCTCTCCGTCACGGTTAACGCGGCCATGGCTCGTCCGATGGCCTGGGCTGCAGCTTTGGTGGCGCGGAGAGAAAGATCCGTCGCGCTTCTCAAATCCGTAACCGCAGCTGGGTCCCGGCCCTTCTCATCCCATTCACGGAGGAGGTCGGCTTGCAGGATCTGAAGCACAGCCATCGAGTGTAGAGCAGACGCGGCCTGGCCGGAGGCGGCATAAGCGCGGCCGACCAAGGCGGAAGTGGCTCTGCAGGCTTTAGACGGGAGGGCTGACCGTGACCGCCATCTCGCGGAGGGCGGGCAAAGGTGCGCTGCGACCGCCTCTTCCACAGGGGGAATCGCTGTGTACCCTTTCTCGGCGGCGCCGTCCACTCGGGAGAGCGACGCGGAGGCCTGTGACTGAAGTCTAGCAGAAAAAGGTGAATTCCACGACTTCGTCAGCTACGCATGAAGTTCCGGCAGGAATGGAGCGGGCCTGGTTTCTGAAACTGCGCGGCGGCGACTTTGAAGGAAGCAGCCGTCGAGCCTGTTCGGCGCGGGTTCCTTCGGCAGCGACCACTCGAGCCCGAGACGGTCAGACAGCTTGCGTCAGCAGGCGCATAAGTTCCGCGTCAGCTCCAGCGCGGGTACGGGCGGATTCCTGGATTGACGAGGAGGCGGAGTGAAGCGACCATTCCTCGCTGTCTGATGCCAGGATAGAGCAGCAGTCTTTTGTGGCGTGTCCCACGGACTCATCCTCCGAAGTGACGGCAGTGAGGCTCGCAAGCGGCAGCTGCGCGTCAGTGAGGAGAGGTGGGGAAGGCGAGAGCGAGGCTCGAGGGAGGTTCTCCGGCGAGCGCGTCGCTGTGGCCACAGGTTCCGGCTGTCTCAGGGAACGGCGCTTCTTTCTGCGCGGTCCCACAGGAGGCGGAGTGACTGCTGTGGTGTTGAACGCTTCGAGTCGAGCCCGCAGGGCTCGACTACCGATTGATCGGCTGGTGTCCGGAATTGGCCAATTTTCACGTGATCGGCGACCGGCCAGTCAGTCTGACACATGCCGATTCGGCCGGTCAAATGCACTCTGGCGCCGCATGATTAACATCGCGCAACAACATCAGCATCACACATGCACACGGAAGGCACATGTAGGAAACCTCGTGAATTACAGCCGTTTCACACCGCAAGCGTGAGCATTTTTTCCGAACGTGCATGTTAAACAATGAGTGCATTTACACCGAGAGCAGGAGCGTCGCGTGAGCAGCAGTGAAGCGGGCGTTTCACTGAGCTGGAGTAGGCTATGTCAGAAAAGAAAATGAATTTAAGGAAATGGTTTTTCCATAACACTGATCTTTAGATGTGTGTGAATTTCCCACACCAGGAGTAATTTATTTAGTTATATTTTATAGCGATTACGGTTCAAAAAATGATCTATACAAAATGTAAAATGTTCTACTAAAGAAAAGAGAGAAAATAAATATTTGTGTGTGCTGTAAAGTGGTTAGAAAAAAAGAAATCTGTATCGGCAGGTCAAACTCAATGAAAAATTTAAAAATCAGAATCGGCCTAGAAAATTGTTATCGGTGCATCTCTGCTACTCAACCAGGCCCCTTTTTTGCGTATATAAAGAATAACTTCCTTTGGAGTGTCTTTCATGCTGAAACTGCAACGTGTAAGAGATAATGTACATCCAGCCGGTTAACACAAAATAAACCTCAACCGGCTAGATGTGCATTATCCCGCTTATTACAAGGCTACTTGTCACATAAGAACATTATTAGACATGAAATAATATTAGCTCTTTAAAAACGCAAAGCTTCTGCGGAAAGAGCAGTTGTTAGCAAGAGACTGCTCAAATAAAACAGACATTTAAAGGATACAGTGCAGTCATACCACTATTACACAGTATTTCACCACATAATTATGGGGATAAGAGATTTGATTTAAGATGAAACCGTTTTAAAATTGTCCCCATTTGTTATCTTTGTAATTCATTATTGTATACAAAACAATCTTCGCAAAATGGCAGCAGCTGTGTTTGTATGAAACGAGAGAGCGAGTCCGCAATACCGGATGATATAAATAAATAACTGTACACAAAATATTGATTTGAGTTTTAATATTTTATTAGCGCAAAACTTCCATGAGGAAAAAACGTTCCTAGGAAGACTTCAGTTACCC
Organism: Siphateles boraxobius; assembly: GCF_051911475.1. Classification (NCBI taxonomy): domain Eukaryota; kingdom Metazoa; phylum Chordata; class Actinopteri; order Cypriniformes; family Leuciscidae; genus Siphateles; species Siphateles boraxobius. Next base: position 1,646,361 of record NW_027509141.1, on the reverse strand, counting down.
GGATCAGCCTGTGTTATCAGTTTTACTGGTTGTTATCGGGAGAAAAACATACCGCTGGATGGCGTGATTGACCAATCAAAATCAAGTATTCCACAGAGCCATGTAATAATACATACTAAAGAAAGTTGAACATGTAAAAAAGCATGATAGGAGCCCTTTAACATTAAGATATGCAGTGGTATGAGATTAAGAGCTTTCAGACATCAAAACAATGAACTTGTCATCGTTAGCATTATGGTCTACCAGTTGAGCTACAGAAACCTCAGGATTACACTATTAAGAACTACAAGATTAATGGGCAGAATTAGTGTTTGTTACCTGATAGGCAGACGCTGCTGGGTCTCCCAGGATCTTATTAAACAGGGAAAAGACGGACAGCTGATAGAGTAACGCATCCATCTTCATATCCACAGCCAGTCTGTGCAGCATGCGTGCGATACAGTGGTTGGTGTGAGAAGAGTTCTGGGAGTATGAGCGCAGGAGGATAATATATGGACGCACAACAGCTGGATTGGCAAACCTGTCAATCAATAATTTTAATTATGGAATATTACTGGAACATAAAAACAAGAGAAACATTAATCCAACCTTACTTCAAATCAATTTCAAATGGAATTTTCTAAATTTTTGATAAATGATCAGCATGATTAGCTTTTCCATTGTTGGGCCAAACACTTCTAAAGAACGGTTCCATTCGTTTTTTCGCTTGCACTGTTGGCTAACTAGGACAACGACTGACACATTTGACGCAGAGAGCAGCCATTATCAACCCACACAGTGGAAAATAAACCCGTATCTGTACCGGCTGGGGCAGATGGGCACAGAAAGCAACGAGAACGGTTAGGCCCGACGGAGGAAAAGCAGCTTTTGTCAACAAGGCCGATAAGCGGTCACATATATGGCTTTTTCCATTTGAATCATACATCATCTTGTGATGCACCTGGACACACCATCAGTGATGTCAGCTGAGGTCCATCACTGGGGTCTGTTCTTCGTACCTCGCTTAAAGGGGAACTTGGCAACCATTTCAACTTAATAGAACCGTTTAAAATCATTTGGATGGTTTAATAACCTGTTCTGGTGAGAATGGTGACTTTCCTCGCTCCCCCCAAGTTTCCAGGCGGAAACCCAACCTTGCAACATGAGGACTAACGTCCCGGTAAGTTGGAAATAGGAAGTCTCGTGAGAAGCGAGAACGAGCGAGAAACACAAACTGCTTTACGGCAATTCGTCATAAACACACACGCCGCCCTCAATGTGTGTGATGTATTACCCACCTCGGTAGACACACTCCACGCGATAAAGTTGTCCGGCTCCGATAATAACAAACGCACATGAGCAGCGATAGAAAGAGGGACGAGGGGCCGTAAGTGAGTTTTTTTATGACAGTGTTGTGAAATATACGCATCACAGCTGTAGGGGGCGCTCACTGAGAAAACATGCGACAACAAAAGTGAAAATCAGCGAAGAAATAGCTAGAGTTGCCGAGTGCCCCTTTAATACATCTGAGATGATTTGAGATGCCAGATCTTCTAATCGTGATAACTGATCTCTGGCCTATTTGCTTCTTCAAACGACTTTGCGGATTTTATTAAAACATCTGGATTAAGTTCTCTGAGATTACCGTGCGTTCATGTGTTCATTGGAAATGGCAGATATATCGGGGTGTAGAGTTACATTCAAGGCATGAAGAAATATTTTTTGCCTCAGGAAATGTCATAAAACTCATCTTTGATCACCATAATTACATTTAAAGGGATAAAATGATTGACTACAGGGGAATTGTATGCGTCAGATAAAGAAGATTGACATGCACTGTTGGGGGGCTTCAGGAACAGATTTGAGAACCACTGACTGCATTAAAACAATCCTTATTGGCATATTGGTTTTATTAATACAGAAAATACAAGACTGGAAGTTTAGTTTTTAGCTGGGAAAATTAACTCTTTAAATCTGCTCTAAGTGTGAATAATTCTCTCCACGCACCTCTTGATGAAATCTAAGAAGTTGAACTCCGCCTCAGACACAGCAACAGACTCCAGCTCTTCCTCTTCCTCCAACTCAACTCCATCCTCTTCCTCCAGAGCCGATTCTACAGGAACGGACCCTACACAACACAACACAAAGTCCATCTATCACTACGCTGCTCCGGTATTGGCAATAACAGTAGAGTATTGTTTGTAATTGAATCAGGTTGAAAAACAGAAAACCAATATTTTAGGAATCAGTACAAAAACCAATAAAAAAAATTTTATTTTGGATTTGAAATTTGATACTAAAGCAAAAAACGATTGATACTGGAAAACACTTTATTTGAAAATAAAAAGATGAAATGAAAAGATGAAATAAGTTAAATATTAAAGCCATGCTGCAAAAGAGAAACATTTACATCTACGAAACACGATGAAGAATTGCAGGTAGTTCTTCATTTTAAAAAAATCTCAGAGAAAAAACAATCGAACATTGACGTAAAATTACAGAGCAGAAAGATGGTGAATCAAAAAAGCTCAAGGGAATAAAAGGTGAGGAAAATGCAGCCTTGAACAGAATCACAGTAGTTTTACAGGTTTAGTAGCAGAGATGGTGACTCACATGACTTGACTCGAGTCGCAAATTAAAGGACTTGAGACTTGCTTGACTAAATTAAGGAAATGACTTGACTTTGACTTGAGATGCAATGACTCGAGACTTGACTTGAACTGTATGACTCGAAAATGACTTCATATACATTTTTATATAAATCATCGCAACATATATTGACTCGAAAATATCTTCATATACATTTTTATATAAATCATCGCAACATATATTGATGAACAAAATGAAAGCAACGGGACCATTGACGCCAGTCATCAGATTCTGCACGATTGTGTGACGCAGAGCACAGAAAAAACATACACCTCTGTGAGCGCGCTAAATACTAAAACATCTCCCAGCATAGTTTCTTTTTGGATATAAACACTAGAAATTGACCATATTCATACAAGAAGATTTGCTGTACGCATAATAACTGGCAAGGGATATCGGACACGACCATCACAACCTCGAACTTCATTCACCACGTCTAAAAGTAAGCTATGGCTTGTTTAACCTGTTTGTTATAGATAATTTGACTAACGTTACATCTAGAGAGAATAGTGGTCAAAACAGCATGCCTCTTTATACAATATTATGTTTTCAAATGTAGCTTAAGGCTGTCAACAGATTCAAATGATAATTAATGGTGGCATATGTTTTGTATAACGTAAAATTCACGCAGACATTTGCCACAGTTTCTTTCAAATCATGCTTTAAAGCCAAATATTGTCGATCTTTCCAATGACGAAAAACAGCATAGAAAACTGTTAATGATGTTTTGTCGTGTTTTATGTGTCTCTTGAAGCAGGGTCAGATGTTGGGCTTGTAGGATTGGGGGGCAAAATGTGAGCAGAATTAATATGCACCCAAAATTCAAGATGTGGAAAAAATGTCCCTAGTATGAGTTTTTTTATATTTATAACATATGATATTAAAAAATATTTCCAGAATAATGGTGCGATTGCAAATGTGATAATGGTTTTTTTTTTTTTTTTTTTTTTTTTTTTTTTTTTTTTTTATTTTTATTTAACAATCAGGCATACATACAAACAAACCAACATAGTGCAGTAGTGAGCAATCTTGTAAATCCATACTTCCAGCAGTGACAAGAGTGATTTAAGTGTTTAAGTGTGTATGTGTGCGGGTGTGAGTGTGGTTATGTGTATGTGTGTGTATGCGTAAACAAAGTAACCGTTTATTATGTATTACCATTGTTATTACCATCACCATCCCACTTCCCACTACCACCATATTGCCAATATTGTGTTGGTAGATTTTTTACTTCCATCCTTCCTCCTATGTAATAATTGCCATTGTCAATCCTGCATAAAATACGACATAATAAGATAATATAATATAAGATAATATAATATAACCTTCCCCCTCATCTCATCAGTCCATATCTTTTCCTATTTTTTTTTTAATTTTTAATTTTTTTTTTTTTGTGTTATGTGTGTTATGTGCAATGTCTAAGGTGCATTAAAATAGGGAGTACAGTGCGAGAGTGTCTCAAATTGGGACAGAGATGCTGTCCCGTTGAAACCACTTCTCGCCTGTCTAGCCTGCCTTGGTGTTTGTGAGGTTTTTCCATATATCCTTAATCCTTTTTTTTTTTTTTTTTTTTTTTTTTTTCATTCTATGTTGTGGTGCATTAAAAACCCATGAAGAGATAAGGGGGAAGTTATTGCACTAGTGATGACAATGATATCTAATTCTAAAACAGCATTGACAATGGCAATATTGATGATGATAATAATAATAATAATATTAATAATAATAATAAATGACAATGATGATGGCAGTGGTGATCATAACGGTAAGAGCAAAAGACAGCAACAACAGTAGTTACAACAATGGAGAAAAAAAAAAAAAAAAAAAAAATTGAAATTAGTAATCATAACAGTAACAGTAAAGATAGCAATAACAATGATGACAGAAACAAGTTTAAACAACTAATATGAATATTCGTGGGTTGAGTAAGAAGGTGAGAGAAGTCAGAGTTGAAAACAGAGAAAGGATTCATAGCTGTAAGAGGTCAGAAAGTGTTGGACGGCAGGGATCAGTTTCAGATGTGTTATTATGAAGGGGAGATGCGAGTTCCATTGCCATGAAGTCTGTTATAAGATTTTTCCAGATGTTAATGTGTAATTTATTTCTGGTTTTCCAGTTCATGAGGATAGTTTTCTTGGCGATGGCTAGAGCTGTGAGGAGTATTTTAGAGTTTATGGTTTTATCAGTTATTATTGTGAGGTCCCCCAGCAAGCAAAGGGAAGGCGACATTGGGATGTGGCAGCCAACTATAGTTGATAGTGCCTGTGTGACCTCTTCCCAAAAGTGTTTGATTGGAGTGCAGTGCCAGGTTGCATGAATGTATGTATCTGTAGAATTTTGATTGCAATGTGTGCAAATTTCTGATGTGAATCCCATTTTAGCTAATCTATTGCCCGTGTAATGCGTTCTGTGAAGTATTTTGTATTGTATTAACTGAAGATTCGAATTTTTGGACATGTGATAGATGTTTTTACAGATTTGGGTCCAGAAGTTGGCATCAGGGGCTATTGATAGATCGTTTTCCCATTTTATTGTTGGTAAGTATATGGTCTGAAGTTGATTTGAGATCATTTTGTATATTTTAGAGAGAAGTTTCTTTGGAGAGGAAATGTTGACCAAGTCTGATATTGCCGGTGGAAGTTCTAAATTTGTGTCTCTGATGTTTATTTTTGTCAGAACAGAAGATTTGAGTTGTAGGTATTTTAAAAATTCGTTGTTCCCGATGCCATACTCCTGGGCCAGTTCCGGAAATGGTCTAAATGTGTTAGCTTTGAAAATATGCTTAATGTGGGTGATACCCTTTTCCGCCCATGTGTGAAAGTTCAATGTTTTTTTATTGCTTATAAAGTCACGGTTGTTCCACAGTGGGGTGAGGTTAGATGGAGCTAATGTAGAATTAGTGATTTGGTGAAATTTCCACCAGGCTGTCAGAGTGGTGGCTATAGTTACTGCCTTAAAACATGTGTGTTGTTTAATTGATTTGGTGAGGAATGGTATGTCAGCTATATTTAATTCTTTGCATAATGATTGTTCTATATCTAGCCATACAATATCAGATTGGGTGGGGCGAATCCATTTGTATATGTATTGCAGTTGGTTAGCCATTGAGTAATATTGGAAATTTGGTGCTTCTAGTCCTCCTTGAACCTTACTTTTTTGAAGTGTAGTGAGTTTTATCCTTGGCGTTTTATTTTTCCAGTAGAAGCGAGTTATAATGGAGTCTAGTGATTTAAACCAGGTGAGTGTGGGGTGGGTTGGAATCATTGAGAATAGGTAATTAATTTTCGGTAAAATCGTCATTTTTATTGCTGCTATCCTGCCGATTATGGAGATTGGGAGATTGAGCCATCTGAGCAAGTCGTCTTCTATTTTTTTTAGCAATGGTGTGAAGTTGAGTGTTACCAACTCTGACAGTCTGGAGGAAATCTTAATGCCTAAGTAAGTGATGTGATCTTGACAAATAGGTATTGGTGATTGCTGGGGAGCCACATCCCATTTGGTTTTATGTAAAGGGAGGGTGGAAGATTTATTCCAGTTTATTGCATAATCGGATATTTTTGAGAAGGACTGAATTGTTTTAATTATTTCTTGAGTAGATGTTAGGGGTTCTTGTATATATAGTAGGATATCATCTGCATAGAGTGAGATTTTATGTGTTTGTTGTGGTGTTTCAATACCTTTGATTGCTGGGTTTTGACGGATAGCTGCTGCTAAAGGTTCAATAAAAATGGTGAATAGGGATGGAGAGAGTGGACATCCCTGCCTCGTTCCCCTGTGCAGTGTGAAGCTTTGTGATGTTAGTCCGTTCGTTGTTACTGTGGCCGATGGTGATGTGTATAAAATCTTGATCCAGTTAATAAACGACTCTCCAAAGCCGAATTTTTGTAACGTGGTGAATAAAAATTTCCAGTTGACCCTATCGAAAGCTTTTTCGGCGTCTAATGTGGTAATGAGAGTATCTTTCTGTTGTACTGATGAGTAGTGCATTAAGTTGTATAATCTGCGGGTATTATTAGATGCATGTCTACCTTTTATGAAGCCGGTCTGATCAGGATGGATTATATACGGTATAATTTGTTCAATTCTATGGGCTAGTGCTTTGCTAATAATTTTTATGTCGACATTCATAAGTGAGATAGGACGATAGTTGGATGTGAAGGTGTGGTCTTTGTTAGGTTTAGGGATGAGTGATATAAGTGCTGTATTCATGTGGGAAGGGAATTTTGCGTTATGTTTTATGTCTGTTATTGTTCTGCTAAATAGTGGGTATAAAGTTGACCAAAAATGTTCATAGAACTCAGCAGGGAAGCCATCCGGACCTGGTGCTTTATTATTTTGCATGCTTTTCAATGCGGAATGAAGTTCTTTTTCAGTGATTGGTGATTCTAGTGTGTTTATTTGTTCCATGTTGAGTTTTGGTAGAATGGTGTTATCGAGGAATTGGGTTATGTCTTCTTGGTTTGGATCAAGATCAGATGAGTATAATTTTGTATAGTAATCTTGAAATATCTTGTTTATTTCAACTGGTGAGTTGGTTAGCTTCCCTGCCGAGTTTCTGATGGAGGTTATGGCTGTTCTTTCTTTATTTCTTTTAATTTGACTGGCTAAATATTTTCCGGATTTATTGCTATGGTGAAAAGTTTCTTGACGGAGCCTGTGAATCAGAAACTGGTTTCTTTTGTTTATTATTTCATTGAGCAATATTTTTTTTTCTCTAATTTCTTTATAGATGCTTTCTGATTGATTATTTGCATGTAAAATTTCTAATTCTTTTATTCTTTCTTCCAGTTGGGTTTCTCTTTCTCTGTCCTTTTTTTTTTTATGTACTGAATATGAAATAATTTTCCCCCGTAAAACTACTTTCCATGTTTCCCAGAGTAGCGATGCTGATGACTTTGGAGAGTCATTTATTTCAAGGAAGGATGTCCACTCTCTCTTGAAGTAGCTGTCAAATTCTGGATCTTTCAAGAGTGATGTATTAAAACGCCATCTGGTGGGGTGCTTTTGTATTGCAGATAGGTTCCATGTTAGAGTTACCGCAGAGTGGTCGCTAATAATGATCGGATGTATTTTGGTTTCTAAAATATTTGGTATGATTGAATTACTGGTTAGAAAGAAATCAATGCGGGAGTAGGTTTGGTGGACATTAGAATAAAAGGTGTATTCTCTGGCAAGTGGGTGTTGTAGCCTCCAACCATCGCAAAGACCAAAATCACTCATGAACTGTTTTATTGTTTTGGAAGATTGCCCAGATTTTCCTGTGTGTTTTGACCTGTCAAGTGATGGATTGATTACAGTGTTATAGTCTCCCCCTATAATTATTGGACCGTTAGAAATGTTTGAAAGAGAAGAGAAGAAATTTACAAAGAAGGAGGAATCATCAGAGTTTGGCCCATAAATGTTGCCAATTGTAATTGGATTATTATTGATTGAAATGTTAATAATGATAAAACGGCCTTCAGGATCTGAAATGGTTGTATGGTGGTTAAACTGTATTTTTTTGTTTATTAAGATGCATACTCCTCTTTGTTTTGAATTATAGTGGGAGGAAAAACAGTGGTTAAAATGTGTAGTTTTTAAGCTGTTCTGTGTATATTGAGAGAGGTGTGTTTCCTGTATTAGACATATATCCGCTTGTGTATTTTTTAGGTAATTTAAAACTTTATTTTTTTTTGTTTGTGAACCAACACCACGAATATTCCAAGTTATGAATTTCAATTGCATGAACCTATTATGTATATTTCATAGTTACCTTGTGTGAATATAAGTCTGTGTGTGTGGATGTGAATGTGGTTGAGTGTGTGTGTGTGTGTGTGTGTGTGTGTGTGTGTGTGTGTGTGTGTGTGTGTGTGTGTGTGTGTGTGTGTGTGTGTGTAAATCTATAACAACAAATGACAAATAAAACAGGGATACCTATAAACAACAAATACAGAACATATAAACAGTGAGCAAGGCTATTTAGGTGCATTTAGAATACAATGTGCGTGTGTGGTGCAATTGGGTTAATGAAAGAATATGAAGATTATGAATTGACTATAAATTGAGCATAAACGGATTGGAAATGTTACATTGCTATTTTCAATTATTAGTAAAGCCAGGGAGTAGTGTCTTTGTCTCTAAATAATTGTCCATCAATATATAATTTGTCCACTGTGATGATTGCTTTTTTACCTTGATTGATCATTGTCCTACGGATGGGGAAAAGTAGCTTACGTCTGCGGATGATTTCTTGTGGATATTGATCGTTGAGTCCGTAATGAGTCCCTTTGAGCTGTCGTCCTTGTCGCTGTACCAGTACTTTTTGTTTGAAGTGTTCAAATTTGGCGATGATGGGGCGGGAACGGGTGGAGTTGATGTGTTTCTGTCCTAAACGGTGAACGCGATGGAAAGTGATGTGCTCTACAGTCTCTGGTGAAAGTTTGAGCTGGTTGATCAGGAAGTCCTTAACAGATTTTTCGGGGTCCTCGGTGGATGATTCAGGGATGCCGGAGAAGATTAGATTGTCTCTCATACTGCGTGACTGTATATCCAGGATGGTTTCTTGCATGGCTTTGTTCTCAGCGGTGACGGAGGTAAGTTGACTGTTTACTGTTGAGAGTTTTGTAGTGAGTGTGTCCACGGAGCTTTTCAGTGATTTGTTTTCTTCAGTGAGCGAATCGACTTGTTGTTGACTGTATTCCAGGCTGTGGCGGAGGTTTTGAAATTCTTTGTGCAGTACTTCGATTAGTGAGAGTCTAGATTCCAGGTTAGCTAAGCGCTCGTTGATTGATAAGAGTACGTCGGAACAGCAGTTTGTTTTGATCGGCGTGGAAGCTGGTGATGTTGGTGACGGCGGTGAATCGGTTGATAAGGGTGAATCCGAGGTGCGTGGTTTTTTGGCTTTGCTTGATCGGCCCATTGCAACGTTATAGAGTCTGTTGAAGTGATGGTCAATGTAATCCTCCAGTTGGTCCAGTTCCGAGTTGAAATCCAGGTTTTAAGTTAGGGTTAACGCGGGTGATGTTGTAGCGGAAAAGAAAGAGAAGAAAAAAAAAAAAAAAAAAAAAATACAAAGTTTGTTTGTCTTATCTAGCAGCGGCGCGCTGCCATGTTGAATTTCGCACCCAACGCGCACACACACACACTACGTCAGTACGTCATCACGTCATCAGTACGTGATAATGGTTTTATACAACAGTCCAGTAAACAAAGGGTGAATATTGTGGTGTGACATTTTAGACATAATATTGGAAATATTCTCTGTTTTTGCTATTTCTCCAATGACAGTAGTTTAAAAAAAAGAGTAAATCCGGGATTTTTGTGATTGAGTGATCTAGTTGCTTAGTTCCAGATTGAATCTTCCGCTTTGAATGAATCAGTTGAAGAAATGCTTCTATGACTCGTACATTAAGAAGTTGATTTGGCGCCACCTATTGGCGGTTTTAATTTCATAATTAAAAAAATATAATTCATTATTTTTTAGCATCTAATTTTTTCTATATTAAAATGATTATATTTAAATAATTAATCTCATAACATTATTTATGGTGTTTTAATTGCAGCGTACATGCATGGATAGAAAAAAAATGGTTAGAACTTAGTTAGAAAAAAAAAATGCCCCTGGAAATCAATTTAATTGGTCAAATATGGGCTATTAATGGGAAAGTTAATGTCTGGGCGATATTCCATAAAAAATATATAAGCAATGTTTAACATTACATTTACTATAAAACCAATATAATTAATGCATCACACTTGTGAATTTACCTTCAAATGTTTTATCTTCAACATTTTTCAGATAATTGTTATTATAATCATAATAATTTCAAATTTTGATAATCATAAATACATGCTGTAATAAATTATACAAATATTATTAATATTACGATATAAATTAGTGCTGCACGATTAATCATATCGAAATCGCGATGTCAAGCCTATGCGATAATATGACGCAAAATGCTGTGATTTTATATGAAATAAATCAGGGCTGTTAATGCAATCAACGCAGCATCTGTTATTTTTTGTCATCCTTTGGCTAGTGTTACATAATCCCGCTCTTATTCGTCCAAATGCCTTTAAACCATTCGTGTGCGACAAGTCAAACGAGAGCACGCTGCCTGTGAATGTCCTGAGAGAGACGCGCGCCAGTATCATGTGCATGCACAGACCACATGCCAGAATACAGTTCTCTTTCATGTTTGAACGAAGAATAACTCGCACATTATACCAAAATGACGTTTTGTCAAGTTTCTTCATAACAAGAGCAGTCTTATGATGGGCGTAAAGAGTTGTGAGAGAATGAGGCGCGTGTGAGTTCCGCATCTCTGTCAGCAGAGGCTGCTCTTAAAGGGCCAGCAGCCAATGAAGCTTTCTGTCAGTAAAGTTAATCAAAGAACAAAGGGAACACAGAAAGTTACTCACTGCTCTTGACTTTTGTAGCTTTAATAAGGATCTATATATAATTGATAATGTATGCAGCGCAGACTGTTTGATTCTTTATTCAATTTCTGTATATGTACCGTATTTTCCGCACTATAAGGCGCACCAGATTATAAGGCGCACCTTCAATTAATGACCTATTTTAGAACATTAACTGTATATAGGGCGCACCGGATTATAAGGCGCATAACATACTGCAGTCAAAAGTTTGACTGGGTTTGCGTTATTAATCCACCAGATGTGCTAAAGGGAATGTAGCGAGTGCGCGGCGCCGGAGGCGAGGCGTTTATTAGTAAGCGTGAGCGCGCTGGGGCAGGCACGTAACTTACATTCGCAGCCTGACTCATTTGAGTATTCAGGTGCGGCGGCTCGCTGACAGCAACAGCTGGCTGTTTTCAATGAGACGACCCGGTTACTGTGAACGGGGAACGCTTTCTGAAAATTCTGTGACGCGCAAGCAGCGCCGGGGACAGTGTGTCTGTTCGTATGTCTGTTAGTAAGAGTGAGCGCTCGTGAGCGGGCACGTGACTTACACACATAACCTGATTTATACGAGGTTGAACTGGCCGTGTGACAGAGCGGGCATAAGATTGACACGAGCGCGAGTTCGCGGGCGAATTTAATAACGCGGAGCGTTATTAACCAATTGATCCAATTAACCAATTGATCCATATATAAGGATTATAAGGCACACTGTAGTTTTTTGAGAAAATTAAAGGCTTTTAAGTGCGCCTTATAATGCAGAAAATACGGTACTACCTGTTAGACAGGAAGGGCACAGGTAAATATGACATTTATTATGGGTTTATGTGAGGATTGTTTGAAGTTCACTTAAATTAAAAGCTGTTATATTGTTTGAAGCCTAATAATGTTTAAAAAAAAATTGATAGCTTTCGATTGTAATGACGGAATCACTGTACTGTTGGGATGCCTATAATTTTTTTTAAAATGGGGTGACATTTTTATCCAGACATCAATGGCTTATTGATCATTATAGGTGTTATCAATCATTTAGTTGTTGTTGCTAGTTTGAGTTGAGAAATACACATTTCAGAATTATCACTAATGTGTGTGTGCAGTTTGCTTTAGGACCGAGCAAGTTGACTCATGAAACCATTTGTTTATTATATTGCAATCGCAATATTGACCTCAATATTCACAATATGACATTTTCCCCCAATCGTGCAGCCCTAATATAAATGTATAAAAAGGGTAATCAAGGTAATCAAAAATAAATAAGGTTGAGGCCAATATAAACTTTTTTTCTGTTTGGTATTGTAACTTGACTTGGACTTGACTTGACCCTTAGCAGGACTCGACTTGACTTGCTTGAAGTGAACCATTGACTTGACTTGGTTGCGTGTACATGCGACTTAAGACTTCCTTGAGACTTGAGGGTATGGGACTTGAGACTTACTTGTGACTTGAACATACGTGACTTACTCCCACCTCTGTTTAGTAGTACAGTAGTATTGTCCATAATGGTATTGGGTAAGTTGTATAATGTAATCTTGTTTGTGATGGTATCAGGTACAGTAATAAAGTGTAGTATTGTGATCTTACTAGGGAGCTTAGTGAAAAGAATCTGCTTCAGAAGTTCCAGTTCCTCCTCCGGCTCCACCTCAACCGATCCAAACGTTTCTCCTTCAGGCCACACTGCCCTGATCCAACACACAAATCCCAGAGAATGAGTACATACTATCTGCAATTCAGAAAAAGTCCTAACTCCGTCATAACCTTTTTTTATCAGATAACAAAACAGCAGAATCCTTCCCTACTATATAGTAGGCGAAAAACAGTATGTGACAAAAGTAGTGTGTCAGAATTCACAGTATTCATAAAAGAGCAGGAAAAACTAGTTCTAGACCTACTACTTCCAGCGAGATTCTGAAGTATGCATACGATGATGGAGACTTTACTATCCCATGAGGCATCGGGAGAGGATTTGTGATTGGCAGTGACGCAATGCAACTGACGCTGGTAGGTCAGGTGATGACTAGGGCTGGGACGGTTACCGCATTACCACAATACCGCGGTCACGTGACTCCAACCGCGGGTCTGAGCTCGTCACCGTCATCACCGCCAAAAAAACCCCAAAACAACATTGGCCTGCACATGTGTGCATGTTGTGTCTAATGACATGGATTCATTGATTCTAACGACATTGATTTAATGAATGAAATGATGACATGATTATGTCTAATGATATTGTGTCTTTCATGGATTCAAGGTTTTCTAAGCAAAACTTATCATCAAAAGATGGAGCAAATCCGATCTTTCGCAAGTTGGGGAGCGCAATGTTTCATGACAAAATAACATTCCATTTGTATTAGAGATGCGCGGATGGGCTATTATTCAAAATCAAAAAACTCATCTGTCCGCACCAAAGTTTTTTGATCAATTTTCAAAACCGCATCAGCGGCGCTGACTGCTAAGGTCTATGAGCGATGCCAGGCGCTGCTGTCGCGAGGCTAGAAAGCTCTTGGCTGTTCTAGAAAGGAGACTGATCCAATGCAGCAAAGATATTTAAAGGCTAAAGTCCCTAATATAGCCTATTGTTTAAAAGTAGACATTTTAAGCTTTCTATTTATTTTTCATGTATGTGAGGCAAGTAGGCTTAGCCTATACGCCGAGTTACGGTTCATTTATGAGAGGAGCTCCAGCTCACGCGCAACAGATCGCGCCCGCGCCCACGTCCTCCTGATTATATGTCTGCTATATTTGCTTCTTATTTATTAATTCCAGACAATTCGTTAATGAAACAGTGATTAAAATTAGGATAAAATTTATACAAAACGAAATTTAATTTAAAGCAAGACTTTCTACAAAACAAAACTTAATAAAGTGGTCAAAATCGTTTCTGCCCCATCTTATGATCCTATCTTACTCATGCTGTTCACTTTTCATATAATCGACAGATTAATTAAAAAAATAACATTATATTATGTAAACATAAATATGGAATATAATTTTTGTAATTAAGACATGTTGGAAAAGGTGTTCATCTTTCATTTCCAATGTGAACATCATAATCTATTCTCCTGAAAATGATGAATTCGATGCAAATGTATCTGAGAACTTTCTTAAATAAGGAAAGCTATTCAGTGATTGGTTCATGCCAAATTACTGCTTGATGAAAATTTGACTCTTTCAAATTGTGCTCGTTTTTTTTCGGATGTAGGTGACAATATTTAACAAAGTCTGTCTTGCAAAAACAAAACAAGGTGGGGGGGGTTTAACCACTATACCGCGGTTAGAAAAAGTCCATATCGCCCCAGCCCTAGTGATAACAACATGGCGAATGCATTACGTTTTGATTTCATTCATAATATATTCATTCATACTATATAACATACTTTTTAGCGGCTTAATGCATTTTGAAATAAACTGAATCTTTTTTGTTTTTTTGTGACTGTCATCCACAAAACTGCTGTAATAATTACACATGAGTATTAGTAATTAGTTTTCTTTGAACTAATTGCATTAGTTGTTAACTATGCATTAGGATGTTAACTATGACCAAAATTATGAGATTACTCATCACATATTTTAAATTATTGACAGATCTTCTACGAACCATTTAATGCATCAGTGACAAATGACATATTTTTTAAGGACCGGGTGAATCATCAACGTCACACATTTTTTCTTGTGAGGAGAAATGGCATGATGTGATAAAGCTTCGACAAAGTTAGGCATTTAAAAGCGGTGCGAAACAAGACGACACTCTCTGGGTGTTTTGGTGTGGTTGATGTCTTACCGTGCGGCCCGGAGTAAACTCAAAGCTTCGGGTCCTGAGCGAGATATAATGCAGTCTTGAATCTTGACCAATGCTTCTGTCCTCTGCTCACTGACGGGAGTCTCGGATGCGGCGTCGAAGGGCACCGCCCCCTCAGTCAGACTCTCTGACAGCTGCGGGCACACAGGAGAAACAGCACGCTCAAAGTGTGTTCATATGCACACAATATGTTGGGAAGATTTTTAAAATCACATCATTGTCCATCACTTGCTGTGGAGGCTGACTAACAGCAGGAGATAATGTGCTAGTAATCTCCTGCTATTCCTGCAGATCCAGGATGTCTAATGTTGTTGAATTTTATACTAAATTTCAATCACTGAATTTATGCAAGTGAATTTGAAAAGCTACATAAAATAGACAAAAACTAACGAATGGGTGGTATTTGTAAACAGACTGAATATTTCGGAAATTAACTCTGGCAGTTGAATATGGATCAATGAATATTTTTTTTTTGTGTGAAATTGTGTGAAATATTTGCAATTGAAATACTCACAGCTTAAGCTTAAATCATGTTGAATTTCAACGCTCAAAAATGCAAGCCCTAAAAAAATACAATGCACTAAAGGGGTCATGACATGGCTTTTTAAATTATTTTAATATCTTCCTTGAGGTTGACAATGTTTTTTTGGTACAAAAAACAAAAAAATATAAATTAACATTATATGCCGAAAAACAATTATTTTCAACCCTCATTGTAACCCTCTGTCTGGGAATGATACATGTTTAAGGGGCGGCTCCTTTAAGGCTGGTCAGTAAACACCCGCTGTTATGATTGGCTAACGTCATGCATAGGAAACAGTATCTGTTGAACGCAAGTAAGTGTTTTGAAAACACTTGCTGTATCCAGTGTAGACAGTGTCAGTGATTATAATGGCTTCTACTTGCTTTTGATATCTGAGTATGTGATGGTGTATAACTATCCGTCAATGATAATAAAATGTCAATTTTGTCATCTTATCATAAATTATAATAGTGATCACTAAGAAATAGAAATATATCTTTATACTCAGAGGGGATGTAATATTTTATACAGTCTATCCAATTATTTAAGTTGCAAAAAATGTTCTTTATGGTACTGGCCTATATTTCTATTGATGTTTATGTACCAAGTGTAATTGATTATGTACCATTTTGACTTGGTGACCCTGACACTGTATCTTTGCATTGTTTACTTTTTGAGTGTATTTTATGTGATGATGTCATGTCAGTCTTTTCATGTTTATCGATTTATAGTATGTTTTGGGATCACTGGTGATTGGACGTGAACAGCAGTTTATCCTTTCCAATAATTTGTCATATAATGTTTTTATTGTCTGACAAAGATCAAAATGGTCTAAACATCGTCCCATTTGTTATTAAAAATGCTCTGAGTGTTGTCCATTTTTCTTTCTGTTACTGATTTTCTACAACTCACCTGAAAGCCAGAAGATATGAGCTCTTGAGACACGATCTGCCATGTCTGCTCCAAGTCTTCAGCTGAGGGCTCTGTCTGAAGGCTCTTCTTGCTACGTTTCCTTCGTTTCACTCTTCTCTTCTAAAAGCCAAAAAAGAAATGTATTTGTAAAATCCTTGCTAGTAAAATTTATTTTCAAGTCTCTTCACCACAGCAAAAATAATTAAAACCTGCCCAAAATCTTAATGCATCATGTTGCCTTCTTCAGGATCAATGAATGTTTGAACCTTAATATTTGTATAAGAGTCTCAATTGTCCTTAGTCTAAAAGATGGATTTTATGTCAATCAAATCTATGCATTTTCTCCACTTCATTTCAGGAAAACACGCCGTTCCTCGTTATTTTAAAATGAAGAATTCGAGATCTTCTCCGAGACCCGACAGTGATGTCCGTTTCATGAGCGAATCTTCTGAGCAGATTATTTTCAATCAACTGGTTCACAACATCGAATGGTTCATTTGTGAATTCGACTCATTCAGAAGTTTAGCAGTTAAGTGAGTCAAGTATACAATAAACACTTGATTTAAAAAAAACAAGATCCGGGAGGAATATGATATTCTCAGATCTCACAGAAGTGTGTTCATAATAATTCATAATAATGTCAGACTGAGTTCTAACGAATTTTAGGTCTATCTTATTTGTGTATCATTAGAAACCTCAATTTTACCGGAGTAATAGTTTATTAGTACCACTGTTCATCCAACTGTACTGTATTTTACTTTATGTTTTAATTATTCTGATTTCTTTCGATTATTTTAATTTATTATATGTACAGCACTTTGAATTACCATTGTGACTGTTTGTACTGTACTTAATCTTTTACTCTAAACTGTTTTAATTATCCTGATTTCTTTTGATTATTTTAATTTCTTCTATGTAAAGCACTTTGAATTACCATTGTGTATGAAATGTGCTATATAAATAAACTTGCCTTGCCTTAGTGTTTCTCTACTTTACAGACCTGCAAACTCCTCAGAGTAAAAAAGGTGACAGTGATGGAGGGGGGGTGGTTGATCCAAAAATATTAATTTTTGAGATTTTAATATGCAAACGACACATTTCTGAGCGCTTTATTAAACAGAAATTTGCTGTTGGTGTATTAGCCTAAAACAACATGCTCGCCAGATTGTTTATCTAAATAGCCCGATGTTGTTAGAAATTACTGTTTACCAGGTTTTAGGTTATTTCCTTGATTTAATTTTTTTTTTGTCTTTTTTTAAATTAAAACTAACATCATAAAGTATGATTTTTTTTTTACTTTGAGCAAATCTGGAGCTATAATTGACTCTTCTTAGGAGCATATAAAACAAAACAGCTCCTTGGAAAAAATGAAATGTAATATTGTAATAGTTATAAACAAAGGTTTATTTTAGTTCAGATTAGTTTGAGGGTGCAGCAATTGTATTCATAATGTCAAAATAAAACCGATAATGTTACTTGAAGGCATTATAGCCTACTATTCCTGCCAATCTACCATGGTTGCAGTTAGTGTTACTACAGTAAATCCATGGTGAATGTTGCTGACCTGTGGACACTGGATAGTTCATTCATGGCACAATGTTTCTTCCTGGTTTCCACGTCAGTGCTGTTTAATCCGTTAATAACGGAGAAATGTGAATGTTTCTCACTAGATCTCGCAGGAGTCGCAGCGATGTTATTACTTCTGTGGCAAATTCAAATGCTTCCTTTACTGGATCTCTTATTAGCGCTGTGTAGCATAAGTGCCGCTTCATCAAGATCGGCTCGCGCTGCTTTGGTCCAAACTGATAAACGCTCCGTCAACCACACAATAAGAGCAGTTTCGTTCCGCTTGCATTACGTTTGCCATTTAATGTTGGGCAATGTTGTTGTGGCTCTGGCGGATTATGAGCGCGCTTACTACAGGCCTACATTTGAAAGAACGAAATTTTGTCGAAAAGCGACAAGTTTGTAGGTGTGACTTTAACTTACGAACAGGGTTTGTGCACAACGTCCACCACGAATAAATATTTCATAATTAATTTCTGAAGATTTACTGCGACACCACCAGTAAAACTGCTATTGCGGAATATACGTTAATGTTGTATTGTCTGTGCATTACAGTGAATCAAACAGGTGTATATCTTATTTCTACTCTCCTTCAGCACAGATGGACTCTTGCATTGTTTAGGACATTTGCAGTGCATTCACGGCAGATAGACAAGTGTCGTTATGTGATGAAGCTTTGGAAACAAAACCAAAGGTTCAAAAACCAAATATGAAAGTGAGGTGAACAACGCTATGCATTTTGCTGCCTTGTCCTGCATCATTGACACCAAACAACAGGGTTAAACAGCTGCTGCTCTGATAATGCAAAAGCACTATGGTTCAGACATATAATATAATGTGAACACAATCCAGCAGGAGAAGCAATCAAACTTGGGTTCGGACCAGGCAATCGAAACAAGTTGTGTGAATAAAAGCATCTGCCAAATGCATACAAGTATATGTGAATGGCACACACATGTCATTTGAACTTAAAAAGGTTCAGCTTATCCAGTGATCCCAGGTCTCACCTGCACGACCAGATTGTTTCGGCCCTTGCAGAATCTCTCCAGCATCCTCAGAAACAGATGTGTGGACTCCACCAGATCTCGGAGAAATGAGCGCGGCTGCATTCGCTCATCAAATTTACGCAAGAGAGTCAGAAAAATCTCCCTGAACTCCATCAGATAAAAGATATTACCTGCATTTAAACCAAACATGTAAAACAGCGGCAATTATATAATCCATTTTAAAATAAGCAGGGATAAAAGCGAGAAAAAAACAAAACATACTCTTGATGACACTGGAACTGTGTCGGATGTTTTCATCCTTTGAGCGATCCATTTCATTCACTGTCAGCAGTAGCTCCTGATACGCCTTCAGAGCCAAATGCATCCTGGTGAAAAGAGAAGGTAACCGATTCACTTAACCAAGTAATATTAACTTTTTTTAGTTGTTCAAATATGCAGATGTGGGTTCTTATAGTTCAACACAAGGTTCAGGGAGTTTTAAGACCTGAAGACAGGCTGCTCTGTTCGAAACGTTGATATTTCTTCTTGGCTCACATTTCACAAGGCAACATTTTAAACATTAATGCAAGTCACGTGTCATAACTGTATGTTCAGGGATTCGACTCATTGGGGTCATCTGTCAGGATTGAATCAAACTAATTAAAGCCCTTCTCTTTGAGATGCTCCTTAAACACCTTGTAAACTAAAATATTTGTATGCGTTTTGGATGGTTGCTCTGAAATATGTTTGTCTGACTAAATGTCAGCATTTCACTGCGTCTTTGCTCTAGGGCTAACCCACGATTCATTTTGAGAGGCATTAGCAAAAGAAACACTTCTGAGTTTACAGCCTGGTTCGTTGGTCCATTGGGTCGGATTGCTTTCTCACCACAAGCGGCCCGAGACCAACTCATCAGGGGATCTCGGACTGATTTTTTTGGGTGCGGATGTGCTTGTGATTATTATGTTCAAATATAATAGATCGTTTTTCACCAAGGACGAAAATGCAAAACTTTCCGAGACAAATTCTCAAATTCTCCAAACAAGACAAGTGTGAAAACACCCTTAGTTTCTTCAGGTTTACAGTACAAATTACTGTACATGTCAGCAAAAAGGGAAATAAAGAGATACTTTTTAATAACAATAATAGTAATTATAATAATGTTATAATAATTGTTTTTAATTACAAATGATGACGGTAGTGAACTGAACAATTGGAAACTACTTTGTAAGTCGCTTTGGATAAAACGTGACGTGAGATATGATGTAAAAAAAGTCTCCACAAACTGCCTTTACAGAGATTGTTAGTATTTTGCTACATTACACATTGTCGTTCAATAGCTGTTTTTTGATAATTATTCTTTTTGATTATTACCGCTATCGCCCTTACACTCACGTGTCAACATGAAAGTTTATTATTTGCATGCATTTTATATCCCTGCCAGTATATTTTTTGCAATTTTTCATTTTCATACTTAAATGCTACTGATCAATAATGAAATTAAATAAATTAAAATACGAATTTGTTCATGTTGCTCATCCCTTCTTTGGCCTATTTAAACATTTAAATTGAACATAGGGAAGTTTTTATATCAGCTTTTTAATAACAGAATTGTTTCCACTCCAGTTTGTTGGTGAAATATAAACAGTTAAAATGACAATAAACGGTTATAACTTGTTTTCATGACAGATTTATTCAAACATAAAATAATGAAGACATACTAACAGGTCGAGTAAAAATATAATTAATTACTAGCAATACAGTGCATATATTTAGCAAAATCCTCTTCTCTAGATTTTCTTCTAGCTAAGTAATGAGTTAATGGACATTGAATCTCTTGTTTGAGGTAAATGTAAGGTTAAGTGACATTGTATAGCCTACAAGCTGTTTTATTGACGTCTTTCCTCTGTTGAAACACTGATTGAGCGATTACATGAGACAGGATTCATTTCGGTAAGGTGTAATGTATCTTTCAATATACACTCTGTTGTTCACCTTTGTTTATTTATGTGCGCCTGATCCGTGCTGCCGCTCGAAATGAGATGCTACAGTGTCACAGCGTATTAAAGAGCACCAAAACGTTTGAAACATTCATTGTTTGAAATTTTTTATAAAAAAAGACTTTTATTTTCAAGTTGAGACTGTACTTCATATTTCAAAGTAACAACGTTTTTTGCGATTGGATGGCAAACTCACTACAAATGTTTGGTTAAGTTTTGCTCACGCATCAACAGATTTAAGATTTAAGAAACCATATCATTACCAATTAAAATCGAGAAATTAATATGGTCAATCCAGAGCTAGTGTCCACAAAGCTGACATGTTTAACTGTTGTAGCTTATCCACGCAGTATGCACAAAACAGACGCTGAACACTGTCAAAACATGCCATAAGAGCTGATTAAACGTCTGTTTAAGTCACTGATTTCGGCCCTCCTAAACCATTTTGGCCAGAAACCGAAAATAGCAGTTTTGAACTAAATTTTTTGGTAGACAAAATTTCAGTGCATTCCTGACCAAAATACCCCCCGAAGATGTGGACCGCAAAAAATGGAGCGACTGACCCTCAAAAATGGCCCAACGTTGGCCAACAACTGACCGTCGGCTTGGCGTGGCAGGGCATTAAAAACGCAGATGGGGGCAGGAATATTAGACTGCTGTCACTTTAAGACATAATACACAGACCCAATTTACTGATACACATGCGTTTTCACTTAAAGGGTAAGTTCGGCGTTTTACAAGTAAAGCCCTGTTTTAAGATCGTTTCTGATGAAATCGAACGGTTAAGATTAAAATTTGGACACATGCTGCTGTCCCGAGAATTTTAGGTTTTTGTGTTAGCACCCCCCCACCTATACAATGGTTCCATAGGTGCATTGGAACAATCATTCATATAAACGCATTAAACTTTAGTTTACAAAGATGTGAAACTCACCGAGTGGTCTGTGGTGTTCACTGATATGCTCACGCAAAAATCGCTGCAAAAGATGCTTTCCAACAGGTGTTTTACCATTCGTTGTAAAACTGTGGACCTATTTGTCCAAACGTCTCACAACCGGACATTCTTCCAAAAACTACGATAAAACCTGTTAGAAAGCTTCTTTTGCAGCGATTTTTGCGTGCTAACCTAAAAACCTAAAATTCTCGGGACAACAGCATGTGTCCAAATTTTAATCTGAACCATTCGATTTAATCAGAAACGATCTTAAAACAGGGCTTTACTTGTAAAACGCCGAACTTACCCTTTAAGACAAAACTTTTGTGCGAATATGTCAGTTCAAATGCAAGACAATGTGAAGGAACTCAATTCTGTATTCGTACGCTGTCTGAGACGCAGAGTACCGAATCCAGTTCTCTTTCGTGTCTTTTTGCGCTTAATTGTTTAAATTGGCAAGGCTTACAAACACATGCAAATCTTAAACTTTTGTGACGATGCACCACTGGCCCGATCGGGATGATAGGGACATTTCAGTCAACTGTCCCGAGCATCATTAACGCTGGCACCGGCTCATCGGGCAAATCCTTATTGTTGAGTCCAGGTTAGGGTTGGCTTACCTTGTTGGAGCTTTATCTTTTTAAAATAGTGAAATTAGTTTGGCTGTACTGCTCAGTGATTTAGTCTTAAAAACCACCTTGAAAAAATAATTGATAAGACTGGAATTTGATCCTACATGAAAAAAATTGTGATTAGATATTTTTACTATATCGCCCCAACCCCTACCTAGGGATGTACCGTTCATGATTTTTCATTGCTGATTCCAATTTTACAATAAGCAAATTGTCCAATTCCGATACCAGTTGCCTTTTTTTTCTTCTTTAAGCTCATTTATTTGTTGTTTATTTGCTCTATAACTGGCTTAAACAAAACATCAGTATCCACTTGAAATTAGAGGGAACCACTACATTTAATCATGATCCAAAAAAGAAGCTACAGACATGAAGCATGAGCAGTTGATTTGATTTAAATTAGATTGCACAATTTTAAGATTTAAAGTAAAAACAGTCGTCTGATTTTAGATTTGTGCAACTATGCTACATAAGACACACCTGCACAAAACAAAAACACAGAGGTACTGAATGAAAATGCAAATTCACTCCCTGACAGTAGGTGGCGCTTATGGAACAACAGCGATTTCTTTCTTTTTTTTATAGCTATACACAAGATTATACAGAGCTTTTCTGAAGGCAGTCACTTCCCTTTAGAGATACATTCATATAAACCCCCACGACAAATATTCATATTTTCCTTTCAATATTTCAGGCTTCATGAACAGTGAGCAGGGCTGCACGATTAATCGAAATGAAAACACAGGCGATTTGGCAAAGCCTGCGATTATTTTATGCGCATTGTCAGTGCAGCACGGCTCTGTGATCGGTAGTAAATGCTGCTCCATCTGAACACCAGAGGGCGCTCTCGCACAGACACACCACATATGCCCAGCAGAAGTAGCTAACGCACGTCATTCCAGGAAATCCCCATGGGCATCTATCACTGTAGCTGAATAAACAGAAGATTGAAACGCTTTGACATTAAATGTTATCTTTTGTTGGACAAGAGGTTTATAAATGCTTTCATGTTTGGAAATATGTTTGACGCGTTGCTTTTTTCAAAAAAACGCGTGTTACTCTTGCAGTGACGTGCAGTTTTTTCTCTGCTAGCACATCTCTGTTCTCCCCTTTGAATCCGTCTTCAGTTTGTCCCGTCTCTAGTCCGTGTTAACGTCCTGCTTACAGACTTTACATTGTGGGAAAAGATTATGCAGTTTGTGTGCAAGTCCAGGAGAGAGATCGGCCAAATTAAACACAAAATGGGGCAATTATTTATCACGTGTTCGGAGCTAAAAACGACCGGTTCTGATTTATGGTGCATCACTACCCCTAACCAAGAGTAAAATTACAAGACCAACCTGCGAGACCAGGATGTGGCATCACTCTTGTCAGTGAGTATCATCTCATAGTAGTTGGTGATGTTCTTCTCAATGAAATGAAAGGTGCGGATGGACATGGTCTCAGACACCACATCCGGTCTGAAGTCCTGACCCCGGTTAAAGGCCATGAAGAAGGTTAAAGCCCAGAGGTAGTACGTCTCATCATGCTGCTGCGCCCGTTCCCGGATCAACCCCTCCTGCTCAGAAAACAAGACGCATGGTAGGAAAAACTCACATAGAGAGAGAGTTTGAGTTTCATTGTGGATGTCGTCATTCACCTTCACAAGGTACATAAGCCGATTATAGCAGTTCTCCAAGAAGTCGATGCAGAACTCGCGCAGGAAGAGACGTACATTTAACGCTGAGCGTCGTTGGCTCTCCGAATCTTGAGCCATCTGTTTGCGTTTGGGTACACGTCTCACGGGCTTACCCACGTCATGAGAATAGTTCTTATACTTAAGATTTAAAACATCAAAAAGAAAACATACGTGTTAATAAAAAAAGAGGTATTTCCAAAAACTAAAACAAAACAAAAAATCCACTGAAATATGAAATTCTAACTTATGTAATTGTTTTAAAGTGACGCTTACATTGTGAAGTCCTTGGTGAAAAATCACATCTTTCTCTCCAACTGACTTCAATCCTTGAATGACATACGAGCCACGGAAACGAGAGTGTCTAAATAAGAGATGAGAATAAATGATTGTTGTATTTGCTTGTTAGTTTTATGTGAAGATATGATCTAGTGCAAAGATGTATACTTTCAAACTTGACTAGCTGTATTATGACACGAGGGTGAACTTAATTTAAAGCACTGCTGCTAAAAACAGCTTAAAAAATACCAATAACAAATGATAAATTAGTCAACTATCCTGACCCATACCTAATATGATCACGTTCTCTCACCTGGTGCCTCTCAGTAGCGTACGGCTGCGTTTTTCAGCTAGTTCTTTCTGTCTCAATAACTCCAGCTCCTGCATGTCTTTTTGTTTCTCCTGTGCAGAACGCATCTGTCCTGCATTCACCAAAAGCTCAGGAGTCTGCAGGAGTCGTGTCAAACACAGACAGGCGATTATCAAACACGTGAGATGAAAAGATCCATGTTTCCTGTGCATTTTAGTGGAAAACTCCAAGGTGTTCTATTAAACTTGCAATCACAAGGGAATAGTTCACCCAAAAATGCTAATTCTCTCATGCCAACAGATGACTAACTGACTTCCACAAGCAAAATATTTCAGCTCTGTTCGTCCAATAAATGCAAGTGAATCCAAACCTTTACTAAAACACAACTAAAAGCGATCTACTAGGTTGAGTAATAACAATCAGTTCAAATCCTTTTAAAAAAACTTTGGTGCTCATGATTTCAAGTTCGATTACACTTCCTAGCACCATCTACAGCTCTGCACATGCATCAAGTTCTAGAAATTGACATTTTAAACCATTGTACCTGGAGACTGAAATGGCAAAACATACAGAAAAAGTAGCTATGATAAGATCGCTTCAGAAAGAATCCATATGGATTACTTCTGCCTTTATGTGCTTTTTAGAGCTTCAAAGATTTGATAACCATTCACTTGCATTGCATGAACCAACTAGGGTGACCAGATGAGATTGGCTGAAAATTGGGACGGGGGGGGGATTATGATATTAGACTACTATGATATTAGACTACATAAGCCTATAATAAAAGATAATTGATTTCAAACATATTTTTATTCAAAGATCAACAGTCTGTCATTAGTCTTTAGTCTGCAACAAAAAACAACATTAAAATCATGAACTCAACTGTTGTAACCGTGCGTAAATCAGACCTTTCAGGCTATAGCCATTCATATTTTGAATTAAAACGATCTTATCGATGCATATCTAAATTCGTGCCTACTAGGGATGTTAACGATTAATCGACAATCGATTAATTGTCGATAATACATTTAATGGATAAAATGTATCGATCATCGATTAAGCAGGTTCATGGAGGTGCGTGCTGCTCAACCGCGAAACATGTAAAGCGAGCGTGACGGAGTTATGTTTGGGACCATTTTATACCATCACGACTATAAGTCTGCGTGTGCATTCGCAGCCTTTTGTTTTGTGCAAATGTAAGTTGTAACATTGTGTTTATTTTGTGCAGGCCTATCTATATCTGATTACTCTCATATAGGATGCATTTGGTTAAAAATTAATTAGTGGATTTGGTTAAAAAAATTGTGAAGTGTACGGTGATCCTCTTCAGCTTCCAGCGCGCGCAGCTCAAACGGCAATGCACGACTAATAATGACTATTGGGACTGTCAAATTACATAACATTATAAAGAGAACAATATTGTAATAAAACACTGAAATATTTTTGGTTTAGCTGCTGTGTCGCGTTTTATGTTTATTTTGTCTTTTATTTATTAATCTCACATAGGATGCATTTCTTTGAGTTAAATAACACGCTAGCAAAGTGCTCCAGTTTACCGGTATTAATTCAGCGCATGCAGCTCAAACAGCAATGCACGGCTAATAATAGCGATGATTGGGACTGTCATATTACAAAACATGAGAACACCATTTTATTAAATCGTTGTGAATTCATAGGGTTTATTTGCTGTTTTCAGCGCGTTGTTCCAGGAGCGCGTCCACGAAAGTCACACATTCTGACAAGCACGCATCTGAGACTCCATTGGTGACACATTGTATTAGTCGTTATTTGATAATTCAATAATTAAATTTAATTAAATGATCAATCACATCGAAACATTTCACAATCCTACTAGCCCTTTTTTTAGATTAAAAACCATTCTCATTCATTTGGTGAGGAACATGTAGTTTTGAGCAGCATTTGCAGACCCTGTCATGCAGTATTAAGGATAACGATTAATCGATTAATTGATCGTTAATTTAAACGACGATCGATCATGGGAATTTGTGAAAATTGACATCCCAAGTGTCTACGGTCTCTTTGTAGAACTCCAAAAAAGACGACTCAACCTCCACGGACAGTTTTTAAGGATTTATCAGACAATAACTACTCAAGACGTTGCTTTAGTTTAATTTTCGGGACAATTAGGGCCGGATTCGGGACAACAGCTTAGATTTCGGGAATGTCCCGAATTTTTCGGGACGTCTGGTCGCCCTAGAACCAACATAGCCCAGATTGTGTTCTGAAGAAGAAATCTATTAGGTTATAAACATGAGGGCATTAGTTGATGATAGAATTTCAATTGTTGGGTGAACTGTTCCTTTAAAGATCCTTTACACGCAACATAATCAGCCTTATTTGAAATATCATGTCACCTGATCTCTGAACATGAGGGAGATGATTTCCAGGATGTGGAAGCTCCATTGCTGTTCACTCTGAGCACAGGCCAGAAACTTCAGCAGATCATCCAGTCCACTCATGTGAACGGCCCACAGCAGTTTATCGTGAACACTGGCATCATCATCCACATTCTGCACACAAACGCACGCAAATCATCCAACACAAAAAACACAACATTCCCAAAAGCAAGCGCTGTGAAGGACCCAAGTTGTTTCTAACTGAATGCTGTTATAGTAGCATCTCTGAGTTTATCTTCAGTGGCAAAAATAGGGTTAGCAGACCAGCCAAACTTGTTGAGAGAAAGATGGGGGATCAGAGGATGGCCAATAACAGATGCCTATGTGCTTGGCCCCTAATAATAATCATTTTGCTGTACAAAAAAAAAAAAAGTAATATTGGCTAAAATTCATAGATTTTTTTTATAAAGTAATTAAATAAGCAAATAATTTTTTAGGTTTGAATCTTGCAGCATGTTTGTATTGTAGAGTAACCTCTTATGTAGTGTATGTAAATATCAAGGTCAAGTTGTTTGAATTTTATTTTGATTACTAGGTCAACGAATCTCAAGGATGTGTGGTATATCATATATACGAGATTCCCGTGAGCATGTTTAAGTCTACAAACTCTCACCTTTTCCTCGTATGGGTCTGCAGGGACGTGCAACACATTTCTGACCAGCAGCAAAATTCTCTCAATCAGTAAATTATCTTCTTCGGCTCTTTGCTCCCAGTCCTCAGAGAAAAACATGAGGAATTATGAATAATATTTCCAATCAATCACACTGTCTCACATATGAACATAGATTCGACCCTCACCAGTTGAAGAAGGTTGTAGAGCGTTTCACTCAGCACAGTAAAGATCTTCTCATCTGCAAATGCCTTCAAACAGAGAAGATTATTTCAATAATTGTTATCAATATTCAGGGTTCGGCAATAAGGACTGCATGATGCAGAGGCGGCCTTTGCAATTCATACATGAATGAATCAACTGATTTGAATGAATCATTTGACTGAATTGAATCAATGATTGCCGCCATGGTGGTTTAGTTTCATATTAAAAAGTAAAAAAATGTATTATGGTTAGAGATAGATAGAATGCGTAGATAGTGGTAGATGGAGTGCATTTATAAACAGAATATAACAAGTGAAATATGAGATAACATTGTTAAACATAATGGATATAATGAATGTGGCTATTGAGTCATGTTCATGGTGCCACTGCTGGTAGCAGGAAGTGCTACACAATCATTAGATTTTTATATGATTCTCTTATATTTCCCTGTGTGAATGCATGTGCCCACAGTTTCATACATTTCATAAAATGTATACATTTCATAAAGCCACCGGTGTCATTTGTTTGTTTGTTCTTGTATTACTGATAGTTTACTTGTCTTCAGTGATTGCTTGAGAACTTTTTACTGAGGCTGGAACTTAATTTTTGCACTGATAGTGAATTGAAAATTGTGAAGATGACATGCTTTAAGTTTCTCTTGCGTATCTTATTGCATGTTGTGATTACCGCTGCTTTAATTAAACTGGTAACGAGTACAGCAATAAGACAGTAATGAGGCAGCTTCTAATTATGAGGGCTAAAGAAAACGTTTGTTGCGCACTCGAAGCAGCAGTTTACATACGTCAAAAAAGAAGAAAACAAATCATTCATTTTTTATTTTATGCAGTGGGGCCAATGAAAATGCAAATAAAAATCAGAACCACAAATATCTTGGAGGCGTCAACAGTGTTTCCCACAGGATTCGTGAAACTGTGGTGGGTGGACCTCGGCCCCTTTAGGCGGGAAGAAAAATGTGTACATTTTAAAGTTAAATTAATCCATCTGGTGCACTTTTAAAGATAAAATCCAGAGCTCCAACCCATATTCAGCGTGCAAATTAAACAAAGAAAAAGTCATTGACTTGTACCTGAACTTTAAAGGGGACTCAAAACTCTTTTTAGTTGTGATTTTGTCTCAGTCTACATAACACTACATAATACTGCTACAAATAATAATGTTATAGTATTCTTCCTATGACAGTAAAAGCCATATACTATAAAACAAATGCACTGAAAAATAAATGAAACTTTCATAATTAGATTTGTCCTGATTTCTATACATGCAAGAGCTTTTATTTTGATGGAATCTGCAGTCGTGCTTTTATTTTACAAATGCGTCTCATTACAAATGTAGTGAAATGCTGTAATGGTAAACTATGCAAATGTAAAAATAATGCGTAACAGCGTTCCCAGATGCACATGCACAGATGGAGGTCACTGCATTCATTCACTACTTCTCCTTGCGCAGCGCAAACAGACAGTCTTTTGATAATGAAAACGCAAAACACGAAATTAAAGACATTTGATGTTATTATGAGAAGTTTAAATATATTTTCGGCCCGCCACAGTCTAGTTAATGAATAGGAACCACTGAAATCTATTTGTGGCCGTCAATGCTGATATAGTGGGCGGCCTCCGCAAATAAATCTATATATGGGAAACACTGGTCAAGCCTTCAGGCTTTTTTGTGTGTTGTACCTCTTTATAGGCCTGAAGGTATGATGTCACTTGCAGGAAGTGATGTCGGAAGGCCGGATCATCAGGAACTTTTCCAAAGCAGAGCAGCGCTGGCTGGGTCAGGTTCACCATTAGCCTGAGAATGATTTGAATCAGTCAGGTCTTTTATTTTAGTCATTGGCTAATTTATTATTTTAATCATTTGTCATTGCAGCCATTTTATCGAATTCATCAAGACGTTAAAAGAATAATGAGCTCAAACACCTAATACAGGCATCAAACAGCGGTTTGTCCTGCGTGTGCTGGGTGATGATGGGTAAGAGGTCATTCTGAAGGATCTGTCCAGCTCCCAGCTGCTGTCTGATGTCCCTCGTGTCATCCTCGTGTCTCAGGTATCGAATCAGATCCTTTACGCTCTCTAGAATCAACAAATAAATCGCAACCATGACTGTCACAAGATCATTTTTCGTTATTAAATTCAAAATGCATCAAACTTTTCGTGATATTCCTTCTGTAAAGTAGTTTGCTTTAAAGGTTTAAGCATTACCAAGGCAGTCTGGTTCTTTGTGGTAAACGTCTTCCTCCAGAAAACCCAGCGCACTGCACGTGGCCAATAACTCACAGTTCATCATGAACAAGTCCATACAGCAGTCCTATCTGAGAGAATAACTGGGTCCAAATCTGCAAAGAAGAGACGGATTTAAAAATTCATTGTCTTTTTGTTTATGTAGATTTCAATTACAATACATATCTTTAAAGGCTGTTTTCTCAAACTCAGAAATCTCCACTTCCCCAAACTTTAATTCCTATCCATATTCGGAAGGTTTGTACTGAGGGATTTGTTCATATTATTAATTTTATACAACATATATGGTGAAAATGGTGATTCCCCCCTAGATAATGCATCATTTGCATATATAACATTTCAGAAAACTTAATACAAAAACTTTTTGCAATTCTTAATCTCATCAATCAACAGGGGAAGTACAGTGATATCTATTTATTAACTTTTTGTCCTGCCTTAATATTAATCTCAATATCATCATTACTAGATTTTAGAAAAGAAAATAGCATATTTAAAGATCTTTTCAAAACACAAAGCTATGATGTGAATGTGAAGAAGGTTTAGGGTGGACGATATGCCGGTAGACACGATTAACCGGTAGAAATTTGTAAACCGGTAGGGATTTTGGACTATCATCTCTATCCATCAAGAAATCGTATCATTTTCATGCGTTTTTAAGCATTTCGGTTTTAAACCGTTGAATAATAAGTAGTGAAAGAGCAGTAGTAGTAGTAGTGTGAGTTTATTGCCATATCAGCATCACCGGCTATTACATGGCAGATACATATTGAACATTTAACAACATAATATCATAAATACAATATAGCCTAGTGAAAACAAACATTTTATGAAATTCAACAGACAAAAAGCAAACAAAAATAAGCACATGTACAAAATGAGAACAATTCTTTGAAAAAGACTATTTAAAAGTTGTGCTAAAATTTGTAAACGTTTTTATGGATCCATAAATAAGTCCTTAAAGTCCCCCTGTAGTCAATCATTATATACCTTAAAACTCATCTTTGATCACCAAAATGACATATTTAAACGTTTTTTCCCTCTTGATGCCTTAAAATAGCTTGAATGTAACTCTACACCCTTGCCTCGTTTAGTATACGCCCCCCTCTTTGCACATGGTTTGTCTTGAAGCATATTAAAAACACCACATAGACATATAAACAACAATAAAAACTTGATTTTCACCACAGGGGCACTTTAAAAGTTTGTCCTGATAAAAAGCGCTGTCAACATTGAAAATTGGGCAGTCCAAAAGTATGTGTTTCATGGACAAGTTGGTACTACAGTATTGACACAGCAGCGTGAGAGAACTCATAACGCTATAAGCGTGCGCTGTCAGACGGATAGTTTCTGAGACACGCACATGAAGCCTATGATCATAGAGCGTGGGAGCACTGAACTGAGTTCATTTACGGTTAAATACACACACTCAAGACAAACGACTGTTTACTTGCAAAGACAGTCGTTTTGAAACAAGTGAATGTAAACAGTTGAGAAAGAAAATGCACGAGTATATTGGATGCGTGCAGCCGGTCTTAAAGTGACAGCAGCATCATAAACCTTAATGCTATTAATCAAAGAACAAAAAAAGCTGAAAATCTCTCACTGCTCCTGACTGAATAACTTTTGAAACTTTAATAAGAATAAAGGTATATTTAATTTACACAGTGAAGACTGCTGTTTTTCTTTATACATTTGATGACTTAATAAAGTGTATGTAGTATTTCTTAAGAGTTTTTTTTTAGGTAGGTCTATTTCATTTGTCTTTGTTCTGTTGTAGCTTGCTTTCCTATATGCTTGTTATTTGTTTCTTCTTTATCACTGTTTACTTATCAGTAAGCTTTTTTTTTTTTTTACCAATAGGCCTATTAGTTGTTTGTGATATTAAAAAAAACGGTGACAAGAATTGTGAAATTTCAATGGTATCAAAAATGTTGATTTCATAAAAACCTTATTTCAAGCAAAAATAACTATACCGTGATATACATTGTTATCATGAAATAAAATGAGTAATATCATGATGTAAGATTTTGATCATATCGCACACCCCTAGACCCAGACCAGTCAGCAAATCAGATACACACACTGAAGACTATCAATGGCTTGCAGCTGGGATTATATTTGTACAGTCTGACAAGCAACAATCGTAAAGGACTATTATAAATCATGCAGTGAGTACACGGCATAAGATCATATGAACTTACTCAACCTTCTGAATGACTCATGATACTTTTGTGCAGGTCTCACCTGATTCTCAACAGCAGAGCTGGGTCTACTGACACCAGTTCATCAGCTGCTTAAAACCTGCAAAATATAAGTCAATATCAAATTAAACATTCCAGACAACTATCAATCACTTGAACATACGGGTTTATATCATGGGGCTGCTGAATGCTTCTTTCTGATTGGTTAACGAACATTCTGATGTTTGCATTTATTTACTATTATTCCAACCTTGCTGTTTTTGAAGCATTTGTACGTGCAGGTTCAAATACAGTAGGGCTGCAACAACTAATCGATAAAATCGATTATAATCGATTATGAAAATCGTTGTCAACGAATGTCATTATCGATTAGTTGGTCTGCTTACGTCACGGGGAGCGTTTACTGGTACGCACACACACGCAAGGTCTCTCTCCCTCAGGCGCTCTGCCGAGCGCGCGCGCTACACGGTTTGGAGCAGTCTCTTCTGTCTCGCATGCGCGCTCTTGCTTGCACGCTCTAGATTTCGGGAGTTTGAACTAATTCGCGGGCATCAGGGAGCCGCAATCAATATGCGGGAGACTCCCGGGACTTCCGGGATCTTGGGATGTCTGTATTTTGTCTCGAGCATCAGGTTGTGCAATCAGTTCGCTCGCAACGTAAGTGATGGATTAAAATAGCGCTACCGCAGAAATAGGTTAAATTAAAACGGTTTTTACAAAGCGAAGCACTAAATATAAAGGCAGTTAATAACAGCAGCAGTAAAATATTGTTTTTTAGTCACTGTACTCAGTGGTTTTCAGCGAATGCTTGTGCACTAATGCATAATTTCTCCTGTCCTTTACTCAAGCCTGTTAGCTTGCTGGGTAACGTTACCTCCATTCCGTTCTCTTTTTATAGCATTTGTCTACTAAGTTTTAATTGTTTTTCAAACGCGATCTACTGCGGCTCTACATTCACACAATTGTTTTCAGTCTTTCTATATTTATTTAATCAATTTATCCTTATATTATTCTTTTATATATTATATATAATATATATTATATTCTTTATCCTTATATTCCTTATATATAATTAATTTTAAATAAAAATTAAATGAATTATATATTTTAGATGTTTTTAGTTTGTTTTTAGTTCAGATATTCACATCTGAACAACATGTCTGTGTAAATTTGTTTTAACAAAAATTGTGTTAAAACATAATATGTTGGATATCATTTTTTTAACAATAATCATGTTTGTCAACTTGCCATCAGCAATTATCATTAAAAACAATGCAAATATTGATATTAGTAAAACTCAATGTGTGGCTTTTGCACTTTTTAAAGTACACTTTTACACATAAATACCCTGATTTACGGTTTTATTTAGTTATAATAAAAAAAAATCTAATTTAATTTCTAACCGATTAATCGATTAATCGAAAAAATAATCGTCCGATTAATCGATTATCAAAATAATCGTTAGTTGCAGCCCTAAAATACAGCAACAAATACAATTTCTCATTTTAATCATGTATTGGTAAATATTGCAATTAACATTAACAAATGTTAATGCTGTAAAATACTGTAAAAAAAGAAAAGAAAAGAAAGAGTATTGTTCATTCTTAGTCCATGTCAACAAAAGTAGTTCACTAATGTTACCAATAAAACCTTATTGTAAAGCGTTACCACTTTTTTCCCCCTGGTACTTCACCTACAAGTAAACATTTTTCCATTTTTCAATTCAAAGAAAACAAAATGGAAGAGTTAAGACTGAACATAATCTTGCTGCTCAAACCGACTGTGTATAGAACAATTTTAATACGTTTTGCTCCTTTTGTATTGTGCATTTACTTGTACTTTTACAATACTTAAGTATGTTTAATTTAAAAATATATATACTTTTCATACCTACAAAAAATATTTTAACTCAAGTAACATTCTAAACAGTGACTTTAAATTCTACCCAAGTATTTTTTGGTAAGATATCTTTACACATACACACACACACACACACACACACACACACACACGTTAAGTGAATTTATAGGCATTTAACACTGTGGCAATAATATTTAAATTTCCATCTCTTAACCCCATTAACTCTCATAGAAAACTTCTGACACTTTAGATTTTCAATATAACATTGTTTAGCATGTTTATTAATTCGACTGATTTACCTCATAAACACTGTTTACATCGTAATGCCTACGTAATTATAACATACACATTTGTGTCCTCGTAAATTAATACAAAGAGCGCGCGCAAGCACTATACACACATAACTTACCTGTACAGTAACGTTACATTAGGATTATATAATATCTGGCACCTGTACTAAAGACTAAGTTAAGTTCAACTCCTAGGGCAAATACTTAAAAAAACTCGTTACATTTGTATATCTTCCTGTATGTGTGCAATACATGCACAATATGTCATCGTAATATTATATTACTGTATTAAGTTATGATAAAATATAACAAATACAAGACATTCATACATACCAGACCATGTCTGACCTATCTGCGATCGCCAATGTATAAATCTGTCACACTAACGATTGTTAATCTATCCGCTCGCAAAAAATATTTTAAAGATTGTCATAATTAATCTAAAATCAACTGAATTAACCCCAAATTCTCTTTTGATTCAACGCAGCAAAACAGCTAGCGCGCGCATGGTCCAAGGCGCGCTCATCTGAACGGAAATGACGCCAGACCCTGCGTTGCGTACTTAAAGGAGCCACGGCTAATATAACTGTCCGTTAAGGATATGCAATCTTTAAAAATAATAATAAATAATTATAATAAAAAAATGAATGCCCAAATGCTAGGTCAGAGCTATCAGCTCAAGATTATCCACAGTGCTCACATTTATCTTTAGAGCAGCAGATTTCTCCCCTCTATGCCCCCAAAGTGAGATAAATAATCTGCATCAGCGCACCAGAATCTGAACAACTGACAACTGTTGAGAAATACCAGTTCCCGCAGCAAGTTCTCAGTGTTTTCATTGGAATTAACCAGAAATATTCATGTGCCATAAATGATGAACTTTACCTGTTTGCGTCGTGGTGATCGTCTAAAACTCGAACCGCTCCTCACAGAGATCGCTGTACACGCACACACTCACTAGCACACAAACAGTGACATAGCCTACAGTAGTCAGCTTATTTCCTCCTGAAAAATCTAAACACAAAGATTTTTTAATCTGTTAATGTATTTCTGTTAAATTTAGATGAGCCCGTGGAACAGGAAGGAAGTAGCTAGAAGTGTGGCAGATAGAGAACACCTT
Source organism: Siphateles boraxobius (assembly GCF_051911475.1). Taxonomy (NCBI): domain Eukaryota; kingdom Metazoa; phylum Chordata; class Actinopteri; order Cypriniformes; family Leuciscidae; genus Siphateles; species Siphateles boraxobius. Next base: position 1,610,753 of record NW_027509141.1, on the reverse strand, counting down.
TCTTTCTGTCTTTCTTTCTTTCACCACACCTCAGCGAACATGATGATCATCTTTCTTGAACTGTACCTTCACAACTTTACTCTGGAAACATTTATGATATTATCATTATAAGTATCATTATAAATCATGTAAATGAATCAGTTCAGCGAATCAGTTTTGTTATAGCCTAGTTATATAGGCATTATTATTATTTCTGCTGGGTTTTTGTTGTTGTTATTTGTGCTTTTGCTAACGCTTGTTAGTGTTCGCTCACTTGTTCTTGTTCAAATGTATTGAAATTGTTTCATTTTCAATTTAATGACTTAGGTCTACATATATATTTTTTATTGCACAATCATAAGGCTGTGTATGTATTAAACATCACACAGATGGATTTAAATAAAACAAACCTTCCTTTTTAATGCTTATTTTTATTGCACCAAGGCTGCAATAATTTGATAATTATATATATATATATATATATATATATATATATATATATATATATATATATATATTACAGTTTAAAATAACTTTTCTATTTTATTATATATTTTTAAATGTAGCCTAATTTATTCCAATTATAGTCTACACAAAAATTAGCATATTAGAATGATTTCTGAAGGATCATGTGACACTGAAGACTCAAAGAAATATATTCAAATAGAAAACCGCCTATATTATTACAGTTTTTCTTATTCTGTCACAATGTGGCTGTATAAATGAGCTCACTACAAAGGAGTAGGCATACTGGAATGTCCATAAATAGTAGCCAACATGCTGATTTTTTCCCCTGAGGATAAAATGAGTAATTATAGCCAGTTAACAGTATTTTTTGAAAGCCATCAAACTCCAAATTATTAGATTACTGTATTTGTTCATGTATGGGTTTTCAACATTAACAGAACTTGATTAAGAACTTTTAAATACACTTAAATATACTTAAACTTTTAAATAAAGCAATTTATCACACAAAAACATTATAATAAATGTCACATTTAATTCTTTATTTATTTATGTAAAATGAATCTGCACTAAATAAAGAGAGAAAATGTTCTTTGGTTTGATTGAACATAGTTATTTATATTCTTTAGAATTAATATTCTTCTGCTCTTCTATTAACATGAACTCTAGTTTTCCTTTTCTTATAAAAAGTTCTTTCGATAGATTTTCTTGCTCCACAACAGTGTGTTAACATCAAATGTCCACCAAGAGGCGTCGGTCATCTCTAAACCAATGTGTTTCAGTGCTGCGACAACCACAATGCGATATGTTGCTATTTGTATTAGTGCAAATATGAATGAAATCTGCACTCTACGATTTTTTTTTTAAGAAATATATGTGTGTTGTCTTTTTTGTCTCAGTGTTAATTTAATATTAGTCCCTTGCATTTCATAATTACGTTTCCAGGGTTGCTAAATTTCCAAACTTCCTATGGAATAAGAGACCAACAATATAAATATCTGATGATTTTGATAATATACATTTTTCGAAGTGCACCTCCTTTCACTGACCAAATTTTTTTTTTGTTTCAGGGAAATTTCTCAGTTCATGTTTCACTAACCTTTCTTTTCAATCATCATAAATAGCTCCTAATCACAAGTTCAACCCTGGAATAACTAACCTACTGAAGGCTATGACTAAAATGCAATCGGTCTAAGATTAAAAAAACAAAAAAAAAACATCAAGCCTACTACGTAACATAAATTTAAATGCAGTAGCCTAAAAAAATATTAAAATGGCCGCTGTCATCCCTCAAGATATTGATACTAATGGGAGCACACTGTTTGGATTCATCTGTCAGCTACGACACAGTTTACTCAGAGTCAATATGAGAACGTGTTGGTAATTGTGTGGGTGCATGTGCCTGTTCTCAGATCAGATCTGAGAGTCCCACAGATGTCACAGAGGAGAAGCCTCTCATTAAGGAAACGGACTGAGCCTGTGTGTAAGAGAGAAAGAAAGACGTGACAACACGTTCGTTCAGAGCTCACAGTCTTATTGATTCAAGTGTCAATTCATCAGTAACTGACCTTTAACTTTAATCACTGCCAGTTACGGTGAAGGCTGTGATCCTCACGCGGCAGTTCGATTAGGCCTACTCATTCAAACCGAGACGTAATAAAAAGTTACATGTGCTTCAAAGACAATGCAGATCAGAACCTCGTCCATTAAGAGCCGATTCATTTACAGTCTTTTTTCATGATGACGCACAACAGCCATTAAACACAACACAGACCAGAAGCTTTCAACTATAGCAGGTCATTAATCACCGATCAAGGGTCAGCGAGAAAAAACAAAACAATGATACAAATACATTACAAAACACAAAACTAATATCACAATTGTGTAGGATAGCAGTAAATCAACTTTTAAAGTCCCCCTGTAGTCAATAATTGTATCCCTTAAAACTCATCTTTGATCACCAAATTGACATAGGCCTATTTAAACGTTTTTTTTATTTTTTTTGAAAATAGCTTGAATGTAACTCGACACCCTTGCCTCATTTAGGTTCTATGAATATGCAAATGAGCCCCGCCTCCACTCACTCACTCAGTTGACGATCACACCTTGACCTGATTGGTTTCAAGGTAGTTTTTTGACGTTTTTTTTTTAACACCAGCGATTTCGTGGTTTTGAGACTGTCTTTGGTTCACTGCAGTTTTAAAGAGGAATACTTCTTAAAGCATACTAAAATAATAAACCACATTAAAAGCTTGATTTTCACTACAGGGGGAACTTTAAATAAGGAAAAATGCCTAAGGAACACTTTGTATCATATTTGATAAGCAAAACTTTTCTGAAAATGCCTTCTGTCGTCTGATTGATATTTAGTTTGAAAGTCCCCCTTCAGGTCATCAGTTCGGCTTTATTATTCCTAAAATGAACAGAAGCAAATTAGGTTTAGCCTACTTATTATCTATTCTTTTTTGTTGTTGTTGAAAAATCTTGTTAAAATGTGAGTATCAATACTGATCTGTCAGGCTTTTGCTAGCCTGAGATAGCTATCAGAATTTCATACTTTCTGGCCCTATAAATTTCATGAACTGCATGAATTGCATATTTGTGCTCAGTTGGGATTCGAGGGAAATCCGGGTGTTTTTTCCTCCTGCATTATTATGAGCTTCATATATTCTCAATATCACGATACAATATAAAGAGCCATAAAAGCCAGATGTATTGCTATGATAGGCTACTCAATAAAAATCACATATGCATTAAAACAATCTCTAAAGATTCAATAAACTGTTCCATTTCAAGTCCAGTTCCATGACTATTATTTTATGACTATAAATGTTCAGGTTTACGCTTTTGCTTTAGTAAACATCTTTGTCACTTTATGTCCAATGCAAAACCAGAAACAAAACCATTTGAAATCACTCCAGTGGAAGGGAAACACAACATGGTACTTTTATCGATGATTTCAGTAATGATCTATTTTTGTTATTCTCTCCATATTTTCCCTCTTTTCCCCTCCTCGTTTGTGTTAAGTCAGTGACATTCTTTAAAGTAACACTATGTAGTTTTTCAACCTTCATAATATATTTCCAAGACCCTTGTGATGGTACATCGACTTATAATAGGTTAAATGACACGTCTGCCATAGCCTGATATAGTCTGTATCGCTTTTATGGCACTATGTAACTTCTGGTTTTGGGTAGTAACCGGAGCACAAAAAGAACTACAAAATTTGACTGCTTTACGGCATACGTAGTTTTTCTTCGTTTGTGATGTCTTTCATAAAATCCTCCATCATACTCTACATTGTCTGTGGCCATTGTTGATTCCAAAGCCGGTGCTGGATAAACAGCAAGCGTGCGCGAGCGACTGTAGGCTGCGGTAGGCTAAATTATTTACCACAGCGGTAATGGACAATTCCGCTTCCAACCTGTAGGGCGACCGCAGAGGAAAAGTTCCTTGGTGTTGCTTTAATGAAACTCACCAGACTGAAAGTGGCTTGAAAATATTACTCACTCATTGGCTGAAAATAGTCTCCGCTTGTCAGTCTGTCTGAACGCGGCTCTTGTCGTCTCCTGAAGCTCTAATTGATCTGGTATAGTGTTCATTATGTGTGAAGAGCTGTTGGACACGTCACAGTTTTCCTGCACGACTCCACAGAAGCGGAGAACAGGACCACAGTCTCCAGTCAAACCTTTCAACACCAGCGGCTATATATACATTCTCCAGAGAACAAGTTTGGAAAAGACTTCATTTTTTATTAATATTTAGTTAAGGCATTTCAATACAAAGCATTTCACAACCCACCGTATGACAAAGATCATGTACAATAGAATTTGTTGGGAGCAAACATGCAAAAGAAATTACAACAATAAAAATATCTATTGTGTGTTGCATTAATACAATTTTTGTCATTTATTTGTATGTTACAATGTGTATTTTTAATTAATTAATAAATAATAATAATGGCCATGTTCTGCTGGTTGGCTGCCAATGCCTCAGATGAAAATAAATAATGATTATTAAAATATATTATAATATATAGAAAACATTCCCAACATAACTACAGAAATAGGAAGAGAAAAACAACCCCAATCAGTCACTAAACTTCAGGCCATACATGCACAAGTATTCCAATGAAAACAGTCTCTACAGTATGTTACATGTGGACAGCGCTCGATGTACGTGTTACAGGTCCTGCGGCACCAGAGGTCGCGTTAACAATATTTTCCTGACTGATTTCTAAAGGGCTGTCAGTCATTTTGAGGATGATCTGTAACTTGTAACTGTAATTACAGTCTAGTTGTTGGAGAGAGAGAAACAAAGACTAAATTAAAACTGCCAAAATGTGCAAGACCTATAATGACAACTGCCTCTGCATTAGTCTACCTTGGCGAGCACCCAAAAGAATAGTTCACCCAAAAATGAAAATGTTCTCATAATTTACTCACCCTCATGTTGTTCCAAACCTGTATGAGTTTCTTTATTCTGTTGAACAAAAAAGACGATATTTTAAAGTCCCCCTGTAGTTAATTTGTATCCCTTAAAACTCATCTTTGATCAATGCCTTTGTACTGTGAAAAAAATTCTTCGTTCCTTAAAATAGCTTGAATGTAACTTTAGACCCCTGCCTCATTTAGTATATGTAGATACACTAATATGCAAATTAGCCCCTCATCCACTCACTCACACCAGCTTTGATTGGTTACAAGGTTGTTTGTGACGTCAGAAACACCAGCGATTTCAAACTGTGTTTTTGAGCCTGTCTTTGTTTCACTGCAGTTTTAAGGAGAAAATGCTCAGCAATGCTGTCGAATTATAAATGTACCCATGGTTTGTCTTATTAAAGCATATTAAAAACATCACATAGACATATAAACAACATAAAAACTTGATTTTCACCACAGGGGAACTATAAAGAATGTTGGTAATCAAACCACTTCCATCCATAATAGGAAAAAATACTATGGAAGTCAAACATTCTTCAAAATATCTTCTTTTGTGTTCAACAGAAGATAGAAACTCAAACAGGTTTGGAGCAACATGAGGGTGAGTAAATTATGAAAATAATTTTCATTTTTGGGTTAACTATCCCTTTAACGTTTTGGTTATACCTAGAGGCTATTATAATCGGATTTTTTTTTATGTAATATATTGCGTTGACAAAAGATCATGTTTTAATGGCCTGCGCTGGCTGTCACTGCGCTAAAAAAAACACTTCGTGTTGAAAAGTGTGTGAAAGTGACAACAGTCTCTGTTAATCTGATTTCTTAAATAAAAGCTATATGCTCGTCCTGTAAGTTCATGATTAAAAATGAAAATGTGAACGAAAACAAAAGCTATTGAAAGTTCTGAAAATTAAAATGACGGGTAATAATAGATTATGATGGAATTTTAAATGTCAAAGTGACAGACGATGAGAAAGTCTCGCGACCTCTGTGCGACACGCGCTTCCTGTAATATCCGACATTCACGCGCTGCCTTTTGAAGTGATGCAATCCTCATGGACGCTGGTCATTTTATTTGCGGAGTAGGCCTACTGTATTTAATGGCTTATCGTACATCCCAGGCATGAACAAAAATAAATAGATTTCCTTATATCACTTCAAGAAAGGAAAACCAAGAGATCATTTAAAGCAGGCCTATAACTTGGCAGTAAAATGCTTGATGTTTCAGAGAAATGACCATGAAAACGCACTCGGTTACTAACGTAACCTCGGTTCTCTCTAGAAGAGGGAAGGAGTACTGCGTAATATCTTACGCTATGGGGGAAACCTCTTTCCCACGAGATATTGATATATCTTCAAAATGATGAAAAAAGATGTAGCCTACGAGAGAACCTCTTGTAAGAGAACTAGTTAACTGTAAACTTTTGTAGGTCCGTGCAGAAAAACAAAACATATACCATACCATAAAATAGGCTACCATACCAGTAGGCCTATACTCTCAATTCCCAATTCACCCATTCCCATTCACCACTGCAGTGTTGGATGTAGCCTATTCTTGCATTTGAAAATGGTTTAAAAAGCGCTTTATTAATATTATTATTATTATTATTTTTAAATCAATGTAAGCATGCGCCGGTTAGACGGATATATTTTATTTATATAGACTAGCCTATATATGCAAACGGTCAGCATTTGAGTTGGCATCCAGAGGTTTGGGAGCTTTGCAAATTTAATGCTGATACAAAGCTGTTGCGTTTTACACACCAATTGTTCAAGCAAATGTCACCCCCTCCTGTTTTCGACTTCATTTGACCACATTAATGCGGTGGAATTTGCATATAACGCATGAATAATATAACGAATATGGAGGAACATTTATGTGGCAAAGTGTAAATGAAATCTGAAATACAAACTGAATGCGATCATCAATATACATGATTTGTTTCATGCATTTGGATGCTGTCAGACCTCTGACTGTGGGATATGCAAAAAGCTCAAACCTCCTTTGTGTGATTTCTAGATGAACACACAGGGCAAATCTCCTCTGTGCTAATTCAGTAGATCCAAGCCTTTTATCAGATATTACAAGCACAATGGCGTCCCTGCCAGTAAAAGGGAATTGATGTCACTGATGTAAAATGACAAAGAACTGATGAACAGTTTGAATAGTGAGATTGCTACTGAAATAGGTCATTAATTCGAAGGCATTGAAATGGACGAAGACAATTCCGGTGCCTGGTTTAGAGAAACATCAATGGCTCCCAAGATGATCTATGATCCCGCTTTGGAGAAACTGCAGGTGTAAACATTGATGCTTTTGATTGTGAGTTATTCTGCTTGTAATGTTTCGCCATTTTCCAAGCCAAAATGAGGCAGTTAGACTCTATGTTAAGTGTGAAATAGTTTTTGTAATTACAAAGTGTGAGTGTTGAAAATATTGAAATATCCTAAAACGCTAGATTTAGAAAATGTTCCTCATACATAGGAATCAAATGATTGATTCCTGTGTTATGAAGGTCTATCATTAAATGATATGCATAGTTAAATTGGTTTCTCACTGGCATTTACATGGAATCCTTTGGGATAAAGGTTTAGCAGCTTTCTGTTAAAGTAACAATATTTCCAATGATTATCTTGAGAGCAGGATATTTATTAATGTAGTATATGGGGTTTAAAAATCTCATAATTTATTCAAACTGAAAAAACGAATAATTTACTTAAACCTTGGAAATGTAGAATTAAACGAAGCAAGAATATAGTGTGCAATAAATACAAATCGATTCAACTGAAGATCAAGTGATTTCAATCTGAAATGAAAAAAACAACAACATTATTTTGAAATTTAAAATGAGGTGGAAAACACACAAATAGACACGATAAATGATGAAAAAGGACTTTGATGTTTAATAATGTGGTATATGGTGTGTAAAAATCTGATAATTTATTCAAACCAAAAAAATGGTACTCAAACTGTGAAAATGTGGATTAAAAAAAATCAATAATATAGTATGCAATAAATAAAAACCGATGCAACTGAAGAAAATCAACTGAAAACTAAAAACATCTGAAAAAGGACATTTTTATGATTTTTTAAATGAGGTAAATAAACACACAAATAGACAGAATAAAATGATGAAAAAGGACTTTGATGTTCATTAATGTATATGGTGTTAAAAATCTGATAATTTATTGAAACCAAAAAAAAATTGTACTAAAACCGTGAAAATGTAGAATAAAAATAGCAATAATATAGTGTGCAATAAATACAAACCAATTCAACAGAAGAAAATCAACTGGAAACTAAAACGACTAAAACATTATTATGAATTTGAAAATGAGGTGGATAAACACACACACATATAGACAGAATAATGCATTGATGACATCTGGGATGTGAAAAGGTGCAGTGATGTTTTGATGCTCTATGGTTGGCAGGAATACATCTATAATGCTCATGGTTATTATATCCAGACAGGCCTGTAATGCTCCATTACACGCGCTCCTCTATCAGTCCTGTACTGGTGGAGTACAGATACATCAGGCACTCGTATTTCATAAAAAGCCTCTTGACAAAATTGAGTTGGTGAATGAACTCCGGTTGAGTGTGTGACACCATTCTGAGCTCATTTCTGCCCGAGAGAGGACACGTATCTGAGCCGCACTTATAGCGTCCACCACAACGCCATTCCTACAAAAGCACATGAGTGAGAGTAGTGCATCATAACTTATTGATGCAGGTTATGCTTCTATATTGACTTTTGGCAGGTGTTCTGTGTGGAATTGTGGGAAAATAGTCAAGGCTCATTGGAAAAACGTGCCAGTGGTGACATTTCTGAGAAATTATATTGCATTGTGTCCTGTGCATCTTGTGAGACTTGTACAGTGGGCGGCGCTAAAAGTGTGTTCAGTTTTCTCTGAAAGATGAATGTGAATCTGGCAATGTTTTATTACATTGGTTGTTGTAATGTTCGGTGTGTGGCGCTGAAAGGTTAATGCTCTATTGAGTTTGAAAGTAACATTACCACTTCCACTAAACATACCCGATAGTGTTAACGAAAGGTAAATGTGAGCTAAACAACGGATTTACTGATTTTAGCCGCTTGAAGTTTGAGCTGTCTTATCGTGACTCGTGTTTCACAGGACTCGTACCCGAGCAACGCTGTACCAGGTGAGCTAACAAGCTCGTTTACTACATCAGTAAAAGCCACACATATGGAGCTGGTTATGTGCTGCAAACACTAAAATGGGTTAGTTGACAAATCATGCACTATGGTAAAAGTGTTTTGTGATCATAACATAATATTCTGCAAGGAGCCGAGCAAAAATAAGCCTTTATCAACTCTTTCCCCGCCAGTTTGAAAAAAAAGTTGTCAGCCACCAGCAGGTTTGCCCCCAGATTACAATATTTCTTGTATGAATATCTGAACGTGCAATAAATCAAAAGAAAGAACAGAGCCTCTGCTTTTAAACAAAACAAAACAAAAATATGAAGCAATCATATTTCAATCAATTCAAAACCATCATGTCGAACAGTGCGCATCTGAAGTGTCTCAGCTGAAGTTACTTATCGACTTTAACATAATCAGCCACATTTTCTTATCGGGCTGATAATGATAACATTAAAAAAGAACATATTTCGGCCGATACTGATATAGTGGCTGATATATCGTGCATCCCTATTCTAGCTTCATACAATATTTTTTTATCAACACATGAATGTGGGTAAGTTTAATAAAAAAACAAAATTGCGTTTTTGTCAAAGACTACATCCAGACGGGATTCAGAACGATGATGAAAACACAGACGGAGTAGATCTAGTCCATCAAAAGCTTCAGTCATTAACCCTTCCTGTGTCGACATTTCATTCTGTAACATTGTTTTGATTTATATGCTGTTAAATGTTGATGATCGTGTTATTTTACATATGCATATGATTACATATGATATCGCATGTTTCTGTATTTTCTTCGCATGTGTTTTGATCAGGAGATTCGGCAGTCTTTCAGAAGATGTTTAAAGCGCCCCCTACCGTATAACAGTGAAAACACAGAAACCGGAACATTCTGTCAATGGCGGGGAAAGAGTTAATGGATAATCTGCCCCTATAATCATAACTTTCTGTGAAAAGCAGTAACAGTTGTTGGTGTTTTACTGCCTAGTGTTCATTTCGGCTGGAAACTGCAGTGATTTGTATGTATTGGTCTGTTTTTGTTTGTTTTTGTTTTGCTAAAATGCTGGTAGAGGCACGTTTTCCCAAAGAGCCTGTGTTGCAACTAGTACAACTCTCATCCCAAAATTATAATTTTCCTAAAACATAATGGATACTGACAAAGAATCAAATAACATTTTTCCAAAAGCAATGCTTAACATAATAACCCCAAACCGACACAGGTCTGACCTGATACGAAATGAAAGCGGTACGAATCTAATACACTCTAGTGTACCGATGTGGAGAACAGTCCAATGTGAGATTAGGGCACACTTGTCCCGGGACACTGAGACAGTCACACACAGGCACAAGTTGAAACCACAAACATCCTCCTCCTCCGGCTCTTCATCCTCTTGTCAACTGACTTGTCACAAAATAAGAAACAGTCACAGGCCAAGATATAGATATTTTTAAACAAAACAAAAAAGCTGCCCTTGGGTCACACGGTCCTTCCCAGAAAAAAACGGGCAGAAAATTGAAATGGCACGAACATGAAACGCCACTGTACCTCGGAGTGTCTCGGAGAGTTCAAACACACACGGCGACACTAGGAGCGAAACCCTAACGCTCCGGTTCAGGAGCTCAGATCTGTGTGTGGTGTGTGTGTCCCGGCGGTGTGTATGGAGGCGGCGCTGGATTGGGTTTGATTCCCCGGCTCTTCATGTAAGAAATGAACTGGTCGGGAATCTCGGCCAGAACGTCTTTGGCCAGTCGTGCCATACTCAACACGTGGTTTCCCGTCCGGTCCATGTAATCCCGGAACGGCACAAACTGTGAGGGACGGGAAGCAATGTGAACATTTATTCATCCATTCACTAACACAGCTTAAACTCTCTGACTCGAAGGCTCCACAGATATTCAAAGCTCCTCCCAATACTGCTGGTTATTAACAGAAACTGGCAGATATGATTAAGATTGTCAGTACAGAAATTGTAAAACTGTTTGGGAAAATATATATGAACTTTCTCCATGTTATTTTGAGCTTTCTATTCATCAAAGAATCCTGAAAACAAAAATGTATCACAGTTTCCACAAAAAAATGAAGCTTTTATAAAGCTTTGATAATAATAAGAAACACCAATAATAACTGAGCAGCAAATCATCATATTATACTGATTTCTGAGGGATCATGTGACACTGAAGACTGGAGTAATGATGCTGAAAATTCAGCTTTGATCACAGGAAAAAAATATATTCAATTAGAAAACAGTTATTTTACAATGTATTAATATTTTGCAATATTACAATATTTCATTATTACATTATATTTTTGATCAAAAAAGAGAGACTTATTTTTAAAATATTTGTATTATTCCATATGTTTGACTAGAAGTATACGATTTCAATTAACATCTTAATTGTATGCTTTTAGCAATTTAATTAAGTGAGATTGTTTTTAATATGAATTCTACAAATAAATAAATAATTTATTAATATAAATAATTTTAAGTCATTTTACAGTTCACTTGGAATTTTGCTGATGCGACCGCTCCACTAATACTTCCATCCACCATCCATTCCACAGTTATTCATCCATCCCTCCATTGCTGCCCCATCATCCATCGCTCCATTTATTCATCCATCTATGAATGGATTGGATGGGTGGATGGATGGATGCATTTTTTCACCTTCAAACCAATCATCACCCATTCATTAAATGATCAATGTGTAATACTTCCTTCCTAGATTCAACATCTATCCCCGATTTATCCATCCATCCATCAGAAAAATCCTTCCCTATTCAACCGTCATCCATCCACCCACCCAATCCATCCATCCAATCCACCCACCCAATCCATCCATCCAATCCACCCACCCAATCCATCCATCCAATCCACCTATCCAATCCATCCATCCATCCAATCTAATCCATCCATCCATCCATCAAATTCATCCAATCATCCATCCATCCATCCAATCTAATCCATCCATCCATCCATCCATCCATCAAATCCATCCATCCATCCATCCATCAAATTCATCCATCCATCCAATCCATCCATCCATCCAATCCACCTATCCAATCCATCCATCCATCCATCCATCAAATCCATCCATCCATCCAATCCATCCATCCAATCCACCCACCCAATCCATCCATCCAATCCACCCACCCAATCCATCTATCCAATCCACCCACCCAATCCATCCATCCATCCAATCATCCATCCATCCATCCAATCTAATCCATCCATCAAATCCATCCATCCATCCATCCATCAAATCCATCCATCCATCCAATCCATCCATCCAATCCACCCACCCAATCCATCCATCCAATCCACCCACCCAATCCATCCATCCAATCCACCTATCCAATCCATCCATCCATCCATCCAATCTAATCCATCCATCCATCCATCCATCAAATCCATCCATCCATCCAATCTAATCCATCCATCCATCCATCCATCCAATCTAATCCATCCATCCACCCAATCCATCCAATCCACCTATCCAATCCATCCAATCCACCTATCCAATCCATCCAATCTAATCCATCCATCCATCCATCAGAAAAATCCTTCCCTATTCAACCGTCATCCATCCACCCACCCAATCCATCCATCCAATCCACCTATCCAATCCATCCATCCATCCAATCTAATCCATCCATCCATCCATCAAATTCATCCAATCATCCATCCATCCATCCAATCTAATCCATCCATCCATCCATCCATCCATCAAATCCATCCATCCATCCATCAAATCCATCCATCCATCCAATCCACCTATCCAATCCATCCATCCATCCAATCTAATCCATCCATCCATCCATCAAATCCATCCATCCATCCATCCATCCATCCATCCAATCCACCTATCCAATCCATCCATCCATCCAATCTAATCCATCCATCCATCAAATCCATCCATCCATCCATCAGAAAAATCCTTCCCTATTCAACCGTCATCCATCCACCCACCCAATCCATCCATCCAATCCACCCACCCAATCCATCCATCCAATCCACCCACCCAATCCATCCATCCAATCCACCTATCCAATCCATCCATCCATCCAATCTAATCCATCCATCCATCCATCAAATTCATCCAATCATCCATCCATCCATCCAATCTAATCCATCCATCCATCCATCCATCCATCCATCAAATCCATCCATCCATCCATCCATCAAATTCATCCATCCATCCAATCCATCCATCCATCCAATCCACCTATCCAATCCATCCATCCATCCATCCATCCATCAAATCCATCCATCCATCCAATCCATCCATCCAATCCACCCACCCAATCCATCTATCCAATCCACCCACCCAATCCATCCATCCATCCAATCATCCATCCATCCATCCAATCTAATCCATCCATCCATCCATCCATCAAATCCATCCATCCATCCATCCATCAAATCCATCCATCCATCCAATCCATCCATCCAATCCACCCACCCAATCCATCCATCCAATCCACCCACCCAATCCATCCATCCAATCCACCTATCCAATCCATCCATCCATCCAATCTAATCCATCCATCCATCCATCCATCAAATCCATCCATCCATCCAATCTAATCCATCCATCCATCCATCCATCCATCCAATCTAATCCATCCATCCACCCAATCCATCCAATCCACCTATCCAATCCATCCAATCCACCTATCCAATCCATCCAATCTAATCCATCCATCCATCCATCAGAAAAATCCTTCCCTATTCAACCGTCATCCATCCACCCACCCAATCCATCCATCCAATCCACCTATCCAATCCATCCATCCATCCAATCTAATCCATCCATCCATCCATCAAATTCATCCAATCATCCATCCATCCATCCAATCTAATCCATCCATCCATCCATCCATCCATCAAATCCATCCATCCATCCATCAAATCCATCCATCCATCCAATCCACCTATCCAATCCATCCATCCATCCAATCTAATCCATCCATCCATCCATCAAATCCATCCATCCATCCATCCATCCATCCATCCATCCATCCATCCAATCCACCTATCCAATCCATCCATCCATCCAATCTAATCCATCCATCCATCAAATCCATCCATCCATCCATCAAATCCATCCATCCATCCAATCTAATCCATCCATCCATCCAATCTAATCCATCCATCCATCCATCCATCCACCCAATCCATCCAATCCACCTATCCAATCCATCCAATCTAATCCATCCATCCATCCAATCTAATTCATTCATTCATTTAATCCATCCATCCATCCATCCATTCAATCAATCCATTCATTCATCCAATCCAATCCATCCATCCATCCAACCATTCATCCATCCAATCCATCCATCCATCCATCCATCCATCCATCCATCCCATCACATCACATCACATCATCTCTTCTGTGGTATCCTTTCGTCCTGCATAAAACAAATTAAAGAACTCCACGAGAGTGAATTCTCTTCAGTTTTCTAGCTGTCTGTGACTCAGTAGCCAGATATATTCTTATTACTACTAATGACAGGTTGCTTTCACAGGGGACCTGCACAATAAATTGCTTTATAATAATGTGGGTTATGGTGTGGAGCGGTTACACGAGGGCTCAACTCCACAGTGACTGAATTAGTAATTAAAATTCTCAAGCTTAATGGATTTGATTGCTGAAAGAAAGAGACAAAGGGCGACAAGTCACAGCTATTAAAAACCCCAAAGTTAACATAACATGCTTGCAGTTCAAACAAGCTTAAAAAAAGTAGACTGCTACTGGTGTCACCTGGACAATGTCTCGCTCTGCTAATTTCCCTCTTGAGGAGATCCTGATGTCATCACCATCCAACTCAACCATCGCTGTGGGAAAAGACAGGAAGTTTAAGTAAATCATGGGACTTGCATTCATACATTTCATTTATTTGAATGATTCAATGTTACACTTTATTTTCATGAGGAAAAAGGTAATGGTTTTGGAATGACACAAAAGTATGTAAATAAATAATGACAAAATTCAAATTTTTGGGTGAACTTTTCCTGTTATTGGCCCTCATTTATCATTCTTGCGTAGAAACGGGCGTATATGTTGGTGTAAGATTATGCTTACACTCCTCTCACCGCCTGATTTATGAAGCTGTGCGTACCTTTGAAATCCAGGTGTACGCAATACCTGCCCTTGATAAATGCCGCGGCTGAAAACGATCGTCATTAGAATAACACGCCCCTATATATTCAAGTATCCGCTTCCCCCACGCCCTCATTTTACGCCATGGACACACGGAAGACGGCAAAGAGGAGACACTTCTCTGGAGATCGAGACCATCACCATCATGAAAAATTATTATTAAATCAAACAACAATATTGTTGATGATAAATTCAAAGTTAATTGTATTTTTTTTTTCAAAACGCTATAAATCCATCCATTTTTTGTCTAAAAAAACCACAACAAGAGAACATGCAACATATAATCAGGGACTCATACTATAAATAAATATAAATTAAATAAGTGCAACTGCATGAAATAAATAAAAGCCAAAAAAAATAAATAGTAAAATAAATTAAATAGTAAAAATAAAATAAATATTTCCAATGTCACGTTCCAATATTGTCCACCACATAAAACAAATAATTTAAAAATAACACACAGATACAGTCCTTAAATACAACAATGTTAAAAATACATTCAAATCATTTAGTAACACATTTAGGCTAATAGTAATTCGTGCCGAACTTAGAAAAAAGTAATGATAACAATATTCAGGCCTACTATTAGGCTACGTGTTGTAGCCATTAACTAAGTGCATTTAGTTTCATATTTGTTAAAAAATAGTAATGTTATTTTTTCCCCATCTATGGTTATTATGAAAAGTGAACATAGACTAAGATAGGATGCGCAATATATCGGGAGACATGCTCAGACATGATTTTGGCCACTTAATTAAGTTTGGTTTAGTAGAAAGCCTTTCTTTAAAGTAAATTTCGTTTTGTATAAATTGTATCTTAATTTTAATATTTTTTTCATCAACCAATTGCCTGGATTTAATAAATCAGAAGCAAATAGCAGACAAAATAATCATGAGTCATGACATGGAGGCGCGAGCGTGGTCCCTTGCATTGCACGTGAACTGGAGCGCATCTCATCACAAATTAACCGAAACTCAGTATATGCCTCACAGACATGAGAAATATATCTATAAAGAAAGCTTGAAATGTCTTAAAACAAAACAATTATAAACGAAAAGAAATAGGCTACTCTCTCTATAGGTGCGTTCACTACGGATATGGTGATCATCAATTTCATCTTTGCAGACACAACACTAGTTTATTAATAGAAGTAAAATACAAATTTATTTTTAAAGATGGCGTTTATCGCGTTTTGTAAAAGAGCTCCTCATATCTTTTAGTTTGTCAGTGCGTTTTGTGGTGTTAGGAATTGTTTTTCTGCGCATTTCCGCACTAACTCAAAACGTGCGTACATGTACACCCCCTCCTGACCTGGCGTAGGATTTGAGCGTGCTGTACACCAACGTCCATATTGATAAATAACAAAGTCACCGTGGTTTTGGGTTGTACGCCAGGTGTACGCTGGAAATTTGGTGTACGCACTTTTGATAAATGAGGGCCATTGTGTGCATAGCAGTGATGAATTCAGTTGTAAAGTTCATTTCAGGTGTCTCAAAACTACTAGGGCCATCATTTCCTTCATCATCTCATACTGCTTTGACTCCAGCTGAATGTATTTGGTCTGTGTAACTAGAATGCACAGAGAGATTTCAATTACGGACTCCTCAAACAACAGGCTCTCTCCACATGACCCGCTCACCTCATCCGATAGGAGCTCATCTTCCAGCTCTTGAGCGCGTGAGCTACAGGATGTGGTTATTCTTGGAGGAAGCTCTATTTCAATATTGATTAAAGTAGCTTTTGACTTCCCAAGTCGTCCAACGGATCATTACATGCCCTGACATGATAGTATGTGCTTATTTCCATTGCAATATATCTGATAATGACTATATCTGATAATGATAATGACTGAAATGTGAATTTTCTAAGCAATGCTTTCTCCTCGTCACTCTCCAGTAATTGTTCCAGAGCTTGTTCCACCGTAAATCGTTTACTGCTTGCCATCATAAAAGTGCTAAAACAATAAATGATGCTATAATTGTATGTGTATATATATATATTATAATTGTTCTGTCTCTCTCTCATATCTCTGTGCGCTCTCGCTCCGTAAAGCCTTGTTTATATTCGAAGCGTCCGTTCGCTTTCTGTCGTCTCTGCCACTCAACGCTGTTTGCGTAATAGTATATAGTACCACCCCTTGCAAGGCTACAGAGTCCTCCGATTTGCTAGAATACGTCATGGTAACCTTCCTCTGATTGGGTAAGAAAAATATTCCTCCATCGGCAATTTTTCCATTGGTTGTTGCTCGTGAATCTGCCAAACAACATCGATTTCATTGGTCTTTGACGAAGTGGTATTGCGCAACAAGGAAGTGTGTATACAAGCCGGGTAAGTTTGTTATCACTGTTTTCAGTGGAATCTGAGGAAGACGGCAAAAAAGACCGCACCTCTCTATCATTAATAGTTTTTAAGATAGTTACACATTTGCAGAAGTATGTCATTTTGGGCAGTACCGCCCAATCCGTCCCCAGAGGGTTAAACAATCTCCTGATTATATGTACTGCACACACAGACACAGCTCTGAACGAGAAAAACAACCGTGGTAATTGCTATTGGAGCACTTAGTTGACTATTCGATATAGACACAACTTTTGAGGCACTCAGCTGGGTTGAATGATTAGATTGAAATGAAAGATTTGAGTTATTGACTTTGATAAAGCTTTTTTTTTTATTACTCTCCAATGATTGAAAAATAATTAAATGAATTACACGACAAGGTGATTAATTAATCAGATGAATTAAAATAATAATAATTTAAAGTCATCATATTACTGTGGGAGACCAGTTTATAATTACAATATATTTTTTTTAAATAATTGATAGTAGTAAAATAATAGATCTAATTGACAGCCCTTAAAGAAACACTTACCATCAAATTCAGCCTGTCCAACTCCGACAATAATGATGGACATGGGAAGCTTGGCAGCCTGATGGCAAAAACACACACATTTACATGCCTTTTTAAAAGATAAATTGGGCCTTGTTTATCAAACACAAACAGAATTAATAAATGTTTAAAAAGTAAGATAGATAGATAGACAGATAGACAAACCGATAGAATTATAGATAGATAGATAGATAGATAGATAGATAGATAGATAGATAGATAGGTAGGTAGACAGACTGATAGATAGCAATAAATCCATAATTTAGACATTAAAATTGTGCAGCGCCATAACATTCTAAATGTAAAAAATGGCAATAAACCATAAAAAGCTGAATATTATGTGTAAAAACATGAGTCGTATGCAAGATACATGTATATGTAATAACCAGAGATGTGATTGTGCAAGTGAAAAAAAGCAGGAACATTTTTTAAGACCCAGCGTGAAGCACTTTTTGCTTTTTAAACACCTAAATCAGCCATTTACTGCATGAATTACCAGGAACTGTGAAGAGTGACACATGTAAATATATTTAACAGCTATAATTTATTTCTGTCAAAACAGGATGTCTTAACTTATCTTTGGGGGAAATGTAAGGGCGATCAATTCTGTAGTTCTGTAAATAATACCGATCAATCTCATTCAGTAAATACAATTCCACTCAAACGTCTTCAATAGGAATAGGC
Source organism: Siphateles boraxobius (assembly GCF_051911475.1). Taxonomy (NCBI): domain Eukaryota; kingdom Metazoa; phylum Chordata; class Actinopteri; order Cypriniformes; family Leuciscidae; genus Siphateles; species Siphateles boraxobius. The sequence continues at coordinate 1,591,960 of NW_027509141.1, read as the reverse complement.
AACATAAAAATGTTTTTGTGTTTTGGGAAACTGCACATCATATTCTGGCTACACAGATAAAACAACCTAAGAACCATTTATTAATTATATTAATGCTGTTTACGCATTAGAAAATTAAGACTACACATATTCTTATCAGCATGATGAATAAATTATATTAACTGGAATAAATTGTATACAGAAAGGGAGCCGAGAATGTGACCGATCGAGCTTTGCATGCTCTTTATATGCATAAATGATCTTTTACGTGCATCCGATAAGCAATTTTTTAGCGTAGGCTACATATGATACGCACTTGCGTGCATATGATACGAAATATACATACCCAGCCAATGCTGGGTATTTGTGGGTACAACATTTTGCGTACCAGATGCGCGTATTACTTTTGAGTAGAAAGAGCACGCCAAATAAAGAGGCTGTCCATAACTTGAGTCTAGCGCGAGTTTAGGCACTCAAACAAAACTCCCGTTAAAATCACGGAAACTGACTACACTGCGACATGAATCTCTTACATCGAATCTGCACTTTGTTGTTTATGATGGGAGAATTATAGAGAAATATAATAATTGAAGATAACATTCACTCTCTTTCTTTAACGGTTCTGTCTAATACATTTTTTTGATAGAACTGTTAAACAAAGCCAGTAAACTATGAAGACAGAGAATGAAAGCATCAGTGCATCTGTGCTCAGGCCAAACAGAAAAACGTCTCGGGTTACGACTGTAACCCCTGTTCCCTGAGAAGGGAACGAGACACTGCGTCGTTGAAAACGACTCTTTGGGGACGCTCCCTTAGCGTGCGCCTCTGAAGTATGAATGAAACTAATCCAATCCTGATTGGTGTTGCGTCATGACGTAACATGTGACGGCATAACCGGATGTATAAAAGGAGACGCCGGACACACATACATTAGCCTCGCGACGAAGCAAGCCGCTCCTAGGTGTAGAGGGGCGTGGCAAGACGACGCAGTGTCTCATTCCCTTCTCAGGGAAACAGGGGTTACAGTCGTAACCAGGGACGTTCCCTTTCGAGGGAACTCAACACTGCGTCGTTGAAAATGACTCTTTGGGGAACGAATTCTTACTAAGCCATGCACCGAAACCTGTCCTAGAGTGAAACTGAAACATGCAATAGCTAGGACGAGAGCACTTGTGCGCCAGGCGTACTAGGGAGGTGCAGACTATAGAATCTAATGAAAGTGTGAGGAGAGGCCGCCTCACAGATTTCATGAATGGGGACTCCTACATGAAGGGCCCTAGAGGATGCTATACCTCTAGTAGAGTGAGCCCTATTAGCCAAGGGTGAAGGTAAATCATGCACCCTATAGGCCAAAGTAATAGCCTGAACTATCCAGTTGCTAATAGTCTGTTTAGAAGCAGGTAATCCCTTCCTAGGTGATCCAAAGCACACTAGAAGTTGGTCCGACCTCCTCCAGGAAGAGGACCTCTCAAGGTAAACTCCCTACGGCGTTACTGCCAGGGCGTGGAGATCTCCTACTCTTTTTATAGAGGTAATAGCCAACAGAAAAGCCATTTTAAAAGTCAAGTCCTTCGGTGAAGCCGACTGAAGTGGATCGAAGGGGGCCAGGGATAACCCTTCGAGAACCACTGCCAAGTCCCAGGAAGGAACCCTGGACCTGGTTGTCGGTCTTATCCTCCAAGTACCACGGAGAAACCGTATGACCAGCTGGTGCCTCCCCAAAGGCCCATCGTTTAAAGGTGGATGGAAAGCCGCAATGGCAGCCACGTATACTTTTAAAGTGGATGGGGAGAGACCTGCAGAGAAGCGGTCTTGAAGAAATTCCAGAACTGAAGCTACCTGGCAGTTGACTGGATCTATATTATGTTCTCTACACCAATTAGAGAACACATTCCACTTGAGGCCATACAATCTCCTGGTGGATGGAGCCCTAGAGCTAAGTATGGTTTCAACTACTCCAGCTGATAGACCAGCATCTAAGTACTGAGCCCCCTCAGGGGCCAGACCCACAGTTTCCACATCTCCGGGCGAGGGTGGAATATTGTGCCCTCTGCTTGAGACAACAGATCCCTCCTCAGAGGAATCTGCCATGGTTGGTCTATCAGGAGTGTCACTAAGTCTGAGAACCATACTCGGGCCGGCCAGAACGGGGCTATCAGAAGAAGACTGATGCCCTCCTGGCGAACCCTCTCCAGGACTCCTGGGAGCAGAGCGATCGGGGGAAAAGAGTACAGGCGAAGCCTCGGCCAAGCTTGTACCATGGCATCCAACCCCAGTGGGGTTGGATGAGTGAGGGAAAACCAAAGTGGACAATGGGACTTCTCTCGAGACACAAATAGATCCACTTCCATTCGTCCGAATTTTTGCCATATTAACTTCACCACTTCTGGATGAAGTCTCCATTCCCCTTGCCTCAGCCCCTGCCTCGACAGGTTGTCTGCTCCCTGATTCTGAACCCCCAGGATAAATATTCCTTTGATGGATACAATTTTCCCTTGGGACCATAAAATTATCTGATGCGCCAATCTGGATAGAGGGCGTGATCTGAGTCCCCCCTGTCGGTTCAGATAAGCTACCACTGATGTATTGTCCGAACGTATCAGGACATGGTAACCCTTGATGTCTGGAAGGAAGCTCCTCAGAGCCCGGAAAACAGCCAACATCTCTAGACAATTTATATGCCAAGAATGATGATGGTCCTGCCACAGACCCCTGGCAAAGCGGCCGTCCATGACCGCGCCCAAGCCAGTAAGGGAGGCGTCTGTCGAAACGGTTTTCCAGCGACATGACGCCCCTAACACTGGCCCTTGGGACAGGAACCAAGGTTTCTTCCATATTAATAGGGAACGAAGGCATCTGCGCATAACCTTTATTATACGGAACGGATTCCCCTTGGGGGAAAACCCCTTGGCTCTCAGCCACCACTGAAGGGGCCTCATGTGGAGAAGGCCCAAAGGTATTATGTTTGATGCCGCTGCCAGGAGGCCCAGCAGTCTTTGAAATTGCTTTACAGTGATGGCCTGGCCTAGTCTTATCCCAGAAACCATGGTTAGGATAGACTCGATGCGTGCGGGAGACATATGTGCCCGCATCGTAACTGAATCCCATACCACACCCAGAAAAGTAGTTTTCTGAACTGGTTCTAACACACTCTTTTTTAAGTTGAGTCTCAACCCTAAATTCTGAATATGACCAAGGACGACATCTCGATGCCGAACTGCCATCTCCGGCGACTGAGCCAGAATGAGCCAGTCGTCGATGTAATTTAGTATACGTATGCCCTGGAGTCTTCGTGAATGTTCGGGGAGAGAGTGCTAGGCCGAACGGAAGGACCCGATATTGGTATGCTTTGCCCCCAAAAGCGAACCTTAGGAACCTCCTGTGACATGGAAGGATGGAGACGTGAAAATAGGCGTCTTTTAGGTCTATCGTGACAAACCAGTCCTCACACCTGATTTGATTCACTATAATGGGAATGGTGAGCATCTTGAACCTGAACCTCCTCAGAGCCAGATTCAGATGCATTAAGTCTAAAATCGGCCTCAGTCCTCCATCCTTCTTTGGAACTATAAAGTAACGGCTGTCTCGGGTATCTTTTGAGCACTGTTCTCGACTTCCTGAAGCGGTACAACGGCAGGAGCTAGATGAGAAATATTTTGTAACCATAGTTGTTGCTCTTTTAAAAACTTTTGTGGCAGACACCATGTTGGATGTTTGCTGGAAATTGATGTGGCCCGAAGCATCAGAGATGGCGGGATAACATCTTTTTCCTGAGGGCTCCGCTGTGAAAACAACCTCGGTTGCCTCACAGCGGGGGGGACAGCCCTCTGAGGTCCTACCACCTCGGTTAGGACCTCTTCCCCGCTCTCTTGACCTGAATGGCGGCCCTCAGGTTGCTTTTCTGGCCGGTGGGTTTCGGCTGAGAGCGTTTCCTCTGTTGCCAAGCTCCCGAGGGAGGGGCTCTAGAGGCAACGCTCTACTTTTGTTCCTTCCGGTATGAGGAGCTGGTTGACGGCTGTGGCTGGCAACTTGGACCAGCCCTCCTAAAAGACTTAGAGCGGCGAGGGAGAAACTGATGGAACGCCGCAGATTGTTTCTTCGCCTCCTGAAAATTGTCGACAACAGTAGAAACTGTGTTGCCGTACAAGCCAGAAGGCGAAAGCGGCGCATCCATCAGGAAGGATCTATCTTTGTCCTTAATCCCAGATAAATTGAGCCACAGATGCCTCTCCGTAGCCACCATAGCTGCCATAGAACGGCCAATAGCGTGTGCCATTTCTCTAGTGGCCCGGAGAGACAAATCTGTGGCCTTCCTTAACTCCGCAATATCTGATGGAGTGGGTCCCTCGCCTTCATCTAAATCCTTAAGGAGGTCGGCCTGGTACGCCTCCAAGATAGCCATCGAATGCAGAGACGCACCAGCCCGACCAGCCGCCACATATGCCCTACAAACCAAAGCTGATGTTTCCCTGCATGGTTTGCTGGGAAGCGCCGGGGTTTTAAGCAAAGATGCCGCTTCAGGAGAAAGATAACTCGCCAAGGCTTCCTCCATCTGCGGCATCCTCCCATACCCCGCCTCCCTCGCACCCACCACATTGCTATAATCACACGATGTGTAAGGTTGAGATGCGAGAGGAGTGGAGTTTTTCCCAGGATCTAGCGATCTCTTTGTGAAGATCTGGGAAAAATGGCAAACCCCGCCGCTGAGGCTGTGACCTGTGCTGCAGGAATCTCTCGTCTAATTTACTGTGACGAGAATCTTCCTGCTTATCTTGTGGCCAGCTGATGTTGAGTCTGGCCACAGCACGTGTCACAACCTCTACCAACTCCTCATATGCGGGAACATGAGCTGGCGAATCCCCTATTGAATCCCCAGATGATGAAAGAGAAAGTGCCTCAGCAGTCTAGTTCTCATCTGCGAGATCCTTTTGCGATCCCCACGATCTAAGCCTCCGCGCAGCCTCAACAGACACGGGTCCTGAACCGCAGGGATCGCGAGCTTGGCCATCCTTATTAAAAATAGCCAAGCGGGAGCGAAGCACTCTCATAGATAGTGCTTCACAGTGTTCACAGGCAGATCCCTCAAGAGCTGCCTGTGCCAGCTGCACTCCCAGACAGTTTACACAAAGTTGATGTGTGTCCCCACCCGTGATAAATCTTGGGCAGGGGTGCACACATCTGACAAACTGTTCACTCGCCATAATATTTTTCTTGCTTTAAATCAGACAAACAACACCAAATAGACAGAGACAGTTTCAACACAGAGCGCTTGCTGAAGAGCGAAAGCTAATGTGTGTGTGTCCGGCGTCTCCTTTTATACATCCGGTTATGCCGTCACATGTTACGTCAAGAAGCAACACCAATCAGGATTGGATTAGTTTCATTCATACTTCAGAGGTGCACGCTAAGGGAGCGTCCCCAAAGAGTCGTTTTCAACGACGCAGTGTTGAGTTCCCTCGAAAGGGAACTGAAAATAAAAAATGCTAAATATCCATCCAATTGAGTGTTCCTGACCATGGCATCCAGTACATGTCATAGTCAGGAACAGTCCGCTGGATTCTTTATGAGTGTGGCCATTCAGAAACTAACTAAGGAATACATTCCTGTTGTGGTTCTGTATTACTTATGAACACTAGCACAAATAAAATGACCTGAACTGACAAAATGCAATTCAATCAGCATTATCACTGAATGCAACAATTGGTGTTGGGCTATTTCCAGTGGTGGAACAGAATGCTGTAGAAAGTTCTAGAGGGAGAAGGAGGCGGGGCCAGTCTGATCGCCATGGCACCCGCTTGCCTAGCAACCCTCCCACCTCCCACTACAGACACTTCATCATGGATAATTGAGAATATTACAAGCAAACGTTCATCATCTCATACACAGCACACTCACGCACAAGCATAAATGACGTTTTGCATCATTTATGTGCTTTATTTGATTATGGGGTAGTAGTATGGTTTCAGGGTGACTATTTGCACAGAGGTCGAAATATCCCAGTCATTTACACCACAACCACTTCAGCCTTTTGTTCAGATGAAAATAAACCAGAAAAGTGGCAGAAAAACAAATACTTGAAGAGTGAGCAGAGTACTCTTCTCCTACAAGAGATTTTTCGGTAATGTTAATTATAGTATATTACAGCTAACATGACCAAACATAGTTATTAGCTTGTTAGGATAGCATGGTCAGAATGAAAGTGGATCTCACGTACTTATGCTATGCCGTTTTATAGTAGAGTGTTCACACTGAGAAGTTTAAGAAGAAAAAGTGCACTTTAAATACCCGGATGATTCGCTTATTTAACCGAATAAAGCAAAATGTGGAATATTGGACACTTCATAGGTTATACTGAACTGTTGTAGCGGAGGAGGATGCTGAATGACAAAATAACCATATAAAATTCATACACCACTGTAAAACATTTTATGATCAGTAAGTCATGGCAACTGATGTTTTTACATGATTTAAATCATCAAAACAATTTAATTATAAAAGATTAAACAAATTTTTTTCAGTCCTTTAATATTCATTAAATTAAATGACTTGTATAACCAAGTTGATTCTACTTGAAAAATTAAGGCAGCAACTGAACTCAAATTTTTAAGTTGAAATAGGTGAAAACAAAGTGCATAGAGACGTGCAGGACAGGTATGAGGTCTGAACTCGCAGGACTATTTTGCCTCTGGTTCCTTCGAGATTTTCCTGTGGGGGTTTTCAGTTTATGTGTAAAATAAAGCCTGTGGTAAACACAACTTGACTATATACTTTGACATTTTGTTCTACAACGTAAATCACACACACCTTTCAGCCCATTTCACACATACAGTCTTTACTGGTCATATCATGTGTGAACAGGAGCTTTTCAAAAATACCAGTAAATTGGTTTGGGCAACTTACCAGTAAGGAAAGTTATAACATTACAATTAAATTATGGGTAACGTGCTATGTGTGAACGTGGAATGAAGATTACCGCTATGATCACGTACGAGGTCAGAACGCGATGAAGTAAGAAGCCTGCTTTGGGCCAATCATAAAGACTTATGAAGATGACGTGATACTCCGCGCTGTTTACAGTACGATTTTTTATAGTTTTTCTATTTAAATATGCTCTACATGTGAATGATCATCTTTGTCGCGCGCCGCTCGAGACTCAGCCTTCTTTTCCATTCATCAGTGCTGCGGCTCGGCTCTGTTACACTCTATTATGCACGTCTCGTGTTTTTAAGAGCAAACAAGCCTTCTGTTTGATCATCTGTTATGACTTTCAATCACATATCAAATTGAACAGATAGTGAAACTAAAGTGCTTCTCATCCGGATGAATGAAGACGACGGAGCTGCGTTTAAAGATATTTTCTGATGACTGACATCACAAAATGTACCTGTATTTTGGTGCTGATGTGTGAATGGTCTCTTACCGGTTAAAAGCCAGAATGCCGTTGCTTGTGTGAACGGCATATTTGTGTATATTTACTGGTAAAGTCATTCAGGTAATTTTACGGTAATTTACCAGGATTGCTGCATGTGTGAAAGGGGCTATAGTGAAAATGTATGTTTTTAATAAGTATCTAAATAAGACAGTTTGGAGTGTGAGTATGTGCAGTGTAAAAGTATCATTATGTTTACCACAGGTTTACTGGGAAAAAAAACTATAAAACTATCTTTATCACCATTAACAATTGAGTGCAAAACCAGGCCGAATAAATTGTAATTTAGACCACAGTGCCAAAGGTATATGTATAGGCTCCAGCCACAAAACATGTCATCACTGCTGCAAACACTCAAATGGTCAATAGGTGAGCTGCAATAAAATGTTGTGATGGACACGAAACCGAACAGGAAGGCAGTGTAGTAGAAAAAGAGTAGGTGTTAAATGGTCAGGAGTCAGGAATATGTGTACGGGTAACAATCCTTTCAGCGAGGTCTGAATCAACTGCAGTCGCTGAGGAAGTTTTTCAGGGACACCAAATAAAAGAGAATTGCAATAATCAATCTGTGATGTTGACCGAGCATGAATAAGGACTTGAGACTGAGAAAGTGAGGAACGGAGTCTAGCAATATTACGTACTGTAAATGAAAAAATTATATGCAATATGTGAAATATTATTGATATGAGAGCCCAAAGAGAGCATACCATTAAAAATAACAAGTTATTTCACTTGGGTTGAAATACTAACTGTCAATAAAAAGAGAAAAAATTGTGTTTTAGATAGATAATCATATACTCAATAAGAAGAACTTCACTTTTGTCAGCTTTAGGAAATAATTAGTTCTTAAAATCTTGCAAACATTTAAGTTCAAAAGGGGATGTAAGGGAATGATGTGATGGTAGTAAATGTAAATGTACACAATAACTTAATAATAATAAATGTATTTAACTTTCGTAAAATACTATAACTACTATAAATGTATTGTTTAAGCATAATGTTAAATTTAATTTTGGACTGTGTTACATCTGTATTACATTACATTTTAAACTTCTGATGGTAGGCCTAAATGTAAAAATATTTGTAAAGCTGCTAGAAGACCTGCAAGTTGACTAATGTTTATTTAGTAGGCGGTTGGAATGTCTTTGGATTGAATTATATTTCAGTTCAGTTTACAGATCAACGAGGAATTAACTTTTCTTAAAGTGCTCCAAAATCATGCTTTTTTATTGTTCAAAATTAAAACAATTTAAATAATGAGTCAATACTTTTTTTTTATTTTACTTTTTTTTAATACACCATCAATCCTTGTTCCAAACCCTGTTTTTGTCTTACGGTAATTCACTATGGTAAACCTTTTATAAGTTTTTATTTAATTTTATAGTGTTTTATAGTTTCTCACGAAATTGCGTACTTGCGTGATTCGTCCTTGTGTGTCTCGTCATATCTGTAAACAGAGAAAGATTTCTCCAGCTGCTTTGACGCGTCTCTGGTGTGGAAGTGGCAGAGGTTATTTGAGTGTGTGTGTGTGTGTGTGTGGTGTCGAAGTGGCAGAGGTTATCTGAGTGTGTATGTGTGCGTGTTTGTGTGTGTGTTTGTAAATTGCAGAGGTTATTTGAGTGTGTGTGTGTGTGTGTGGTGTGGAAGTGGCAGAGGTTATCTGAGTGTGTATGTGTGCGTGTTTGTGTGTGTGTTTGTAAATTGCAGAGGTTATTTGAGTGTGTGTGTGTGTGTGTGTGTGGAAGTGGCAGAGGTTATTTGTCACGAGTGAGAACGAGACATTGACATGGAGCTGCTAAATCTCCAACCTCAGAGGAAACACCCGTTTTAAACAAACGCTGAACAGAGGAGAATCTCCTGGCAAAAAGAGAATGAGACAGAGCTCGTAATAAAACAAGAATCAACATCGGCTTGGTTTTTCAGAGATTTGTTGGTTTTTCAGAGATAGCAAGAATTGAGGGCTTTGAAGCAATGCGGAGATGATGCCGTTTTTATTTCTCAACAGGTGAGTGATGTATTTTCTTGAACAGGTAAACTGTCATGTATCTCTCTAACAGAGCTGATTGTAAAGCATCATCATCTATCGATTTGCGCATGCGGTTTGTGTTTGTGTTTGGAGCTTCGTTGAATTGATTCATAAATCCTTGATTTTCTTCTTTACCACTCATTTATAAACAAGCACTTTCTATTTTTATAGCATGTGAACTTATCTTCGATACTATTCCTTATAAAAAACAATCGGATTGCTTTGATTTCGCTACTTAGATCCAACTTTTCGAATCTCCGCTACTCTCCTTTAGCCCGCTAGCATCGCACGCGTGGCCTTTTGCTAATTGATAGTCTCATTTACACCCGTTTCACTGAAAGGATACGGGTAATATCCAGGATTTCAGTCCTAAATTAGTAGTGATATTGGTAGTATCACTACTAATTTACAGTTCATCTGTTATAATGGCGAATATATCGGATGTGTGTCTAACGTTACCTCTGAGTGCAGGTGAGGACACATTCGAGCTGCATTCGGTGCTGTTGGAGCTGGTGTCCGTGGAGAAGCAGATCCGTGGTCTGCTAGAGAGGCAAGCCGAGCTGCGATATCGGCGTTCAGCGCTTGAAACATCACGTGCCGATGCTCACAAGTCAGTGGTTAGTAACTTTTTGACTCTGACCTCGTCTACTCCGTGTGCTTCTCTGTACAGGACGCAAGCACCCAGGACGCGATCATCCCTGGCTTCATTCACTCCGGCACCGACACAACACCATGGGCCCCTGGTGATTCCTCAGCGGAAGACACGAGCCAGGACCAGACCAAGAACCTCTCCGCCCCTCCCGGTCTTCGAGATCTCCACCCGGAACCGCTTCTCCCCTCTTCGCGAGTCGGAACGTGACGACGCCGTGATCATCGGCAGTTCCATCGTCCGTCATGTCCGCGCTACCTCAGGTAAAGGTAAGGTGCGCACTCATTGCTTTCCTGGTGCTCGTGTTCTAGATGTCGCTGCACATGTTCCCGAGATCCTGAACGGTGACGAGCGCGTCGGAGCTGTTGTGCTGCACGCGGGAACGAACGACATCAGGCTGCGGCAGACGGAGGTTCTGAAGAAGGACTACAGGAGCCTGATCGAGACGGTATGCAGCACATCGCCTGAAGCAACGATAATCGTGTCTGGACCGCTTCCCACGTACCGACAAGGACAGGAAAGGTTCAGTAGATTATTTGCACTAAATGAATGGTTAATGTCATTGTGTAATGAACAGAAACTGCTCTTTGTAAATAATTGGAATCTGTTCTGGGAGCGACCTAGGCTCTACCGTGCTGATGGCCTGCACCCCAGCAGAATCGGAGCGGCTATCCTGTCGGACAACATCTCCAAGACGTTACACACCATATGACTAGTAAGTCAAAGTCCAAATCACAGTCTTTGCTGTCCCAACTTAATTGATATAAGTAGTGTAGAACATTATATAGAAACTGTGTCTATTCCTCGTTTAGTGAGGCCAAACAATAAATCTACTGTAGGATCTAGGAATAATCTTATTGTAATTAAACCAGAAAATCTCAATATCAGTGAACAAAATTTTTCTAAAGCTAGGTCTTTTAAACATTAGATCGCTCACACCTAAGGTGGTTATTGTAAATGAAATGGTCACAGATAATAGTTTCGATGTATTCTGCCTTACTGAAACCTGGCTCAAACCAAATGATTATTTCGGTCTAAATGAGTCCACTCCACCAGGATACTGTTATAAGCATGAGCCCCGTCTGATCGGTCGTGGCGGCGGTGTTGCAACAATCTATAGAGATATTCTTAATGTTACTCAGAAAACAGGTCACAGGTTTAATTCGTTTGAAGTACTTGTGCTAAATGTTACGCTCTTAGATGTAAGAAAGAAATCCCTATTATCTCTAGCCTTGGCTACTGTATATAGACCTCCAGGGCCCTATGCTGATTTCTTAAAAGAGTTTGCAGACTTTCTCTCAGATCTATTGGTCAATGTCGATAAAGCAATAATTGTTGGAGACTTTAACATACACGTAGATAATACAAATGATGCGTTAGGGGCTGTGTTTACAGATTTATTAAACTCTTTTGGGGTCAAGCAAAACGTCAGCGGTCCCACTCATCGTCTAAATCATACACTAGATTTAATTATATCATATGGAACCAATCCAACCGATATAGATATTATACCGCAAAGTGATGATCTCACTGATCATTACATGATAACTTGTATAATACGTACTCCTGAAATTTGTCATGTTGCGCCACGTTATCGACCAGGCATAACAATCCTTCCAACCACTATAGATAGATTCTCAAATAGCTTACCTGATCTATCTCAGCTGCTCAGTGAACCCAAACAAACAGATGAACTAGAGGAAATGACTAGCAGTTTGAGCACCATTTTCTCTAGTACACTAGAAATTGTTGCACCAATTAGATTAAAAAAGGTTAGAGAGAAAACTAAAGCACCATGGTACAACAGTGCTACGCATGCTATCAAGAGAGAAACTCGTAACTTAGAGCGTAAATGGAAACAAACTAATTTAGAGGTCTTTAGAATCGCGTGGAAAGACAGAATGTCACGTTATAAAAAGGCTCTAAAAGCTCCCAGGGCTGAGCATCTCCGCAAACTAAGAGAAAATAACCAAAATAATCCAAGGTTTTTATTCAACACCGTAGCTAGACTAACAAATAAACAGACATAACCAGAGAAAAATATTCCGTTACAATATAGTAGTAATGATTTTATGAATTTCTTCAATGAGAAAATAGAAAGCATCAGAAACACAATTGTAAATGTACAATCTTTTATGGTGTCTTATGATTCAGCCTCAATTATGGCCCCTCAAGAACAACTACACCGCTTTACAACTATAGGACAGGAAGAGTTAAATAAACTTATCATTGCATCTAAAACAACCACATGTTTATTAGATCCAATACCCACTAAACTACTGAATGAAGTGTTACCTGTATCTTTAGGTCATGTTCCAAGAATATTCAAACTGGCAGTAATAAAACCTCTCATTTAGAAACCGCAATTAGATCCAAATAACTTAGCAAATTACAGACCCATTTCAAATCTTCCATTTATGTCTAAAATTCTAGAAAAAATTGTGTCCGCTCAATTGTGCTCTTTCTTGCAAGAAAATGAGATATATGAAAAATTCCAGTCGGGATTCAGACCGCATCATAGCACAGAAACTGTGCTAGTTAAAATTACAAATGATTTACTTTTAGCTTCTGACCAAGGCTTTATCTTAATACTAGTTCTACTCGATCTTAGCGCTGCGTTCGACACTATAGATCATAAAATACTCTTGGATCGACTACAAAACTACACTGGTGTTCAGGGACAGGCATTAAGCTGGTTTAGATCGTACTTATCAGACCGTTACCATTTTGTCTGTTTAAATGGGGAAAAATCAAAGATAACGCCAGTAGACTATGGAGTGCCGCAAGGATCGGTGTTAGGGCCTCTGCTATTCTCAATATATATGCTGCCACTTGGTAATATTATAAAAAAACATGGAATTAATTTCCACTGTTATGCTGATGACACTCAATTATATATTTCATCACGACCAGATGAAAACACTAACTTATCTAAATTGACAGAGTGTCTCAAAGATATAAAATGCTGGATGACGTGTAATTTCCTGCTATTAAATTCAGATAAAACGGAGGTATTACTTATTGGTCCAAAAAACTACCCACAAAACCTTGTACAAAACAACTTTAATTTAGAAGGATGTTCTGTTACTTTATCCACTACAGTAAAAGACCTGGGTGTTATACTAGACCGCAACTTGTCTTTCGAAAATCATATTTCATATGTTACAAGAACAGCCTTTTTCCACATTAGAAACATTGCTAAGCTACGTAACATGCTATCTGTTTCTGATGCAGAAAAGTTAGTTCATGCATTCATGACCTCGAGACTAGATTACTGTAATGCTTTATTAGCTGGCTGTCCTGCATCCTCAATAAACAAGCTACAGTTAGTGCAAAATGCAGCCGCTAGAGTTCTTACTAGGTCAAGAAAATATGATCATATAACACCTATTTTATCATCTCTACACTGGTTACCTATTAAGTTCCGTATCAATTACAAAGTATTACTACTGATCTATAAAGCCATTAATGGTTTAGCTCCTGTGTATTTAATGGACCTTCTATCGCCCTACAATCCATTGCGTTCTTTATGATCACTAAATTCGAGGCTTCTGGTCATTCCTAGGATATCTAAGTCCACTAAAGGAGGGAGGGCGTTCTCGCATTTAGCTCCTAAACTCTGGAACAGCCTTCCTGATATTGTTCGAGGCTCAGACTCGCTGTCCCACTTTAAAACTAGATTAAAGACGCATCTCTTTAGCCAAGCATTCACATAATGCTTACCTTTTATACCACTGTTGAATCAGATCGAATGCATTAATATTATGAACAGCAGCTATGCTAATTATTTCCCATCTGCTTTTCTGCTGTTATCTCGGGACGTTAGTCCCGAGGTAAATGGCGTTCATCAGCTCCAGTTTGTATCCAGCCTCTCACGGAGACTTCAGATCCCCCAACACCTGCGATGAGATGACCCAACACCTGCGATGAGATGACCCAACACCTGCGATGAGATGACCCAACACCTGCGATGAGATGACCAAACGCCTGTGAAGAGACGACTCAACGCCTGTGAAGAGATGACTCAACGCCGGCGATATGTTATGCCCTAAATTACTACATGATTAACTAACTGTATTTTTTCTATGTACATTTCTGAAATGCACTTTCTGTAAAGCTGCTTTGAAACAATATGTATTGTGAAAAGCGCTATACAAATAATTTTGAATTGAATTGAAATTTGAATATTGTGAAGCTCATTTCATTATGGTAGTTGTAGCACTGAGCCGGAATTTATTTTCAAGGAAGTAGCGTGTCTATTAATGAGTAAAACTACAGTAACGTCTTCAGCTAGTCAGCTTGAGATCATTTCCATCTAAACTGGTTATATCTCTTAAGTTTAGTAGTGAATGTTTTATGAGCAGTAAGATAAAAATATTCATCCGCACAGTCACGCAGAGCCAAAGCACAAACCAGAAAAACCAAAACAATGTTCATCCTCAAAATGCATGCCGCTTGTTTTTTGCAAGTTAAATAGTACCTTTAAATTTTTTTCCAAACTTAATGTTTACTTGCATGTGGCACTTTCAGACTGTTGGGATCTTACTACATGTGTAAGAATAAACAAATAAAAAACCACAAAAGCATGTCTGACCATTTTCAAGCTGTACTTCCAGTGATGGCAGTCCAAAATAATAACACCATTTCCCGTTGAGATGTTCTCTGGTAAAATCTGTCCTGTTGCTCTTTCTAATGGGTTCAGAGACCAAACCTTAATTTCTCGGTCCGAGACCATACAACAAATAGACTGTTACTGACAGAGAGTGCAAAGCGTTTCCATCTTCTGCAATCTTAAATGATCAGTGCTGAGCTTATGACAGTCCTGTCATGCCTGCATGCCATAAATGAGAGGCAGGGCACCATGAATAATTGAAGTTGGTTGCCCCATTTGTGTCATTGTCTTCTGTCATGATTGACAGGGCAGATTTGAAGTAATGAGAAAACAAAACAGTCTGTAAGTTCACCATAGTTTCCTTGACAACAGCTCTTCAACGTCACACGCATCCGCAAACTCCCACGCCGACATATATGAACACAGAAACTCACAAATCACCTGCTCCGTGTTTCTTTACAACAAAAGCTGCACGCTCACACGCTGACAGCATTATTATTTGGTCTGGCGAGAATGCTAATGTAATGTCATCAGTGCCCAGCTGCTGTGGAAAATGATCATTACGCTGGTGAAGAAAGAGATGGTTTGGATAATTAAATTGGCTTTTGGACATTAAAAGAACAGTTTGGCCAAAAACTCTCTCATTATATCTACTCACCCTCATGTCGTTCCACCACAACCATTTGCTATTTTTTCCCCCCTCTGGAACACAAAAGGAGAACTTATGAAGAATCTTCTGAAGATTTTTAATTTAAGGTGCTGTATGTAACATTTTCATTCTTCCAAAGCATACAAATACAAGTTCACATTCTCGTTTCTCTTCTACAGCCAGTTATTTTACTTTTAAATGTGCATTCTGTGTTGGAATGTGTGTTTTTGTTTTGGCCGATGTGACTCCGCCCACTGCCAGTTCACCCAATAGTATTTCGACCCCACCAGATGCCAGTTGGTAGGAAAAACAACGTATTGCAGCCAGCAAACAAACTGGGTCAGAGATTGCAGATTCTACCCAACCTAAAAAGCCTCGATATCCATCTAAAAATCTCTATGAACGAGAGCATATTAAAACGCAGATAAATCAACTTACAAGTGAGGAGTAAGTCTCCTTTGCTTTCATTGTCAATTGCGCTCGTTCCTGTGCGTGTCCTGAAACTGGCGACCTGTGTGTGTGTGAGGTCTGAGGAGGAGGGGGCGGGGAAACAACGATCTTCAATATTTCATATTTGGACTGCAGTACCTATTTCAACCACTAGCTGTCATTCTTTAACTTGAGACCTGATTAACGTGACATCGGTTGGCTTAGTTTGGCAGACACACAGCAGCTCGTGGGGAGGAACGTAGCTAAAGCTTGGAGAACAGCTTGGAAAAAAGTTGCCCACAATGTTAGGAATTTGTTTATGAGTGGAAACAATCCCCAAAACTGCCATGAAACACCCTCTCTTCATAAATCTTTTCAACAATATGTACGTAGCTCTATTAATAATCTCATAATAGTTTAACTATCAATATTCTGTTCAAAGTAGACCATTAAGGAAACCCATTAACATATTTGAATCATTTGGGTGAATTAATAATAAATTCTGGCCAAACTATTGCTTTAAGCTAAGCATTCAGGTCTTCTGTACTGTAAATGAGGAAAACGCACCGTATGACAGACAGTTTGAGGCTAAACTAATGATGCCCATGCTGTAACGAAGGGTAGAAATAGCAGGATGGAGTCAGAAATGGCATGAAATATTGTCAGGGTGTGACTGAGGACAGGAACTTCTATTAAGACTATCATCAGTCACACAGCGAGCGGGCGGTTCAGTCTGACAAAGAGCTGTCTAATTGATGAATCCCGCCGTCCTTCATGTTACACGTCATATCTGATTGGCGGATGATGGACCTCTGCTAGCGCTCGAGCATCCTGACTGGCTTATCATTCCAAGACTGCCCACGTCCAACATGACAAATGAATGTGCCTCTAATGTTGTTGTTTCTCATTATCATCCTCCGATTACCCCTTATCCAGGCATATTGTTATTTGTAATTACCGTGTCAAATAAAAAAAGGCTGCATGTCTTCAGCTGACAGATGGGAGGATTTCAGCTTTCAATGCTAATTATCTAAGACAGAAAATGAATATGCGCGGCTCATTAGTCTGCCAGAGCCCAACACAGAACCACAGCATTTTGGACTTAAAGGAATCATTCACTTAAAATGAACACTCTTTCGTTTCTGCATGCTGCTATTTTTATTTATTTTGTATTTTTTTGTGCACAAAATATTAGATAATAGTTCTAGTGTGCTGCAACTAAATGCGAGGTGCTAGTTTGTATATTTGGAACAGAAAATTATAATTGAGAACTGCATCGGATGTTATCATATAACTATACAAATATAGTGAATAAGTCACATGGACTATGGTACTTTAACGGGGCTATATTGTCTTTGAAAGCCTGAGGACTGACGTTTTTGCTGGGAAAATTGGATTTTCCTTGAGCGTTCCTGAGAGCCTGGAACACAGGAATGACACAGGAAATGAATGTATGCGATGGTCAGGATAATGAATTCTGTACTGTGTTATGCACAGAAAAGGGATTAATTCAGACTATAGTCTCACATAGTCAGATATAGTCTATAGTCACAAATATACTTTATAGTCAAACTTTAATACCATAATGGTGAATTGCAGAGCTTGTGCAAACATATCCACATCGATTGATTAGATGCTTTCTTAAAGGGATAGTTCACCCAAAAATGAAAATTTTCATAAATTTCTCACCCTCATGTCTTTCCAAATCCGTAAGTCTTTCGTTCATCTTCAGAACACAAATGAAGATCTTTTTAATTAAATCTGCGAGCTTTCTGTCCCCCCGATTGACAGCTACACAACTACCACTTTGATGCTTCAAAAAGTTCATAAAAAGATTGTAAAACTAATTCATAATTCAGACGGGTTAGTCCAAATTTTCTGAAGAGACTCGATCGCTTTATATGATGAACAGATTAAATGTATTTACATATAAACATTCATCAACACACATCAGTTGTGGTAAAAGGAAGCTCAAGCATGTTCACTTGACGGGCAAGAACCAATAAGGTTCATTCTTATATTACGCAGCACGTTTGAGCTTCTGTAAGAACCAATGAGATTCATTCTTATATTACGCAGCACGTTTGAGCTTCTGTAAGAACCAATGAGATTCAGTCTTGTGTTACACTGCACTTTTGAGCTTCTGTAAGAACCAATGAGTTTTGTTCTCACGTATCAAGAAGGTACTGTTGAGCTTCTGTGGTAGGTGGTATGCCATACGGAACCGTTGCCACTGAAACTGCATATTAACGCACCAGTGGGGCTCGACAGCCTTAGTCAAACGGGTTGGCGCGTATGGTTGGGTTGCGGAGAGATTGTGAGATTGTGGTTAGGTCTCAGCAGCAAGAGGGAAGTAGAGGTCAGTAAGCTGGGCTGAGTTGAGTGGGGGACGGGGGTGTTGGCTCTGGGACGCCAGAGTCACTGTCGAGCCCTCTTGAGGTGTCGTGGGCTAGTCGACGAAACACTGAGGACGGAAGGTGCCCACTTGAAGCTCCTAGAGATGTTCCCTACTCCGCTCAATCCAGAGGGTTGTTATGGGGGGACCGCACTGTGGTTGCAGCCATTATGTGTGCTGACGCTATTAACACCAGACAGAAGGAGATTCACGTCACCAGATGGAAAGAAGCGTAAATGGATGGAGAAGCATAGGTTACTGTAAAGCTACGTCTTAGTTGGTGATTATCTTGGCGAAAGCCGAGTACAAATCAGCATGAAGTTTTAACATCTACTCTCGTGTAATGGAAATCATTACATTCGCTGATCAATGCTTACATGTGAATAAAAACCTAAATTCAATCTGAATTGAATGGTAACTGGATGGTAACTAACCCTAACCCTAACCGATGAAAAAGAACTGCATGCACGTTTTTTACATTTTTTAATTCTCCTTTTCTGTAACATGGAGAAAAAATACCAGCAAATAAATAAAGTATCTAATATAGCAAATGGTTTTCGCATTTTTGGTGAACTATTTCTTTTAGAGACTGCAATACACTCCATTATTGGAATCCATGAAGAGATTTTTTTTAATTTCCATGAAGAGATTTTATTGGCTTAGATTTTTAAAATTTTCTACACACTGAGGGAATAATAGTTATTTTGAGAACTGTTCACTTAAAGGTTCTTCGGGGAACCAAAAAAAGTTATTCTTTTTAACAGTATATGGTAAATGTATAGCTCCACACAGCCACATGTTTGAGGAAGCTTAGCTAGACATCTACAGAGGAAGCCATATTGCGAAATCCTAAATAAAGTTGACATGTGACATAAAAAACTGAAAACAATATACTTTTTTGGCTCAAACCCTTCTTTGTTAATTTATTGCTATATACGCATATGCCACACCACATGTCTACATTCACATTTCCGCTGAAACTGTAATGAGACAGCTAAGCGTCAGGATGCTGTCAGCTGTTGTGGAAAGTAAAGGGATGTTGTCGAAACACCCATAGATCAAAAAAGCCTTCCGTGGGTGAATGTCCATTCCTCTACGACCTGTTTTTAACTGAACAAGGAGTATGAGATGCAAACAGCTGCTTAGAGTAACAGCTTTTCTCATGAATGATACATGCGTCTGTCCCAGTGAATCAGAGTAGAGGAGAAAAGTAGGTCAGTGTTCCTCTGTGTTTTCTGTGAACACACGCCGTTATGAAACTCTGAACATAATGCGTGCCGCTCAGGACCACCCAAAACGGGGGATCTATAAAAATGTGTAGGACAGTGTTCCACCTGGACGTTTTAACAGACCTCCCACACTAAATTTCCGAGCAATATTACGATGAGTTTTAGTGTTGATTTAGCACTTGTGAACATTGTTCACCATCATAGATGAGAAGAAAGCAAAGCACCGATTGTGGCAGAACTTTATATAGCATTCACAGAAATGTGAATGACAGTTTCTTTCAGTTCCCTATCAGTCGGTCACTCTCGACATACGACTTGACCGACAAATAGGAATTTCATTAGAGAGGCCAATCTACTTCGAATGAAACTAAATGAGCCAATGCACATTGGCGTACAATCATTTGCATCAGCTATTCAGCCACGCAGCGCGGGTATATAATGAGCAGCAGATGCGATTGCACTTCAGTTTTTTAATTCGGAGCCAAGCACACCAGCGAGATAGACAGCGCATGAAAGGTGCACATTCCTGTCCGTGTTCGCTGCGACCATTCCCCTGTGTACTTCAGCACTAAGAAAAGCAGGCCGTAAAAGAGCTTACACGGGTAGAGCTCGTCTTTTTAAAGATCTCACTCTACCTGTGTGTTTCTGGATGAGTTTCAGCAGCCTCCACCTAAGAGGCACCGAGGAGCCAGTTGCAGGCAGGCCGCCCCGCCCAGGGGTAAGCCAGGGGTAAGCAGCCCTAGGGCGGGCGACTAGGGCTGGGTATTGTTAGGAATTTCACAATTCGATTCGATTTCGATTCTTGAGGCTTCGATTCGATATTGATTTATTAGCTTCAATATCGATTCAATAATAAGAAAATACACAAGTAAATACACAAGTAATTAAGTACCTGAGTATATTTTTAAATAATGTGTGCAGTATTACCAATGTTTAAGAACAAATTGACCCAGCATGCTTCCTGTCATGGTTTATTTAGCAGAACAAATTGTACAATATTGTACATGTGTTGAATACATACCGTAACAAACAGGTGCTTTATTAACACCTCTAAAGTGCATGTAACTGTAAGTAGTAGAAAGTATATTTATTTCTTCCTATACTTTCAAGTTACAATACTATACAACTCAACAGAAGCACAAAATGTGCATACTCATTAAAAAAATGCGCTTCGTGGGGCACACGCGCGCACATTTGCAGACACACGCAAGGACACTCGCTCTCTCCCTCTCTGCTGTGCGTGCGCTATGCGGTTTGGAGCTCACAAGCTCTAGATTCCGGGAGATTTGAACTAATTTGCGGACATCAGGGAGCCGCTATCAATATGCGGGAGACTCCCGGAGACTTATTGTTGTTCTTGTTATAGGGGGGCTTAGGAACATTTTGGGGTAGCTTCAGCCCCCCTAAAATAGGCCTAACGACGTCCCTGGTTTGTAGTGCAGGCTTGAACGGAGTGCTGCTGCTGTCCGCGATCTTGCTGTTTAAAGCGCTTCTTGTACAACGCTGAAACTCTCACTAGAGTGTTTCCCACCGCGCCGCCACTGGCCGGTGGGCTGAATCGATTCATAGGATTTGATGAATCGATATTGAATTGAGAAACAAATAATTGCAATGCATTGATGATTCGATATTTTTACCCAGCCCTACGGGGGACCCGGAGATGGATGGGACTGCTCTCCAAAAATCTTTTGTTCCCTTATATTTGTGTTCCGCCGCTGGCCTTAAAGCCAGCGGTAGCCAAATTTTCAATAAAAGTGCAGTTTCTTCCATCTCTGGGTCTGTAGAGGGCCCGGAGACCAGTCAATCCTCACCACTCTCATCCGCCTCTTCTATCGCCAGCGGGCAGCAGCGGGCAGTTCGAGAACGCATCCAAGCCGCCTCCTGCCCTGTGGAACCAGGTAAGTGTTGCACAGCACACTCAGACCCCGCTACGGGCCGTCTCCGAGAGAGAGCCTTCCGAGCCGTGTCCCTGTGTTCCACCTCGCTGCCCCACTGCGGGTACGCCTACGGTCCCGCTTGTACGGTATCTGTGAGCCTGGTTAGCGCTCCCCAGTCTGTCTCGCTGGCTCATTCGGACCATCAGGCTCGGCTATGCAATTCAGTTCGCCCGGTGTCCCCCAAAGTTTCGGGCCATCCACTCCACTACAGTGAGAGTAGCAGATCCCCATGTCTAATGGCGAAGGACGCGATAGAGCCGGTCCCTCCAGCCGATATGAGGTCAGGGTACTACAGTCCCTACTTCATTGTACCCAAGAAAAGCGGTGGGTTACGACCCCTCTTGTACCTGCGAGTTTTGAAACGGAGTCTCCACAAGCTATCGTTCAAAATGCTAACGCAGAGATGCATTTTCGAATGCATCCGTCCCTGAGATTGGTTTGCAGCGATTGACCTGAAGGACACGTACTTTCATGTCTCGATTCTCCCTTGACACAGGCCGTTTCTGCACTTTGCGTTCGAGGGTCGGGCATATCAGTACAAGGTCCTGCCCTTCGGGCTGTCCCTGTCTCCCCGTGTCTTCACGAAAATGTCATAATGTCACTTGATAAGGTGCATGAACCTTGTTCCCATGAGAGAACTGGGCGTTCGCATCCTTAACTACCTCGACGACTGGCTCATACTGGCACACTCTCGAGATAATTTATGCGAACACAGGGACCTTGTGCTCAGGCACCTCAGCCAGTTGGGTCTTCAGGTAAACTGGGAAAAGAGCAAACTCTCCCCCATGCAGAGGATCTCTTTTCTTGGTATGGTGTTGGATTCGGTCACACAGACAGCGCACCTCACAGAGGAACGTGCTCAGTCGGTGCTGATCTGCTTGAACACGTTCAAAGGCAGGACGGCAGTCCCACTGAAATATTTTCAGAGGCTCCTGGGGCATATGACAGCAGCAGCAGCGGTAACTCCGCTCGGGCTGCTCCATTTGAGACCGTTTCAGCACTGGCATCATGGCACTCACAGGGTGACAATCACACCGGCGTTCTGCCAGACCTTCAGCCCGCGGTCAGACCCCTCGTTCCTGCGGGAAGGAGTGCCCTTGGAACAGGTGTCCAGGCATGCTGTGAAGAACCTGTCGCCAGATCTGCTGCGACCCGCCGGGGCAGCCAGCTCATCTGCTCGGCTCCTCAACAAAAAACTGAAGTGCAATCGCACCTGCTGCTCATTATATACCCAGGCTGCGTGGCTGAAACGCTGATTCAAATGATTGCACGCCAATGTACATTGGCTCATTTAGTTTCACTTGAAGTAGATTGGCATCTCTAACGAGATTCCTATTTGTCAGTCACTACGTACGTCTCCGTTCCCTCCTTTGGGGAATGAGGGTTACCATATGTAACCGAGACGATTCTGCTAATAGGGATAGTTCACCTCAAAATGTCATCATTTACTCATTCTCATTCCGCTCCAAATGTGCATTATGTCTTTCTTTTGTGGAAAACTAATGTCCAGGGTGCTCTTTTTCACAAGGGGGCTCTAAAAAATGTCAAAAAGCACAATAAAAATATCCAAAATATAGTACATACACCCAGTGGGCTGAAAGCACAATACAACTCTGGCTAAAGAAAAGACCAATATTTAATTTTTTATTCACTTAAATCTCATTTGCTGTCCAAACAAAAGTTACCACTTTTTAGTTTGCTGTCTGAGATGTTATTGGTAAGGCTACATGCTGAATGTTTCACAGTGAAGTGCAGCACTGTGCTTTTCTATACAGCTCATGATTCAGTGTTTTCAGTGTCTCAGAGCAGCTCTGTTATTCCCAGGAAATGCTTGATTATAATGTGGATTTAGGAATACAACATGCACCGACCAGCTTCCCAAGCATATAAACTGGTTGTTGTCAGCAAAAGCAGAGCTTTAAGGGCTCCTCCTGGTGTTATGACAAAATAAAAGCCTGATGGTTTAATGTTTGAAAATTAAGAAATTAAGACAGCCATACAGTACATGTTAATTATTGAATTTTACAGTTGTATTACAATAGTAATAGTAAGACATCTCTCTTGCTCTTCCCTGATATCCTGAAAGTCTTTTTTTCCAAGGTTGAGCTACAGTATATACTCCCCTGTCTTAGGGTCTAGAATAGAATTATGCTCCCTTGGGAACAGGTTGCTTAGTAATTACCCCATTAATGGTTAATGCAGGGTGAATAGAGTTATGTAGGGCAGTATAGATTCCCCTACATCATTTACCTCCCTCTTCAACTACTGTTGGGTGTTAGAGTAGTTATTTTTACTCCATTTTGGATGGGTACTTCATAGGCCTCTCTTGTAAGACCCATGGTCAATTGACCCTTCGCAAGGAGTTTGATTGACAGGCGATCCGACCAATCGTAATCCGCCATCCGCCGAATCCGCCATTTTTGTCCGACAAAGAAGTCAGGAGAGTTAGTAGAATAACGAATAACTAGAAGGAAGAGATGATCAGTTCACGAGCAGCTTTAAATGAGGCTCTACAGTGATCTGTCAGACGTATTAAAGAGCCACAAAACGGTATTTATCTTTAAAAAATGACCAAATTTGAAAGTTGAGACTTTGTTTCATATCAAAAGTAACTTGGTCTGTCCTGTCTGTCAGCGTGTTGTCAGTGTCCTCTGCTCCGGGTTGTATTTTTCACTGTGTGAGAACATGGTGTGTGGCGTGAGAGCGGCGTGGCGTGTCGGACATAGCAACAGTAACTAAAGGGGGCGGGTCTTTGCGAACAGTCAATTCTATAGCGGGAAGAAATGGCTTTATTCAAGTCAAGATTGAGTTGCTATGCCCCGTGCAATTGTTTTTTTTTTAAGAAGAGCATAAGCACCTCTGCTGCCTCCTTGAGGTTGGAGTAAGTTGGATGAAGTTTCCTTGTCTGGGTAATGTTGAGCTGTCTTCCCCAGTTACACTCGGGTCTTTAAGTACTTTAGGACCGAAGCTCCCTGCAGTTTCTTTGGGTTTTTAGAGCCTGGGAGATGAGAGTTACTAGACAACTGCCAAATTATGTCCTGCTCTTTTATTGCCTTCCTTCATGAGTAAGAGTAAGGATGTAGGCTTCCCCTTGGTGGAGGGGCAACATCAATATTGTAGCCTGAAGTGCTAATTACTGACGTTTTAGCGCCTTGGCTTGCACGTTTCCTTTGGTAGATGCTCTTTAGGATACCCCTTAGGGTTGAGTAAGGTGAACTTAATTATGGCAGACAATTTAGATTTCCTCCCCAACTGTTCTCCTCAACTGGGTCTTAAATAAGGTCTTTGCTCCCCTTTTCGGTTGGTTTCCATGTAAAGTCTCTCTAGTATGATCAATGTTTAAAGAGCCTGACAAGTAGAGGTAGTTTGCTTCCTTGTTATTTTGCACTCTATAACTTGGACGAGTGAATGGAGTCTTTGGATCCTGGAGAAGTACAGATAGGGCGTGATTAGGTCTCACATAATTGTTTTAGGGTGTTTAAGTGGATCTGAATCTCCCTGTGTGTTTCCCTAGGGGTTGAGTTTTCAAGGCGAGAATCTTTGGCAACTATATTATGCCGCTCTCGGATTTGCCGTAATTGCAAGATCATCACCTGAAAACCATGCTAAAACGGGTTATTTCAGTAAACAGTTTTTTTGTTAGTTGCCCACGTATTAGTGTGTATGTAAACATGCTCACTGATGTCAAACCAAGTGCAACGTGTCTTCATGCTCCATATTTGAATTGAATGAGATTTGAGAGCTATGGCAGAGGGGATGAATTACAAATATTTTCTTAAATTTCAGACAGTTTATCACAAAGTTATCGTATGTGTAGGAGCCATTAATGGGTTCATGTAATGTTCCTTCACACCATTAGAGGGCACATACTGTATATATGTTGTCAAATTGACACAGGCACGAAGAAGGTAAAACAAACTTTTTGACCGTGATGGACTTGATAGGGTGCATGAAATGGACAAATCTTTTCTTTCTTATTTTTTTTGTTTTTGTTTACTCTTGAAAGAAACGGACAATAAATGGATTGGAAATATCCAACTTTTTTTTACTTTTTATTTGTTCAACAAACATATGTGTTAAAACCAAGGATCTAAAAATAGGACAAACGCCTACAGTGTGAAAAAAAGTGTGCGAGCTGGACAAACTACTTTTTTGATGTTTTGGATGAAATCTGCTGCTAAATCGATCATTTGCAAATAAATGTTTTCTGATGCTTTTTTGAGTCCCAGTCCTCACTATGAATAAGAATCTTTCTTTGTGGTTCCCAGTAGAAAGAAAGTTATGTTTGAATGTTGGAATATATGACAGTTTTTTTTTCATGTGGGTGAACTTTCCCTCTAAAGTTTAAAATATATAAATAGATAACAATTTTCGCATTTCAATATAGTAATTATAGGATTGATGCACACATGGCAAATCACATACCAAGACCATATGACCTTTTGATTTGATTAAGAGATGCAGCCCCCTTCGTGATTAGATTAGTCTTTTTCTATGCTGATATCTCCTGTTTCTGATTCAACACCTCCTGAAATCATTAATCAGATCTGCACCGCAGTGTAACATCCATCATATTTAATTCTTTCATTACATTTCAATTAAAATGTCTTGTTTCAAAATCAAATACTCAGATTTAGATAAAAAAAATAATTAAAAGTCCTTTGAACACACAAACAAAGATAGCTTTCACCATAGACGTCCATTTTTACCTTGCGTTCAGGTCTTAAATGTCACACACGAGCAGAAATGTGTGTCGTCTTGGCAGATGCAGGCAGTTGGGGAAAGAGCAGCAGGCAAGATCTTAAAAGGAAGGTGTGGCTGTTCTACAAATCTGACTAACAGTCGCAAATTCCCTTTAAATCCAGTCTGCTGGGAAATCGGGCCTGTTCATTGGTTGGATAAATGACATGACATACACCACTGGAGACGAGATTGACCTTTTCAACGTAAATGATGGCCTCAATACAACGTGAGTCATCCACTTTGCATGTGACATACATGCAGCCTAAATAGATACAACAATATATCATCTATAATAAGATCATAAAAACCCATATCAACCGATGCTTTATCAAAGCACACTGGAGAAGAGGACCTAATACAAAACGTGCTTTGATGCGAAACCTAGCAATGCGCCTTTGGAGGCAGAATTTTGACACATAATAGGTGCGCTTCCTCCTTAGATACTTTGTTTAGGACAAATTTTAAGGAAGCATTGCATTTATAAATCCCAGAATGCATTGTGACAAGTTTTATAGAGTGAAACAGTCAGGTTTTGGAAGTAAAAACTCCTACCTACTGAGAACTCAAAGGTTGTTCATTGCTTTTGTTGAACTTATTTTATTTTATTTCAAGTTATTTTTTAAAGTAATCATGATTAACAGCTAAACTCATGATGAAAAACTACATTACCCATGATGCTGTACAGAAAGTTCCACCAACCAGAGAGTAGCAACAAGCAAATAACGCCAAAAGAGCTCCTAGCTCCTCCCACTCCCATGAAGCACTGTGAATGATGTGAGTCTGCCTATGCTTTCAAACTTTCAAATACTTACGTATTTGTGTATATAAATATATATATACACACTTCACAACAAACAAAGTTTTTACGTTTTTAATTTAATTGTCATTCGCAGTGCTTGTAGTTCTTTCACAGTCTTTTACCTGTCTTTTTGCCCAATTTTAAAATATTTTTTTGCTTAAAATAAAACTTTGTAATGATATGATAAATCAATCCCTATGGGAAAACTGAATGGAAAAATAACGTGATGATTGACAGCTGTGCGGGAGTGTGGGCAGGACTTTGATATTACGGCTCTAACTCAGGATCTCCAATGCGCAGACTCAGGATCCAAATGACATAATCGGCAACAACTGTTTCTGGGATGTTTTGGCTTCATTTTTCTATAGTGGAGACACGTCGTCCATCTTTATTACTGGGTGGGGACTAATGGCCTCTATTACATAAAAAATAAATCTAAGATGTGGGACGAAAGAAATTTATTTGAATATTTATCCTCTACTTGTGTATCTCATGCTTTTTGAAGCACTATGCTTAGCGACATGCTAATGCAAAACTCCACTGGAATCAATTGTTAAATGAGCGCTCCTTTGAGTGAACAGATTTTTTCATGAAGCGTGTGACAACTTCACACGCTTCATGAAAAAATCTGTTCACTCGAAGGAGCGTTCATCATCAGTCACTTCAGTTATGAGGTTTTATTTCAGTTAGGATGAAGCCTGTAAAGTAAGGTCTGTACCCTCTCCAGCTCATCCTGTTGGGACACATCCTCTTTTAGTGGTCATACTCACATTCACGATGGCCTCTTTGGTCTGTGACATATCTGATATGACCCCGTCTGTGATGATGAGGAGCACGAAATATTGCGAGCCGTCCTGGACAGCAGCTGCGTAACTTCAGAGACAAGAAAAAACAACAATACACACTTCAAGAATGCTCATTTTTCTTTCTGCTATATTCTCCTCTTCCTGGTTTTCAAACTAATTTCACCATGTTCTGCTTTGTTTGTTTAAATAAACCTTTGCCTCCGCCAGTTCTGAGTAGAGCCTGAGGAGGTGTATCATGCTTCAATTTAGAAAGTCTAATTCAAATCTGCGGAAGATGGCATTTTTAATTACCACAGTGGATGCGGTGTAATCAGATGGAAAATGATTTGGTTGTGTGATGCTGTGACACGAGGGAGGGGGTGGAGATGTCTTCAGACAATTACTTTGTCTCCTTCTTCTGGAAACACACCCACTATCCTTTCAAATAATGATTACAAAATAGCTTCAGTCAGTACTGAGTCATTCTGTTATGACACCTATGCTGTGAGCTTTACAACGGGATAACAAGCTTACTCCATGTCAGCAACTTTCTTTTGTCAGTTTTTGGGCTAACACTAGAAGCATATGGGCTCAAACCCAAGCGTTTGACTTTCGTGGACAGACACAACCATCGTTTAGAGAATATCAGAGAGTCATACAAGCTGAGGCCGAGGAAATCATCTCAAGTGTCTTTAAGGATTTGATCCGTTGAGAAAGTGCACAGCCAAACAGTTTTTCTTATTCTGATTCATGATGTGTCTGTTGTTCATATATGAAATGCACTTGAAAATCTAAACAAAAATCAATTTCGCTATTCATGCAGAAAATAACATTTGCATTGCATTCCACTAAATCTGTGCGATCTATCATTTGTATGCAAAGTGCAAACAGGCTGACATTTTACATGGCAATAAAAACAACCGGAATCGCTTTTGAATTTTGAAATGATACAAGTGCTACAAAGCCAAGGTTAGCTAGAGGAGGAGTGCTAAAATAAATATCAATTTGTGCTGTGTTTAGATGCTTTTACTCAAGACAGTAACCACATATTCAGGACTGGCAGGTACCAAATGTAATCGTTTATCAATCTTAAAAACCCATATTGTCAGGGATGAGCCTTATGCGCAGCGGCCTGACATGGAACAGCTGACCTTCAGCTGAACAGAGTTCGACTCCATATAATATAAATATTAGATGAAAAACAAACTTGAAAAACTTAAACAAAAATTAGAAATGCTGCCATGGAATTAACTGAAATAAATAAGTTGAAATTCTAAAATAGCTAAAACTAAAAAAAATAATAAAAAAGTAAGCTAAATAGAAATATTTAGAAAGGTAATTCAATAGATTTTAAAACTAGATTTTAGAACAAAAAAAAAAAAGACAAAGTATGCTAAACTGAAAAAGGAAGATTAAAGCTAATAAAAAAAAACTTGGTCTTTCGAACCTGGTATCAAACCAATAATAACTTACTTTTAGTTACCCAAAAAGGTTCATGAACACACTGACAATATACTGTAAGCTGATATTAAAAATGATTGTATATTTCAAGGATTTTTGGAGAAACTTACCTGGCCACGTGATTTACAACAGGAGCAAAGTTAGTAGGTCCGTACAGCTGGACGGTCTTTAGACTCTGATGGTACGCCTCCAATATCCCCTCAATACCATTACAGTAGGGATTTTCAATATTTCCATTCTGAAAGACAGGAATCAATGGTTCACGTGTGTGCCTTCATTTAGGCCAACAGCAGTTCAACAGAAAACAATGCTGAGGAGAGAAAACATGGATTGTGTCAATCAATATGACAGCAGACGTTGCCAATTATAGACGTCTCCCATACAGTTTTGTCTCAGCAACATTGAACCGCTTTCAAAGCACTAGCACAACAGCATCTCACGCTCTCAAGTTTACAACCGAGACAGTGAGAAAAACAGAAAGACATTGAGAGTCTTGCATCAAAAAAAAACTTTTTTAGACAAATCACAGGGAGTTTGGGACAAACGGAAGTTGAACATCAGCTCACTCACTAGGGGGAACTCATGAGACACCCGCCCGTCAGGGGGCAGCTTGGCTCCAAACCCCAGCGCAGGGAACATCTTGTCACTGTCGTAGTCCTGGATGATTTCTCCCACTGCCTTCAGTGCCAGGGCGTAGGCGTTCATCTGGTAGGGGTTCATGTAATGGAGAGACGTGGACTGGGATGGGTTACCTGGAAATTAAACAGCAAACAAAAAGTTATTTAGTACTACAAACATATACAAAAAAAAATTCCTAACATTGTTCATATTCGAATGTCAACACATTTGTTACCTAACCTGTCAGCTAAAATAAAAATAAAAACAAGACACAGGATGGCTGATAAGGCAATGGAAATGATGATAGTAAATAAGCTTATATATTTCATTAAATAATTAAAGCTATTGCTAAACAGTTTAATCATGACAACTAGTTTAGGTATGTTCATGCTTATGACAATCTTAATTGTATTTGGACTAGATCTGCAGAGCAAGAATAGACTTGCTTCTGCCAATATACACACAGACACGCTGTGTGAGCATGTAAGGCACGCTGCTGCTGTATAATTAGGTATACATAAATCCCATTGCAGATCTAGACAGGTGGAGCTGGAGGTTTTCGTAGAATTGCAGGACCTGCTTACAGCGAACACTGAACAATACTATGTAAATGTTAAAGGGACAGTTCACCCAAAAATGAAAAAATTACCCCATGATTTATTCACCCTCAAGCATTCCAAGGTGTACGACCTTTTTCTTTCAGATGAATATAATCGGAGTTATATACGTTATATAGTTATATAATCGATTTATGCTGGAGGAGTAACACTTGACCTGACGCACAACGTAGTGACGAACGCGGAAGTGCAGAGGATAGAGCAAAACAAAACACCAGTCACAAATTAGGAGTCTCAAACAACAATTTTTAAAGAGAAATGTGGGAGGAGCTTGAGTATGTTGCCCAGTCCTGTTTGTTTTAACCGCCAGAGGCGTCAAAGCTTACGCAACTCCAACATCCTACGTCATGCATCACATCAAGTGTTACTCTTTTGGCGTAAGTTGAATTGCATAGGCCATCTGCCGGAAGCTAGCAATTTTAGTTGATAAATATGGATATTTCTCTTATACAAATGCATCGATTCACTTCAGAAGGTCTTTATTAACCCGACAGAGCCGTACGGATTTACTTTTTATCATGGATGGATGCACTTTTTTGGGCTTCAAAATCTCATCCTCCATTCACTGCTATTATAAAGCTTGGAAGAGCCAGGGCATTTTTTTTAATGTAACTCCAATTGTATTCATCTGAAAGAAGAAAGTCATATACACCTAGAAAGGCTTGAGGGTGAGTAAATCATGGGCTAATTTTCATTTTTGGTTGAACTATCCCTTTAAGCAAGCCAAAATGTTGAGGCTAATCAGCTAGTGCATTGTAGTAAGTGGTGTGATTGCTAGCAGATTGCATGTAAAGGGCCTATCAGTCTGCTCCATCCAGAGGTTCATTTAATTACTATAGTAATTACTATAGTAGACTATCGCGCAGTAAGCTTAGCAACATACTAATGTCAAACTCTAGTGTTATCAATTCTGAATCATGTCTCATTTGCAGAGTGCTATTTGCCTGCCCAAATACCACTTAAATAGATGCTGCGTAGATAAAGCACTACAAATATGTCACATATGAGGGTCCTTGATGATAAAGATGCCATACTTGTCCTGTTCACTGGCGTAGCAAAGTTTTCTGCGCCCCCTGTACAATCTTTCCTCGTTTCCCCACACAAATTGATGTCGCACCACATTCAGGGTAGACAGTATTATAATGGTGAAGACATGGGGCCAGATTTATTAAACGGCAAATTAGAGTGAGAGCGCAATTCCAAAAAAGCACAGATGGGAGTGTAAAGTTCTGCGTATGATCTACTTATGATTAAAGAACACATACGCAGCCAGATCATTTCCATAATGACCAACAGAATCTACCAAGAGCAGCGCAAACTAGTGTCTGGTTTAGGGTTTTTTGGACGTTAAATAATGGCAAAAATACCAGTAAATTGAAGCGCGCAAACCCTGTCCAATGTAGCAAGTCATGAAGTATATTTAAGAAACACAAATGAGTTTCTCCAATTCTGTTGCAAGCTATTGATGTTGTTCATGGCTTGGAACAGTTGGGATCCAAACAGTTGTTGAATGACGGCTGCACTGTAACTAAAGTAACTTTACAATTCAGCTCTCTTGCACTTCAGGCAGCCGCCTTCAATAAATCTCTCAAAAGAGATTTAATCGTCTCGCTACACTGTTCTAAACAAATCTAGTTAATTTGCTAAATAATGAAAAGATGTTTGGAAGCACTTACTTGTGAATGAACAGTAATTATTTGCATATACACTCCCAGCAAGTGCGGTCTCGAAAACAACAGGGAAACGCATTCACCACCGGCTTGTGTAGCTGGGTCATTTTAGACAGTTTTACTCAAGCGTTCACCTCTCAGCACAACTCGAACTCTTCCACGACCCCGCAGCACAGGGGGCCGCAAACTGACCACTAATGGGAGCGTATTGAGCGACACAAGCAGGCCAACGATTGGGTTTGGATCGCCCAACCTTTTAAGAGCTCACACACCGTTCCCTCCACTTAATTGCTTACCGTTAGAGGCGGTGAAATCAATGGCCACTGTGAAATTGATCTGGGTCCTGGGAAAAGAGGCAGAAATGAGAAAACGAGAGTAAGCAAAAAGCTCTCTGCAGTGATTTAGCATCTTCTGTAGAGACAGGTACACATGTCTGTGGTATGTGAATGAGGCTGATGTGTGTAGTCAACTCCAGCTGCACGCTCTAATTGGGCTAAACGGGAAGAGCCATTACCTTGAGCCCACATTACAAGTTTTACTGTGCTCAACAGCAGGGTAATGCAGTCTCCACACATCCATCTGCATCCCTTCACACATCACACAGTGTTTCCTTCAGCCCTGGCTTCCCACCGGCCGCAAACGCACCATGTGCGGCATTTTAGCTAAACGAGTCCCATAGGAACCTTTAAGGATGACATGCTTCCTGACAGAAGATGCAGCGAATAGAAAGAGTTAACTTTGAGCTACGGTAGTTAGCCGAGGCTAACATGTTGGACTTTAAAGGTTTATCATTTAATAAATGCATGTCCAGTTGACCAGACATAATCTATTTGTAATGTTTAGTTTTGGTTTCATGTTCATATTTCCTGGTTTGACATGTGCTCCCCTTTGTGATGTGATTCCCTTGTCCTCATGTGATCATGTCATGTGCTTCCCAACTCTCATGTGTTATGTTGTCATTAGGCTTGTTCGACTTGAACCGGCACGGCAAAGACCGATCGGTGAATGACATCAAAGTACGCGAGAGCGATTAGAGAGCCGACGGCTCCATTTGCTTTTGAACCGCTCTCGCGGTACTTTGATGTCATAAACCGATCGGTCCGTGCAGCGTCGGTTCAAGTCGAACAAGCCTAGTGGTTTATTGTCTTGATTGTTCACAGGTGTCTTGTTTAGTCATCAGTCCTTGTGTATTGAATCCCTCAGGGTTTGCCTTGTTACTTCATCTAGTATTGTCCCTGTAACCATTGTTGGTGAGTTTCAAGTCAAGTCAAGTCAAGTCTGTTGTTTATTTTGTATATGTTCACGTTGGAAGTTAATAAATACGGCACTTGGGTTCTATCAAGCTCGCCTTCAGTGGAATTCTTACACTATTATTGTAAAATTTGTTTTATGAAGTCCCCTGCTGTAAATGATCATCATGCAACATTAGCATAACACAGATATGTTTAAAGCCAAGTAAATAAAATGACAGCACTTAAAAAGGAAATAATACAAATAATTGTATAATAATAATAGCATGCCAACAGCAAGATATCAGACAGCATTCAATCGCTCTCCCCAAAAAGTCAGTGGCCCATTAGGGATTCAGTGGGTCGGAGAAAAATAAATTGATAAAACATAATGGAAAGCAGATAAAATTACATTAACCTTAAGAATCCCAGGCTAATACATGACTCAGGCCACTGTGTAGCCTGGAGGGTAATTATCCTCTTTATTAATTCATTAAAAGCCGTTTACTCTCGGGTGCCAGCGTATGCGTCAAAAAACTGTTTGGGAATCAAGGTGACTAAAACCGTGATTAGAAAATAAGATCTTCTAAAGTAAAGCAATTCCTGAGGATCACATTATCAAACTTATATTTGATTAAGACTGTTTAATTATACATTTATGAAGAAAATGAAACTGAGGAATTTTCATTTTGATTTCCTCTTGTTCTTTCTTGAATGTGCCAGTCCAAATTAGAGCAAATCCTGAGCGAGTTTCAGCAGTGCTGTGTTTCTGCCAGCCATTTCAGCCTGTGGCACTGGGGCATTTCCACGCCACAGAAACTTAATAGGCTGTAAAAAGGACCCCCTGCATTAGGGGTTAGTGTAATGCAGTACAACAGAGTCTCTTGGGATGGGGTAAACAGAAGGACAAGAAGAATCGATTTTCGGAGACGTGCATGTCACTATGTGTCTCCCTCTCATTTGTCAGGTGAAGTGCTGTGGGAGGCAGGGAAGCCCTGCATAAAAAAACACACGAAAGCACCTTCATCTAATGGAAGAGGCTGGACAGCACAGCACAGATAATGCTGTCTCTATGTAGTATTAACGATTAAGGCCCGATATATATCCCTAGTTAAAAAAACTATACCAAAATCTATTTAAAATACATTTATTTCATACTAAGTATACCTCAAATCCAATAACATATTTATTGACAAAACATAATGATATAAAATTATAATTAAACTTTATTTGGAGTATTTCTTTATTGCACATTTCTTAATACTATTGTTATGTGGATGCAGGAGGTGAACCCAAATGCACAAGGGGATAAAATAGGGAACACTAATGATGAGGACAGGTGAAACTGACTAGACAATAATGACAAGACGAGGATAACAAGGGGGCGGGGTTACGTAATGAGACAACACAAGCACATGGCCCAAGCAAAAGGCCATGTACTTGTACACAAAACATGGGTCTGTCATGATTCTGCCAGAAGACCAGAGAAATCAAAAGACATGATGGCAGAATCATGACAGAACCCCCACCTTAAGGAGCGGCTACCAGTCGCTCCTCAAAGGGAAACTAAACACAAGACAAGACAGACCGTGACATGGATAAAAACCAACAAAACATGGAAAACACTAATAAAGGCATACAAGAAAAAATAATAACAGGGTTGGGATGGAACAATAAAAACATCAAACATGGCAGGGGAGGTGGAGGAATAACAGAGTTCATGGGGGGTGGTCCAGGGTGGATGGGTGTGTTGGGGGTCTTAGGTCCACGGGATGAGGGCGGGGAACGAAGAATCCGGGCAGGCTTGGAGGGAGACACACGAGGACGAGACTTGGGCAAAACAGTCTGGGGTTTCGCGATGACAGGGGGAACAGTCCGGGGACTAGTGGCGACAGGGGAAACAGTAAGGGGACTAGTGGCGGCAGGGACGAACGGGGAAACAGTACGGGGATGAGACATGACAGAGGAGATAGGGGAAACAAACGGATGACCGGAGACAGCGGGGACTGCAGCAGCAGGTAGTGGAACGGAGACAAGGGGATTATCCGGCGGTAGGGGGGCGGGAACAAGAACAGAGCTCCCAGAGCTAGACCCAGAATCAACGCTCCAGAACTGCGATTCGGTGACCGCCATAGGCTCCGAAACGGCAGGATCGGGTGCAGCACTCTCGGCGGCAGGCTCGGGTGCAGCGCTCTCGGCGGCAGGCTCGGGGACTGAGGGCAAGACAGGACGGACAGAGACTTCGAGGATCTTGACTAGACACGACAAATAATCGGATAGGGTCCTGGCAGCTATGATGACAGGCATCTCATGTTGTGAGGAAACAGACTGCAAAACTGCATCAGCCGCTCGATCGGCCGCAGCTCTCACGGCAGGCTTCACTGCATCAGATCTCGCCCTCTCAACCGCGGGCTCAGGAGTTGCGCTTCCAGCAGCAGATACAGGACAAGCGTTCACAGATGCCGCCTCAGAAACAGCAGTCACAGCTGCAGACTCAGGAACAGTGCTTAGCGTTGCAGCCTCCGGAACAGCGCTCTCAGCCGCAGACTTTGGAACAACGCTTATAGTTGCAGCCTCAGGAACAGCGGTCGTGGCTGCAGACTCTGGAACAACGCTGACAGTCGCAGCTTCATTAACAGCACCTGCGGCAGCAGACTCAGGAGAAGATGGCGATGGAAAACGGGAAGCTCCCTTCTTTCTCCTCTTTCTCTTTGGCCGCGGGGCAATGGTCACAGCAGGGCTCGCGATCGGCTGGCCGGGCTCAACGGAAGACGAAACGGGAACAGGGAAGGCCAATTCTGTTTGGGTGAGGTCAGATGACGATGACTCCGAGGGGGAATCCCAAGAAACCCTCTCTCCCTTGTTTACCACAGAGGTCAGCGGGTGTGGAAGACGCCTCTGGAGTCGAAACGAGGTGAGCATGGTTCTCTAGCGTGACCACCGCTAATACGCGACCCTCCGGGATCACGGGCAGCGTGCCGGGTGAAGACGACATGGTGGTAGCCTGCGAATCCTTCCTTGACAAGCAGGCCACCATATCCGGGAATGGGCGGCGAACCAGACTCTCCCGTTCAGACAGAGAAGGCAGAACATTTAGGCCCGCGATGAGGTAGCGATTTACTAGAATCTCAGGCAAGAAGAACCGCCTCTTCTCCGCGACCCGCGCGTACTGTCTCAAGGTCCGCCCACCCTGGGAAGGAAACGGAAGCTTTCCATTCCTGGAATCGGAAATCGCCTCCTGCCACCAATGTACAAGATCGTCAGGATGATCGTCAGGCATACTGTCTGCTGGGTTCTGTTGTGGTCGGTTCATTCTGTTATGTGGATGCAGGAGGTGAACCCAAATGCAGATAGAGTGCGATGAACACAAGGTTTATTGGTAACAAACAAGAAAACAAAACCCACGAAGGGGCAAAATACGGACAGGACAGGGAAACTTAGACTGACAAGACTAGACTGAGACTGTACGAAAACAAACTATACTACTAATAAAATGTTCACAACGACATGACCTTCCACAAAGTACTCACAGGTAAGATAAGCACGGAGAATGATACACACATTGTTTGACACAATGAACAGACAAAGGACAGCAAACACAAGGGGATAAAATAGGGAACACTAATGATGAGGACAGGTGAAACTGACTAGACAATAATGACAAGACGAGGATAACAAGGGGGCGGGGTTACGTAACGAGACAACACAAGCACATGGCCCAAGCAAAAGGCCATGTGCTTGTACACAAAACATGGGTCTGTCATGATTCTGCCACAAGACCAGAGAAATCAAAAGACATGATGGCAGAATTATGACAACTATGCCTAAAATGGGTTTTAATATCACTATTAATAAGGATTGTATGATCTTTGTATAATATTAGTCTTTAAATGCAAGATATTTAAAGTGTACCTAAAGCATACTAGCAATACTTCCACTTTAGCACAATCATAAATACTTAAGTATATCTTTAGTTGGACTTCAGCACTATTTCCACACAATTAAAGTGCATTAATTACAAAATTAGCTTTCAATTTAGCAGACTTTAAGTATACCAAAAGTACAATACTGGTCTCGGCATTCCCTCAAAGAACACCTACCTGACTCCTTACCTGCACGATACCTACCAGTACGATTCGTCTTCAGTCATCTGCTCCCTTCATCCGTCTTCAGTCATCTGCCTCGATCTACATTTCAGAACCTGCAACTGATAAGACCATTATCTGTGGCGGTGGCTCAAAATAGCCGCGATCTGTTCGAATACACAGAAGGGTTCTGTCATCTCGCAGTCACCTGTCTCTTGAATGATGAAATCATCAAAGCAGTGTACCGGATTGGGGCAAACTTTGTACATCCCAGAGATCTCCCAGATATCTCAGGACTGGACTGGAGAGAGGCCATCTGCAGATGTCTAGAGGGCTTTGTTCCCATCGAGACCACCATTCCAGAGCTTCTTCATGTCATGCCTGTCAAGCCTGAGCTTCACACCACGCCTGACCCCTCGTCTTCGGCAAAGATGACTGCCGCCTCGCCGCCCGAGCCCTCCATCCAGGATGGCCGCCGCCACATCAGAGCTTATTCCTGTCCCAAGACCTGTTCCTGAGTCTGTTCCTGAGCATAAGCCCATACTCCACCTAAGAAAAATTGGTAACGCTTCCTTTTACAGTCCTGTTCCCCATGTACATACTATGTACTTATTATAGTAATTCCAATAATTGGGTAATAACTAGGTACTAACCCTGAACCTACCGCTAAACCTAACCTTAACCCATGTACTTACCTTATATTACCCAGTACTTTCTTAGGTAAGTACACTGTAAGTACACGTAAGTTAACGCACTGTAAAATAAAGCATTATTACACAGTACTTTCTTAGGCAAGTACACTGTAAGTACACGCAAGTTAACGTACTGTAAAATAAAGCATTATTACCCAGTACTTTCTTAGGTAAGTACACTGTAAGTACACGTAAGTTAACGCACTGTAAAATAAAGCATTATTACCCAGTACTTTCTTAGGTAAGTACACTGTAAGTACACGTAAGTTAACGCACTGTAAAATAAAGCATTATTACCCAGTACTTTCTTAGGTAAGTACACTGTAAGTACACGTAAGTTAACGCACTGTAAAATAAAGCATTATTACCCAGTACTTTCTTAGGTAAGTACACTGTAAGTACACGTAAGTTAACGCACTGTAAAATAAAGCATTATTACCCAGTACTTTCTTAGGTAAGTACACTGTAAGTACACGTAAGTTAACGCACTGTAAAATAAAGCATTATTACCCAGTACTTTCTTAGGTAAGTACACTGTAAGTACACGTAAGTTAACGCACTGTAAAATAAAGCATTATTACCCAGTACTTTCTTAGGTAAGTACACTGTAAGTACACGTAAGTTAACGTACTGTAAAAGGAAGCGTTACCGAAACTTTTGGCTATGGGTCCCCAGCTATAGGGGCCAAAATGGGCTCTCACAGAAAGGGCACGAAGGCCGATCCTCCCTGTCCGCCCGAACTGCAGTCTCCGCCCTGTCCGCCTGATCCGCCCTGGTCTCCCGATCTGAGTCTACATACCCTGCTCACCCTCCGGATGAAGACCCCAGGACGCCCGCCCCACCTCCCTGGTTGCACCATCTAAGGGGGACCGTAAGGGGGGAGTATTGTCACGGGCACCAGCTAGTCACCACCTCCTCATTACATTTCCCATCATCCTCCCTGGCCTTAGCCTGCATGCACTTCCCAATCACAGAGATCGCTGTCACCTGTCACCTATCTTCGCTGATCATCATCCAGCACTATATAACTCTTCCCACTACAGTTCACCAGTGTCTGGTCTCGGCATTCCCTCAAAGAACACCTACCTGACTCCTTACCTGCACGATACCTACCAGTACGATTCGTCTTCAGTCATCTGCTCCCTTCATCCGTCTTCAGTCATCTGCCTCGATCTACATTTCAGAACCTGCAACAGATAAGACCATTACTCATCCAGATATCCATCCTGAACACTATATTCTTCAGTTACTCACCTGCTTCCATCATTGCGATCACATACTTCTGCAAATAAACCTGTTTATCACTTTACCTGTGTGAATCCTTCTGTTGCATGACAGTTATATCTACTGCATTATTTACTTAGATGTTCTAAGTAAAGCATACACTTTAAAAGCGTGGTTTAATTCAGTGTTATATTGTTTGAGTAAAATGTACTTGAAACAGAGTATTGCAAAGTAAACTTCAACTAAGTATAAATTACTTAACTTAACTGGCAAGGTTAAAGTTACTTATTTTCTTTGTTAATTGTACTTAGTTATGCAGATTTTTACTTTATTCAATATGTAAAATTTACTTTAAAGATATGCATGCAAAAGAGAATTTGTACTTTTCCAGTGTGTGCAAACATATCCACATCGCTATGATCAGAAGCTTTCTTAACTACTGTTTTCACGCCACTGTCATTATTGTTGTGCTTATTTTGTTACTGAAACAAAAGCATACACCACATATTTACACATTCATCTAAACGTCAGTCTCACCAGCAGAAAGAACAGACTTTCAACCTGGGTGGCACAATCTCATCCGCCTTAATAGAAATGTCAAAGCTAGTCCTATACGTGGGATGCACAAGCTGGCTGGAGACTCGGGAGTTATCTACTACTCAGCCGTAAGTACTTCCATGCAGGTAAAGGTCAACGCTTAATCAGAACACACACTCATCGCAATGAAGGCAGAACTCAGCATAGCGCATACGTTCTTCATTAGCAAGGGCCAAAAAATTTATATATGTATATATGTATGTATATATATATATATATATATTCGTAGGTTACTGGGTTTTTAAAATATTTATATTTTTAAGCTTGGCTGCACTCAAAGAACAATTTTAAGCAGTGTGTTCTGTTTTCCAGTAAAAATCATATCTTACCTCACTGGCACATTGTTTTCTCTTGATTTAAGCTTAAATGTTTCCTGAACTATAGTACTTATTCATTCAATTAATAGAAAATGACAGTAAAGATGTTCTTAATGTTACAAACATTTTCTATTTCAACTAAATGCTGTTCTTTTGACCTTTCTATTTATCCAATAATCATTAGGAAAAAAAACTGATTACGGTTTTCACAAAAATATGAAGCAGCACAACTGTTTTCAACACTGATAATAATCAGAAATGTTTCTTGAGCAGCAAATCATCATATTATACTGATTTCTGAAGGATCATGTGACACTGAAGACTGGAGTAATGATGCTGAAAATTCAGCTTTGCCATCATAGGAATAAATTACATTTTAAAATATATTCACATAGAAAACAGTCATGCTTCCCTTTGTATTCTATTTTTTATCAAATAATTTTAAAAACATTTAAAAATCTTATACCGCCCCTAAACTTTTGAATGGTAGTGTGTGTGTATATATATTTGTAAATTGAATTGATCAATATTTTATTTTAAGATTGTTTTGATGTTTTCTTATAAAAACTGATGTTAAAATACTGATTTAGCAACCTATCATTTGCAGTGTGCAGAACATTTTCTGGATTATAATAGATTTTTCTCAGCAGAGCGAGTGCTGTCTGGTCATTTCATCAAGTGATGGTGAGGTCCTAGACTTTGATTGGCTCTCTTCATGGCTGATCTTCAACCAAACCTCAGCAGCTCAGGTCTGATGTGCTTCAATTCTCCCCGTCTTCCTCCCATCGTCTCTATTGCTGTTCTCGACTCAGTCACTCAGGGAGTATTATTTGTCAATAATGCAGAGGGCTCTTCTTCTAAGTGGTAATTTCCTGTTTTCATTTAGGTGAGGGCTTAATCAATTTATGGTCTGTCAGAGCACTAAACAATCCCACATGCTGCGTGCGCTCTGAAACACAATGTTGCAGCTCCATGAATACACATGCGCACACAAACAGGCCCACGCACGCCGTTGTTTTCTCCAGATTTCAGTGCATTGTCTTCATGTGAGCGTGAACCTGCGGGCGGTCTCTCGATGTTTACACAACCCAGCGGCGGTAAACCATCTAACCCTATCAGGGCAGTCAGTCGAAACTGACAGGGATTCACCTAAATGTCACTTTACATTAGGCTCAAAACGTCTGCACACTCTTCATCAGCTCACGGTCATATTTCACTATTGACTGCAGTGTCATATATATAGTAAAACCCCAGGAGAAGATCTACTGCTCCCTTAATTCAATCTACATGGAACAAAACCTTGACCATCAGCTCTGGATCCAGATGACAGAAGAAGATGGCCACACTTACACATTCCTGCACTCTTATAAAAGTCAGATACTATCTTAATGTGTGCAAAAAAAAAAAAAAGGTCAATTTTCACTGTTCTTTGGGGTGAATAAAAGGAAAATCCATGCATAGACAGTTTGGCATATGCACAGAGTTCGGTGTGAAAAGAACATTATAAAGTACAATGTGCACTAGTGTCAGTACAGTACAACAAACACTGAAATAAAACATTGCCAGATCCACGTTTATTTTCTTCGGATAAAACTGAACATGCTTTTAGAGCCACTCACTGGACATTTCACTTTAAAAGAGTCACGAAACATGCAAGAAGCATCATAAAATCATATTAAAGAATGATTTCTTGAATTTCATTACAATTTCAGGCGTAGTTAGTTGTTAAGATTAGAAACTAGGACTACATTTTTTTTTCTAGGACCAACAAAATATTTATATAGGTACATATTCTACTATAAATCATACCGTGCAGGGTGTGTATCCCGCACAACGACGTAACTCGCTGCTTCACTACCATAGTGCGATACAACGTTGAAGAAATCAACTAGCTAATCACGACTGTTTCCTGAAACCGTACTGTCGCAAATCTGTCGTTCAAACACGTTGGTAAATGATGTCATTTGCAAGTGGTGGAGTAATAACTTCTTTTAATGAATTAATTTGAGATTGAATTAATGCTAGATTTATGCTATAAATTACAGACATGGCATCTGAGGAATAATTCTCATTTTTCTCAGTTATTTGGCTTTATTTCCAGATTTAGTCATAGAGTCGTTCTTACGTAGGCTACTAGAGCACATGCATACTCTTCAAAAACAACGCTTTACATCTCTTGACAAACTAAAAGACGTAAATGACACTTGTATGTATTCTAAATATACATTGCACTGAATGTCACCTTGCTTATTTTGCTCAAGATATTAATTATTGAGTCCACATGTCATGAAAAGAAGAAACGGCTTCTAACCACAGGTCGAGATCTGTCGTTCCAAACACACAACTTTGCTATGCGGTTCACGATGTCTTTGGGAAACACTGACTCGTTGAACTATGCTTTTGGGAAACGCACCCCAGATTAGCTATTACACGTTTGCTGTATGTAACAAGCAAAAGTTATGCTAACATTGGTCTTTTGCTGAAACACATGTTCAAGGTTGAAAGTTGAGAAAGTGTGAGATTTCTGGCTGTGTGGAACGATAACATATCTAACATATCTGAGCTAGTGCTTAGAATAACCCACCACAATCTCAAATATATTTACCACACAACCTCCAAGGTCGAGAGGCATATCTCAGATATAAATCTGATTTTGATGGAACGTGTGGTGTTCAGTCGAACAGCCTTGGAGGGCTTCAAGCAGACTGATGCAAAGAGATGACCCTGTCCTTTTTGTGAAACACCAGATATTTGAAGAGAAATACTCCAGTGTAGCGATCACTGTCCTCAGATCAACCCCTTCAATTCAAATGATCTTTTCTAAGATGCACAAAAACGTTTTAACCTTACTTAATAGGGTCCTCTGTGATCTTAGGATCTTGTCTTTTAAATTTAAAGCATTAAATTACCATAAATAATGGGTAATTGACACATTAGGTCTGTGATCCCTTTTTTTTAACAACATCAAGAACTTAGATTAAATTTACATAGTAAGATTGTAGCGTCATATTTTTTATTATTGTGTGCTTAATAAAAAATAATGAAATAATATTTTGATTTTAGATTAAATCAAATTGTGTATTTATTATGGTTATCAAACATATATTTCTAAAACAAAAATGGTAGCCTAATTAAAAAATGTATATTATAATTATAATGAAATATAAAAAAAATTAAAAAATAAAATAAAACAATTATATATATATATATATTAGTTTTAATTCCAACTAAAACTAATTAAATAGTTTTTGCTTGTTTGAAATAAAGCTGAAAAATCGAATAAAAATATTCGATGCAACATTTAAACTAGAACAAACTAAAACTGAAATAAAATACATTAAAGTAAAACAAAATTGTTTAAAAAAAATAATAACAGTGAAAAGTTTTAATGAGAATATAAAAATAAAAGGCAATTTAAAATATTAATTTTAATTAATTAATTCTTATTATTATAGAATATAAATAATATTAAAATAATTAGTCATTGTAACAGCAAGAAATGTATGTGTAATTGTCATGTGACCCGCCCTGCGATTGAATATTCAGTAATACGTGTGATTCTCAGCAAGAACCTGTACTCACCCTCCTTTGATGTAATCAAGGAAAGTCGACTCTGACTCCACGGAGAAGGACAGCAGTGTCACCTGCATCCAAAACAGATCAAAAACATGCAGATGATGTCATTCTGTCGTGTCAGAAACTGTCCTAATACACCTTGTTTGAGGCGCTGTGAACGAGGCAGTGACTGAATGCGGGCGATGTGTGTGTCAGACGTTCTCAGGCTGATCTCATAATATAGAGCAATAAGACGACTCTGGCACAGCCATCAATCAAAGCATGATGCTCATATCAAATTATCTCTGCTGTGCTACAAATTCCTGCTTTCATATTCACTTCCACGATCTCTATCCACCCACACACCCTTTCTCTTACACACACACATACTCAGATATTTACAGTGGTGTGCCATTTGGTTTAATACGTGCGCCTTGACTGGGCTATTTTCCCCATTTATACGTCAACCTCCACTATATGTTGATTACAATGAGCCATACACACAAGCGCTTAACACCCGTCAAAGGAAAACAAAGCAAAGCTCTCCCGTTTTTTTTTGCACTTGTCTTAATTAGCACGGGTTTAAAAGGGATACTCATTAATGCAGGAAGACATTTGAAAACTACTGTGAATGTCTTTGCTTTTCCCATCACATAATTGAACACAGGAAACCGGCGTAATCTGTGTGTGCATACATGTGTGTGTGTGAGCGTATGCTGTGATACACATGCACATACACGCTCATGTTAGTAAGATAATCTCTGAAAGACACGACTCACCGTGCCCGAATTCACATATTTCTTCTTCTTCATCTTCTTTTTTGGATTCACCACCTAAGAGCCATTGAAAAAAAACAAAAAAACAGAATCTGAATGACTAAAAAGTAATTGTAACTCTAAATATAATAACATTATAGCAAT
Organism: Siphateles boraxobius; assembly: GCF_051911475.1. Taxonomy (NCBI): domain Eukaryota; kingdom Metazoa; phylum Chordata; class Actinopteri; order Cypriniformes; family Leuciscidae; genus Siphateles; species Siphateles boraxobius. The sequence continues at coordinate 1,547,314 of NW_027509141.1, read as the reverse complement.
GCAGGTTGCATCTTTATAAATACATTCATGGAACCATACACTGATTAATTAATACTTAATCAGTGTATAATGGATTGTGAGCATGCGCATTAAAAAAGCAGAATATTTATATAAATGTAGCCATAACTGTTCGTTTAACTCTCTTAATGAGTCTTTATCAATACCAGGGTATATCATGGAATTAAATTTAATACCTTTTAAGACCTTTTTCAAGACCCCTTCCATACATTTTAAGACCTCATCGCCACTTCAAGTTTGAACCATTATCGGCGACACCTTACATTTATATTCTGATTGTAAGATAGCACAACTAAACAGTCTTAGTTCGTGATAACTCCTTATCAGTACAAAATAATTCAGAAGGGTGGGAATGAAGCACAAGATAATTAATTGAATGACTGACCCAATGCAAGGTTTATTAGAAAGAGAAACCAGAATTAGACCAATAAACAAAACACTTGACAAAACTTATTGAAGAGGGAAAATAAACCTCTCTGAGCTAAAGGGACAATGAGTTCACAAAGTATATTCAAAAGACGTATTTGTAACAACAACTCTTATACCTGTCTGCAAACCACATCTCTTTTGTGGTACACTTCTCATGACAAACACCTGATGGTCAGACAGTTCACCTGTGAATGCCACTGAGTGCTGGATTTGATGCACCAGAGAGTGTCAGTGAACGAATATTCGATCTGTAATTATTATTGGAAAAAATAAAATACTATTCGAATTTTACGACGTTGCTTTGCTGGCAGTAAATGCTTTGAATCCATGATAAATCCCAATCACTTACTCGCAGTTATAATTAAATACACTGTTTGGCGCTGTGATGCGTGTTGATTGTATTTGATCACATGTCGTCGCAGCCTCGTGAAGTTTGGAATTACTTGGATGAAAAGGATCTTACTAAATGATATTACAAAACGGAATTACTTTTAATCAAATGAATTAATGATACTGAGTTATAATATCACCACCACAATGAGAAATCACATGAAATCCAAACAGCAGTCGAATGAGGAAAGACAGCTGTCCATCACTGCATTGACGACTGCAGTAGCGCAGCTGAATCCCAGTGAGCGACATGATTACTGATTACTGATAGCAAAATGATTTTGACACATATGCTTCCTTTAAGTTTTGTTAAAGAAGCCGTCCTTAACAGAAACCGGGAAGTGCTGTTAGAAACTTTGTTATCTGTCACTGTGTCCCTGCAACGTCTGTCATCGACAGCGTGTTTTCTACTCGAGCGTGTGAATATTATTGTTTTTCTCAACATGAAAGTGAAACAATATAAAAAAGATAAATATAATGTTGACTCGAGTGTATACCTTCGTCCTGTACGATAAGTGGAACGGTCTGTTTTATTAGCGTTTTTCCCCTTTCGTACTGGTTGATCCTAAATGCTTCTATACATTTTTTGTTTACACATATTGTTTAATTTTTTTCAACTGAAAGAAAACCTTAAGATGCAACTTAAGCTTGTTGTGCATATTTAATTTCCCTATTAGTCAACGATGTTGTTTAACAACCGTGCGTACGGGACATATGCGCTATCACGCGGCAGTAAGTCATGAAGCGCGGTAACAGATGACGTCATATCTAGCAGGATTCCACATAAACTACACAGAACCCATATTCGCCGACGCAATGTTTAAATTCAGGCAAACTTTATATACTTTATGGACAAATATACATAGCGAAAAGATGATACAAAATGTAATACCTTGGAAAATGGCATTTAAGACTTTTTAATACTTTTTAAGGGCCTTAATTTTCTCTAAATTGATTTATCAACTTTTAATACTTTTTAAGACCCCTGCGGACACCCTGAATATATTTATAGTAATTCTTACTTATAAATAAGTATAAATGGACCTCATAGAAAGAACACTTCATAGAAAGTGTTACCAAACATTCTTTTATTTTGTGTTTCACAGAATAAAGAACGTCATACAGGTTTGGAAAGACATGAGGGGGAATAAAAGACAGAATTAAATATTTTTAGGTGAACTATCTCTTTAAGAAGAAATTGAGCGATCAAATTAAGAACATAATGAGTAAAATATAATACATAATACAATTTGAGAGCTATATATAACATATGTCCATAGCAAAAGCGAATCAAGACGAGTTTTGCAGTGTAGTTGTCATGGCTGGTTTCAGGAAGGTAGACGAACATGACGAGTGTAATTCCAATAGGAAGTTTAATGAGGGTAAAACTAACAATACATAGACAGGAAGGGCAACACACACTAAATGCAACGTAGACCGAACAGAGAATGAATGTGAGGGATCAACTTATATAGCAAACACAAACGAGGATAATTTGATTTGATTTGAATTTATTAGAAGGATTAACCCCTTGAGATGCATCATCTCGTTTTGGTGAGTGTCCTTACATACCGTGTAACACAATTACAACAAAATTAAAACATAACAAGATTACAATTATCAGTACATCAGAAACTGTTGTACAGATACAGTACAACAGTTACACCACCAAGATACCAGAATAAACAGTAATGTATAACATAAAATAAATACTGATCAGAAAACAACAATGACAAATATAAACCTAAACAACAGTAAACATAACAACAACACCTATAACAGTGATCGTTTCAATGATAACATGTGCAGTCCACCTTAAAATAATTAATATTAATAATTAGGATATTAATAATAATAATAAGGAGCAGGGAAACTGAACAATGGAACACATGATGAGAATGAAAACAAACTAAAAGTCCATGATAATGACACTAACAGAACATAATGGTGACAGTAGTGTTGCCCTATCTATCATTAAGAGTAGTAATGTTGCTTTACTTCTTACTTTTATTTGACACTTTCATTTACGATCTATGTAATCACAATGATTCCTTACTGTATATTGCATCCACTTATATTCTGATTGTTAGAAATCATGAAGGAATGCTGGGCAATGCATTGACAAAAAGGAGCTGGTAAGATAGATTTGGTCAAGATTATTGTCTATAGAAGAGAGAAGGAAAGAGGCCGAGCGAGGAAGAATAAGACAGATAATGATGCTGGAAAGCACACAAATGAAAGTGGAATCATCCATGCGACCTCTTAGCTGTAAGGGTGAAGTACAGAAGAAAGGACCAGCAACCCCGGCTCGTCCCCATTCATGTCACAACACAAAGTAATCAATAGCTCAAATGGACTATTTGTGCTGAGATCAATGCAAGGATCTGGACATGAAAAGAGTTTTTGAACATGTTCGCTCTAGACGCATGACCGATCACCCCTTCAGGTTCACAAACCCTGAGAGGCGAGATTACAGGGTAGAAATGTGTAAGATGCAAATCTAAAGACTTTCTAATGTATAAAAAGGTCACGTACTGTAATGAAACGTTTTATTGCACTGTAATTACAATGTTTCCAACAAATGCTCCAGGCAAAACAACCTCTTGTGTTTTGAGACACACAAGAACTCATTCCAAGGTAAATGAACAGACTTGACGCTTTGGGTTAAGCCTCAACCGTAAACCGCTTTCTCTCAGAGACACTATGAATGTTTGATCAACACTGAGTACAGAGCTCGCAACAACATATTCACAGGCCACCTGAATCCCTGCTTCATCTGCCATGGGATATTTTATAATGTGTTGATGATGTGTTGGCATCAGCACGTTAGATGGTAGTAGTGTTGGGAATGCTTGCGATATCAGATCCTTTGGGAAGGGGATGGTGAATCACTGTAATAATTCAGAATCCCAGGAACACTCATAGTAATTCCCATTTGCATGCTTACCAAAGGCTTTAAAAACAAAAAAGAGTCTTTTAGATTTCTGCAACATTTAATGAGGATATGGGGGGGTGTTGGCAACAATAGGAAGGATTATGAAATATCCATAAAAAAGAATCAAAATTAGAATTAGAAATAGAAAAACATAGGACTCGTGCATTGCACATTTGTACTGTGTCTTTCAGATTGAGGAATTCATTTTAAATTAAGAATATAAATATTTGAGGGGACTTCGAGGGGGATTTATGTGTTAGCTGAAAAATTAAAGCATCCAAATGGCTTTGAATATTTGACTTGCTCCATCATTCTGAGTCGTTTTGACCAAGAAACACTTTTTGAGTTTTATGCACAGAATAAAAAAAGGAAAGTCTGCTTTCTAGTGATAAAGTTATTATCTTTCTAACAACTTTTTCGATATATATAATCTGCTGCTGACATAGAAGGAATATGTAACTTGCTCCAGCATCTTGATTTGTTTTGACCCAGAATCTTTCTAACAATGTTTTTTTATATACAATCTTTTGCTGACATATAATGATTTAAATGGTTGCTTTAATAAAACTTGTTTGTGAGAAAATGGCCTTCAAAGTGCCCCATTATGCTTTTTCAGATACTACCTTTCATGTAGTGTGTACTGTAATATAGCTGGTTTATTGTAATATACTGTACTGTAATATACTTGTAATATAAAAGATTTATTGTTATTGAGTAGAGTTACTGTCTCCCAAAAGAAAGAACCTTCTGAACTGCTGAAACGAGTCGTCAGTAATTCCAGTCTCACTTCCTGCTGAATCTGCGTAGGTTTGTAGCAAATTTGCATAATGCCAGCCTATGCTCTCCCCTGGCTGCTGTGAACAACGTCTACTTTGACCCTCAAACACTAGTTGCATCTGAGACTAGACGGGTTTGGTTTGTGTTGTTCATGTCGAGAAGATGCTGTTTTCTGCACTGCAAATCCATTTTGAGGAAGTTCCAAAGGATGAGACTCGAGCTGGAATTGAACAGTATGGTTAAACCATCATTACTGTTCGTATCACTGTGTATCAAGCAACAAACAGACTGGGCCATCTGACCAATCAGAGCAGAGTAGACCAATCAGTTCATGTTAATGTTGTGTATTTACCATGGTAACTTCAGCTTCTAAAATGCTACTTTATTTTCACTTATTTTCTATATTTTTAAATGACTGTGGTGGATCATGCCAACAAACAAAAACTAATTTGGGACTGCTATTTTTTAATAGCCTTATCTTACACCGTTTTGTCTTACAACTTGTGTCTGTGACAACATTTTTTGTGAAATAAATTTGCTTGGTTTTTAGGCCAAACCATTGGTTTAGAGAGACCATATCCCTTATCAAATTGTTTCAGACACTGAGAAAAAGAGCTGATGCTACAACGTATATTATGAGAAAATGAACGTTTTTTTGAGCAACCACCACAACACAAAAATCAATAAAATTAGGAGATCAACATCTCACCTCATATATATTGAACTGGCTCTGACCTCGGGCTAACTCTCTGTAGCTGGTGGTGAATTCACCGATGAAATCATGGCTAAAAAGATGAGAAGATTCACAGATTCGCTACAGGGAAATATCACCACACAAAACTCTTTTGTTATTCACATTAAAAGCCAGTCATCAGCTTACCTGCCATCACGATCCCAGTCATACACTTCCACTTTGATTGTTCTGGAAAACAGAAAAAAATCCCAGGTGTGTTTGACAAATTAAAACATTAGGAACTTGCATGGACTGTCTGTATAGTTTTACCTTCATATTTCCTAAAGGAATTATGCACATAAAGTAATGGTGCCAACACGGCCCAAAATTGAAGGCTGAATGCAATTTGAACAGCATAATTCCTGTACTACATCACTGTGATGTTCAGCATCCCGGACACCTGAATTGGCTCTTTAAAGTGCAATCGACTTCACTGTGCGCCTGGATATTTGCCCAGTCATAATGCTCTTCTCCATTATTTGATAAATGACCTTTTCACTTTTTTTTATCATTACTATGATCAATAGAAAATGTACGAACATATTCAAGAACATGTATTGTTAAAACTTCAGTTTACCACCTGCTTTCCTCGGGCAGGAATAACGTATCATTAATTGCATCAGGAAACCGGCGGTGGGCTTTGTATCTTCTGTATAATGAGCTTATTTACATAAAATTATCATATTTACAGATGAGTTTAGCATATATAGGATTGTGATGCATTATCCAATATACTATTTAAGGGAAATAAATGGATACCTTTGCTAATTTAGCAGTTATAGCAAAAAAAAATAAAAAATAAAAAATAAAAAACCCTGCCCATTATCCAGCAGAAAATTATTTCAGCAAATCGCAATTATCTAATGAGAGAAAAAAATTGAAGCACAAATGCGATAAATCTCACAAATGTTGATGTAACCAAATGTCATCTAAACACACTAATTGATTGTGTATCAAAAGAAAATTACGGTTAATTAAAAGTTAGGTTTCATCTTACCCTCCATTTAACACTTTTAAGTACAACAGATAATAGTGACAACATCAGCTTATTCCAGGAAAATAATGAACATTATGTTGTGTTGATTCAGGAGGATTCCATGGCTAAATAATTCAGAAACTTGTGCAAGACGCTTGATGCTTGATGCTTAGGCCTAAATTGAGTCATCAGTCACAATTAAACAAAAGCAGCACAGGTCGGGGAACGCATCCTGTGGCAGGTGTTCGCTCAATGGCTTACATCAACACCATTTTCTAAAGAAATCATGCTAGCTACTGCCCATATTAATGAGGATGAAAAACACTGACCTAAAGCTCACTCATTAGCAAGACTGAGAGGCATTTCAGAAAACCCTATAGTCCGTTCCTGTTTGCTTCCTATCTGCAAACAGACCAGAACTCCCACACAAATCATTACAGCCGTTTATGGAGAACGTGAATAAATAAGGGCAAAGTGATTCTGGAATAAAAGTGCGAATGAATGTCCTGGGGTTGCTGGCTTGTTCTGCTGAGTTGTCTTGATGTTTTTTTGTTAAACGAATGAGTGGGCTAATACGTCCCTCGATATCTGTACTTTCCGTGAGCAGCTCATGCAATTCCAAACCTGCATGACGTTTGTTTCTTCTGGAGAACACAAGAGGAGATATTTTGGGTTTGTTTAGCCAAACATTTAAAGTCAACAAGGTCTAGTGTTGTTTTAGACCCCATTGACTTTCATTATATGGACAAAAACATTGTTCAAAATGTCTTATTCTCTTATACACGCGGAATTTGCATATATTTTGTTGACATATTAAATAAACATTTTTTTTTTACTTCCTTCTCATTTTTCAGTTTAAAACAACAAACGTAGAAAGGTCTCTAGCTAAACCGTAGCCAAATGGCATTGTTAAACATGTTGCCTAGTAACCATACGACCTCACGTTCACGCGTAGGGAAAAAAATGTTGAAGCGAGTGGCGTCTGATGAGCTAACGGGGGCTGCGTTTGTGGTAGATGCATCCATTTGTATACTGTAACGTGCTGATCTAACCAGCGGTCTCATAAAACGTTAAAAAAATGTAAACGTCTGGGAGAATGAGTAGAGCAAGCGATCTGAATAAGAGTGATGATGCAAAAAAGAGCTCTATTCGGTACGGTTTTCTGTGCGCACACACCCGACCTGAAGCGTGCAGCCATACAGCGCGCGAGTACTGAAGTGAGCTCTTTTTCGTGTCTAAATAGACAAATACACACAACATTATGTCTAAATGTCCGTTTTGGAGAGTATTCACGTAAACTATGTCGGCTATGTGCATCAGTGGATCCGCATGTCATTGGACATGATCCGACGTCTTAAAGTGACAGTGGGTAATAAACCTAATGCGGTCCGTGTCAAGCAACAAAAGAAAAAGAGAAAAGCATTCACTGTTTGTTAATAGCTTTAATATGTTTGTTAATATGTCTGCTTGAAAGAATAAATGATGTATGCAAGTAGTTAATAAAGAATTTTTTACTTTAGGAAAGGTGGTTTTAATGTCATTGTGTTTGCTTTCTGTCAGGCACATATCGTAGTTTCAATGTTTCTGTCTCCCTGCAGCATGTCTGCATTTAAACTTTGATTTAATATTCATCAATCCTACCTTGTAACTGTTACCTTCATGTTACTGTTATTTTTGGCCAGAGATTTGTTGAAGGTTTGGCTTAATTTTGGAGAATTTTGAATGTACTTTGCTGTATATATTAAGAGTTTAAATAAAAAAGCTGCATTGTGAGTTTGTGTAACTGAATTTAACGGTCAATACTGCTTAGAAGTGAAAAGAAAACAAGCAAATCCGAAAAGGCTAAAAATAAATCCAAAAAAATGGAATTTGAAAAAAAAAAAAAAACAGAATTTGAGAAAAAATAAAACGGATTTCATAGGGCCCTATAACAGCTATTGACAAAGTGTTGAAACCTCAATACTGTCGTTTCACTTGTAGGCAAAAGTTTTGCCGACCTTACCAGCGAGGCAAAGCGAACGCAAAATATCAGAAAATCTCCTGTAGTCGAGGAAGTAAAGAATCTAAAAAGCGCTCCCTCCGTAGGATTGTGGGCGGTAGCGTCTTTGACGTTCGTTATCTTCAAAGTAGTGCGAGCAGCTCTCTGAGCATCTGTCACCTGTGCGTCATGTTCCCTGACAGTAAGAGAGAGCAGAAGCCAAGACGGCTCCCTAGGCTGCTGTCTATCATCCTCACAACGGAAGAGGAGAAAATAGATTGTGCTCTGAGCTCAAACAGCGAGGACGGGAGGCGGGGAACAAGATATTTAAGGCTGAAGGTACAATCCAGAGCTGTCTTTAATTCCCATACACTGACCTCAAACCAAAATGTTGATCCGAGTTTCTCTACGCTTCAGGCGTTGCATGAAAAACGTATCTGTGTGGGACTGGAAAGCCACACTGAATGTCAACACCAGTGTTTATTGGAAAATTGTGGCGGTCTCTTGGTAAAACATTCATATATTTTGTTTGACAATCGTCGTTTGAAAGAGGAACATCAGTGAAAATTTGATTCCTCCAGAATTTCCGAAAAACTTTAGCCTAAGGTTTTCATAGATAAAACGAGGCATGTATCCTCTTCGAGGTTTATTCTTAGCCTAGAGTAGAACATCTGTGATTCATTTCATTACTGTTTCAAATTAATTGAGATCAGAATAAAACCATGGAGACGTGTGGGGGATGTTTCATATATACTCTTTTGAAGCTTGGAATAAAATGGATGCATACTGTCATCTATTTTAATGGGCTCTGGAACTATAATTTGTTCCCCCTATAAATGCATGGGTGATATACTGACGCTGCTCTCTTTGGGAACTTCGTTCACACAGATCGCCTCAGGTCAAAAAAGACAAACGCCTGTGGTGGCATTGCAACATCATGTTATTTACGTTCCATATATATTCACTGTCCCGGTTTATTTCCCTGCTGTTAGCGCTCTTTTATGATGTGTATGGCCTGTCACAGATTTCTCCGTGCCTGAGCGCCAGGACTCTGCAGTTTGATGAGCTGAATACAGAAAGAGATGTGCTGAAAGCAGTTTTATATTTCAAATGAAACAGGTTGCAGGATTTGTAACACTGAGGTAAAGGGTTAGTTCACCAAAAAATGAAAAATCTGTCATCATTAACTCACTCTCATTGAGAGTCACAGGGGTCCGTACAACACTGTACCCCATTGACTTTTATTGAACGGACTAAAAAACAGTTGAAATATTTTTCCAAATATTTTCTTGTGTGTGAGTAAATAGAGTGCTGCAGTGATGATGTATTTTTTTAGGCAAGAAGTTCGCATCACCCTGATAAAAATTTCTTCCATTGGATTTTGGATTATTGCAGAAAATAAGGTCTGTGTTCATGAAAAACTTTAAAACTTTTAAAAAAAGTTTATGATTCTTATACAACTTTTATGAATTTTGAAGCCTGAATGCAATTGGTAGAAAAGCTATAAATTATAAACGAACTACACCACAGTCACATGACTTCAACGTCAACATCACTAAACTTCCAACAACTCTTTCAGTCTTTATTTTGAAACCATTTTCCTTGAAAGTTTGAGTTATAATAGTTTGCAAGAGCATGATTATAAACACAATGATAGAGTGAAAGCAACTTAAAAAAATTATATGATCAATAAGTTATGACAACATATGTTTTTACATTGCTTTAACTAATCAAAATAAGTTAAGCATTTTTAAATTTTTTTTAGTTAAATTTCCAAGTTGATTGTACTTAAAAATTGAAGGCAGCAACATTTACTGTAAACTTTGGTTCCGACCACATTAGTTCCCAAGCAAAATTGAGGAGGTTGATCATTTGAATTTGATAAGGTGCGCAACACTAGTATTTATAGGCAATATTTTCGCGCTAGAACGCTTGTTTTTCAGCGGGAATGCAAATTATAAAAGCACTTAACCATAAACACAAAAGCCACACCAAACAAATGGCTTTTAATTTGTTTATTTCATTAGCAAACATGTCACTATAATTGTTAAGTTTTTTCCATCGATCAAATTTCTGCAAAAATAACGATCGACATTCTTGTTTGCTTTGTGGCCCCTTTAAATACAGTTGTAAAAAAGAGCACGCGTTCGATCTACGTCAGAGCATCAGAGCGTCCACGAATCTTTCCACGGCGTCGCTGGCAGGGCGGCGAGAGCGAATTTTGCCGCTCTCGCCGGCGGCGGTGTGAACGTACAGTTAGGGTTGGGTACCCTTCACATTTTAACCAGGACCTTTTTTCGCTAATTTAGGCATTTTTACTCAATAACGGTAAAGAAACTAAGTCATTTGTAGAAGTTTTGTTGACATTATGCCAGAACTGTCATACTGTCAACTATTAGATCGCTGTCTGCCATTGTCTGTGATGCTTTAATATTAATAAAAACAACCATTTTAGTAATAATATTAAAAAAATGTCTATGAAATGTTTTGTTTTCCACAAATTCTGTGTTGTGAATTTTCTAGTAATCAAATGAATACATAAAACATGAAACAGAAGAAAAAGTGTGATTATTCCTTAATTTTTTTTATTTTGATAGTAATTTATTATTATTAGGTGTTAGTATTATTATTAAATTGAGATATTGAAAATCTACTGTAAAACAGAAATATATTATCAAGTTAAACCGAACTTTAATTTTGACTGGTTGTGGTGAAGACCATTAAGTTTCCGTGTGTTAATGATATAACGATAGTTTTTCTTAAATTAAACTGTAAAATGCTGATGAACTTCATCTTAGAGCGGCTCTGGAAATGCATTCATAGGCTGAAAATCACCGCGAACGTCACGCATTCTTCAGTGTGTGTGTGTGTGTGTGTGTGTGTGTGGTTAACGAAACCGCGCATCTGTGCCACTCGTTCACAACATGCAGGATTCGTATTTAAATTGTCTTACTCTCGCGCCCAGATGCATTCTCAGGTACCGAAATTTGGCACTAATTGATTTAATGTGAATCGGTAATCACTAGTACGTAATTCGGTCAGTGCCATTAAAAGTACAGAGTTCGGTACCCAACCCTAGCAACATTTGTTGCTGAAGATGTTTAATGTCCCAGACAACCTCTGTAGTCCCATTTAGACACTTGTTAGCAACTGCATTTTACAAGACAAGTAAAAGCTTTAAAAAAACACAAGAAGGTATTAGTGTTGTATTTTATGTTTTAGAATAAATCTTGAAAATATCTTGAGCTTGTGTTCACCAGACCTTATTTTAGGCTTATAACCCAAAACATATTCACTTTGGGACAATGGAACTGGAACTACTAAAATGCAACTTGTTTAAAGGTTTTGTATAAAAATGTCATCCCTGCAGCACACAATTATACATATTTTTTTATTTTGGAGTGAACAATTAGTTGCAGCTCATCTTTCTTCACATTCATAGATGAAGTGTTTTTGCACCTCTAGTGGCAGAAAATAGAATTGAAGAAATATTGACTGTTACAAACGCGTTTCTATTGCTATTGGTCGAACAAACAGTTATAAACCCGCCATAAACCCTTGCCACTGGCAAATGTTTTTTTTTTTAACGCAGGCACTATGAAATGCCTCACTTCCTGATTTGGCGTGGCATGCGGGACATTTCAGCGGCGTATTGAAGCATGGTGCCTGTCACGAAAGATTAACCCTGGAGAGCAGCTACAGCACAAACCGGCAAGAACGTAATTTTGAGACGTGCGGTTTTGGTTCCCCAAGCTGATTGGTCGTGACAGGGTGGTGACCCTCGCTTAGGGTTGCCAACCATTCCGTATAATACGGAATCATCCCGTATTTAAGACATCAAAGTAGTGTACCATTTAAACCAGTGTTTCTCAACCCTGCTCCTGAAGGACCCCAACACTGCACGTTTTCTTTGTCTCCCTAATCAAACACACCTGATTCAACTCATCAGCTCATTATCACATGGGGATATATGTGATAATGAGCTGAATCAGGTGTGTTTGATTAGGGAGACAAAGAAAACGTGCAGTGTTGGGGTCCTTCAGGAGCTGGGTTGAGAAACACTGGTTTAAACCATAGACGGTTTAAACCAAAAAAGATGGGCGACGCCCCTTCGCTCTCTTCCATTGGTGAGAAGTGAAGCCGCCAGTGTCCTGATATGGCGCTGACATCTTGGGACTTGAGTCTGCGCAGTTGCGATCTCGGGACCAGACCTGCACAGTAGTGAGCAGGAAGTAAAGTCCCGCCCTCACTCGCAAATGCACACTGCACTTCTTTTTTAAGTGGCCTATGTCTGCTCCGTTCCTCCATTCTGCTCCAATTTTGATGTCTCTTGATTGCAGTACGACAAGAGGCTTGTTAAAATAAAGTAAATACAATCTCCTCAGTTCTCCGAAGATCCCGAAGTCCGTTGGTGCTTCGCTCAGAGAACCTGTCAATCATGATTTCACAGCAACGTTTATAGCATCAAATAACTAACTAAAAACGAACTTATTTTAAAAACAAACACTTGAAATTACATCAGCGTGATAAAACATACAGTAAATGACAGAAACTATCTTTGGAAAAAATATATGTGAAGTGTAATTTAATTGTTTAGGTCTCACGTCCTGTTGAATAACATGGGGAGGCGGGGTTTATGAGCTATACTAGGACCGGTCACCGGGGGGCGATCGAGACGCTTTGGCTTCACTTTTCAGGGCTTGTGCGGCACGCTTGGTTTAAACCCATACATAATGCAGTTTATCCTGTATTTTGTGTAGGCCTATGCCTACCAGAACATGAGAGACCATATCAAACTCTTCATTGAGAATATAAAATTTTTTTTTTTTATTTGACAATCATTGATTTGCAAACATAGCCCTTCGAGGAAGGCTATTAGACCTGTCCTATAAAGACCGACAGGTCGCTACCGATTATAGTGAGCGGGACATGTAATACAGGCAATTCCCATTCAATGTCCACTGCAGTTTGGGCGAATACAGACAACTTGATTATTATTTATGAGCACCAATATCCAGCTAAGACAAAAAAATATGCAATCTACCTGAGGGAAGACGTGATCAAGTCATCTGTCACTGTTGTAAGTTAGGCTAAATACATTTTTTCATGTCATAAAAAAATAATAGTTGTTAGTCTTTTACACAAAAACACGAAATGAATGTCTCAAGCACCACCAGCAGCCCTTACTAATTCTCTCTAAGTGCCAGTTCACACTGAACACGGGCAGTGGAATGGGGAAAACACAAGGTCTCAAGATTATTTTTTTTGAAAGTCGAACTGATTTGAACTTGAACGTTGCGTTTATAGAATGGCGGGTCATGTGCAAGACGCTGCAAAAGACGCAAGAGCAACGGTCAAACACATTCGTCTAGTTTATATTTATATAGTCTGTGTCCAAAATCTTAAAAATGCTGCCTTCAGAGTACGCATTCCAAAGTAGGAAGGCATTAAGTCACTTCCGAATCCAATGTTCGCTTCACTTCCTGTCCCCTGAGAAACCTTCATCCGATCGATTATTGAAGGCAACATACAGTAGATGTAGGTTACACTTTATTTTAAGGTGACGTAGTTACATTGTACTTGCTCATTTAAGTACTAATTAGTATTAATCAACTACATGTACTTACTATAGAGTTAGGGTTTGGTTTAGGGTCGGTTACTTGTAACTATGCATAATGAACTGTTATTACTATAGTAAGTACATGTAGTAAAGTGTAACGTCACCTTAAAATAAATTGTTAGCAAGATGTATCCTTCGCTGCCTTTGATATGCCACAATCCCGTGCTTTCCATTCTATAATGTCAGTTGAGCTAAAGAATAGACTTGCCATCTGAAAGTTGCGGTCGGTGGTCCACAGTTTGTTTCTGACCAACGTTTCCACTTTTGATATCATTTATAGCAAGAAATTACTATTGTAGCAATTAAATCCAAGTGCATCACTGTACCAGGTGAGCTAACAAGCTAGTTTACTACATCAGAAAAGCCACACATATAGAGCAGGTTATGTGCTGCAAATGTTAAAATGAGTTTGTTTACAAATCATGCACTTACTATAGTAAAAGTGTTTTGTGATCTTAACATTGTATTGTGCCAAGAATAGCATGGAAATAAGTGTTTATTAAATCGATAAGTAATCCTAATTATAATTGTAACCAGTCATTATAATTTATGTGAAAAGAAATACAAGTTACAGTGTGTTAGTGTTTAACTGCATCAGTGAATTGTGCAGTATACTGTAGGTTTTAGGAGTTTTGCACAAATGTAGGGAGAGGCACGTTTTTCCAATACACACGGTCTCATATTTCATCTCAAGCTATTCACTGACACTGCTATACTTATACTACACTGTACCAACTATACTTACCTTTAAAAAAAACTTTATCAATGGCAAAATTGTTGGTTGTGTTGGAAATGGTGTATTATATATCATGTTCATGCAATGTAGACATTCAAATAACTACTTACCTGTCAAAGTCTCCATTGCAGAGAGCTCTGACTGGAATGGTGAACGGCTGCCACACGGGGTTGAGCGTGTTCTTCACCACCTCTGTCTTGTGGCAGATTGTAAACCTTCATGTTGAGAGAATGAACAAAAACACAAAGACATCGAGGCACTGCAAACCTTCTGAGGAAACTCGAATACGACTGTCATCCGCCACCTGCTGTTTATCTCATGGGGATCAAAGCTGACAAACCATATGGTTTGCAAAGTGTTAGTAAGTCTATAGACATCACATTGTTTTTTTAGACTTTGCAAATCACAGATTTCTCTTTATTTTTCATTTAAATAATAAAAATGCTCTCCAAAGATCATTTTAGCCTAATTATCAAACTCCAAAAAGTATCATCCTTCCATTTTATAAACAGATATTACTTCAAATTTGATTGTTAGCCCCTTCATCAGCATCATTAAAACACCCTAAACCTGTTTAAACACTGTCTGACTCTGCTGAGCTTTTTTAGTTGCTCCGTTGAGTATTTTTGACCTGAAAGACAAAATGAGCAAACTACAGGATCATGGCTCTTGAAAACATGATACGCCAGTCACTTAAGTAAAGAGGCTTTGATGGGAACTCTGGGTTACATAGAAGGACTTTTCCTGTTCCTCTGTACGCACACATAGATTCATTTCCAGTCCATGAATTTCCCACAGAGCAGCAACATGTTTCGCGCTGAGAATCATGGGAAATATACTTTTCACAGTTACAAATCGATGTAGGATACTTACGTGCCGTCTTCATTGCTTCTGTAGAAGACCATGAAGGGATCGGATTTCCCAAAAAAGTCTTTCTTGTCCAATTTGTTGGCACAGAACTGCATGGTTGCACTGTCCTAAAAAGAAAAAAAAGAAAAATATTTCAGTGCTGTCTGGTAAAACTATGTTTATATATAGCATATTATCACAATCCTGGTACTGTGCCTTTTGTTTTGCACGGACGTATATGTTGTTTTTAAGTGCATTCTCTGTTGCCATTGTTTCCTTCCTGTTTGGTCGTTTCTGTTCCTCGTTGTCGTATTAGTTGTGTCACAGTTACCAGGTGGTGTGCCCAGGTTGACCACCAGAGGGCACTCCTCTGACCTTTGTCACTCAGCCATGAACTTCAGTTCCCATAATCCTTTGCCCGGACTAATTATTGCATTCACCTGTGTGTCATTGCATTGTTTGTCTCACCCTATTTATACCATGTACTCTCTGGCATTTCTGATCAATGTTTTGTAATTGTCACACGGCATTCCTGAGCACTCTCCCTTGTCTTTTGTGGATTGTTTGTAAGTGTTTTTGACCCTTTGCCTGGCATGACTACGATTCTGGATTTTCCAATAAAGCTGTGCTTGGATCTCACCTAGTCTCAGAGTTATTCGTGACAAAAACATTGATCAGAAATGCCAGAGAGTACATGGTATAAATAGGGTGAGACAAACAATGCAATGACACACAGGTGAATGCAATAATTAGTCTGGGCAAAGGATTATGGGAACTGAAGTTCATGGCTGAGTGACAAAGGTCAGAGAAGTGCCCTCTGGTGGTCAACCTGGGCAGACCAGCTGGTAACTGTGACAAGTTGTTATAGTTACCATCATTAGTTACACCTGTCTTTAATTATCATTGATTTCTGTGTATTTAAGTCTGTGCTTTTCAGTTGCTCATTGCTAGTCATTGTTTGTGGTGGATCTTGTTCTTGTCTTGGATCATGACTTCCTGGATGTTCCCTTTTTATTATCTTTTTATTAATCTTTTTATTAAAGTGTGCATGCGAGTGAATTTTCTTTCTGCCTCGTCTCTCAGCTACCGTTACACCTATACATTTTAAAATGACCTAAACATATATTGGTATATGTTTGTGTGTATATACTGTATATATGAATATATATACACACACACCACACACACACATACATATTTTTGAAAAATATAAAATATCAATATTTTACCCTAAGTCGCGCTATTTACAACATATTTTGAATATATATTTGAAATATTTATACTGTATATTTTGCCCAGGAACAAAATGGTCTATGAGCTGGGCTGACATGACAGCAATAACACAAAATCTGCACTGAATCGTGCATTCTAATGATTACAATGCAGAGAGAATAGATCCAGAACACTTTCATCTAATTCTTCTGGGAGA
The DNA here is from genome assembly GCF_051911475.1 of Siphateles boraxobius. Taxonomy (NCBI): domain Eukaryota; kingdom Metazoa; phylum Chordata; class Actinopteri; order Cypriniformes; family Leuciscidae; genus Siphateles; species Siphateles boraxobius. The sequence continues at coordinate 1,530,444 of NW_027509141.1, read as the reverse complement.
AAGGGAGGCTCATTACAGCAGGGTCAGTGATCTTGTGGAAGTGAACACACAGATATGGATGAAGCTTTGGGATTTGAGCTCTATTCAGTGAAGGGGAGCACTTTTATTGGGGAGATATTATGAATATGATCATGCCTCCAGGTCAACAGTTTCATGCTGTGATAATTTTGGATGTGCATCAACGCATGCTTGCAATTTTTGGAGATGGCCCTTGAGATCAAAGGTGTAGCACATACAGTGCAGAAGATGTGTCGATTTCAACTAGAACGAGTCCGTCTGAAACATATTTTTTGATCATGTCATGTTCTGAAGGTTTGTTCTGAAGGTTTGAAAGTTTTACATAGACATTATATAAAGACAATTAGTTGTACAAACACTGACTTAATATCTAAAGGCTGTTGTTTGCAGGAGCGTTTTCTCTGAGGGGGAAAAAGAGGAAATGCTTCCTTGACAAATTTGGATGAGAAAATAATGAGTTCAAAACAGTTAAAAAATAAAACAAGAAAATGACCTAATTTGTGGCAGTGTCTTTTTTTAATAATGCCTGCCTGTCATCATTGCAAAATTTCCATAAATCATCCCGAATGGAGGAAATCGATCATTTAAAAGCTACTCTCTCCTTCTTACACCACATCTACACCAGACACGAGCAGCGCACGACTAAAGCTAACAGAACCCATTATAATGAGTGATGCTGTCTACACTGAATGCGACACAACAATACAAATCCAATAAATTTAATGCATCCTTGCTAAATATTAAAAGTATCAATTTCTTACAAAAAAATACAAATCTTTACTAATCCCAAACTTGGTAATGTAAATCACCACTCTGAATCACTTCCGAGTCAAAATAAGCTTGAAATGATGTGAAACGATGATCGCTGAGAGAACCGGTCATCAGTGAGAACCCAAAATATTACAGGACAATTATACCTGCATAAGTTTACTGAAGAATTATTGATTAATGGCACAAAAAAGGCTATAAGTGACTATTATTATTAATAGCAGAAAGCAGTTAGAATGAAACAAATGAAAGATATAAAAATAAATTATATATATATATATATTTTTTTTTTTACTTTAATGTAGAAGTTACTGATTATTGTACAATAATTTTGAAGCATTATGAAAAGAAGTATTTTCACAGGTATCAAAATTGTTACAATTTCTTCTTGGTTCAGTTCACTTTCACAAGGCAACATTTCTAAACGGACCACTGACCGAATTTGTTAATACAGGTCATGTGCGAGTAAACTGTCCTCTCATTGGTCAGACCTGTTTATGTTCCAGGATTCTACTCATATCAAGGCTTTGTCTGTATTTTGTGTTTTCGACAGTTCTGAAATATGAAAAATTTCAATTAGGCATTTCACTTCACTCCAGGTTACCCCACGATTTATTTTGAGAGGCGTTTAATGCAACGTACAGACTCACCATATGACGTTTACATGCAACCCAATAATCCATTAGTAATCGGATTGACGGCTCAATCGGACTGAAAAGCCTTCATGTAAACGCCTTAATCGATCGGATTGAAAGGGCTGGTTTATTTTACTTTTCTAAGTCGATCGAGTAAACATGTTATCACTTGATCGGATTGAAAACTGAAACTGAAAGGACTGCGCATGTGCAATGATGTAGAAATAGCACAATGACGTATAACGCGCTGAACGCGCTGTTCTTCCTGTTGAATAAAGTGTCATATAAATGAGTTTTCCGTCTTTCTAAAATTCTCCTTTCACTCCTCAGCGTCTATGAAGTGGAGCAGGACAACGTCCCACCAGTGGTTGTTTCAGACTATCATCCACAGACGATCGGTTTTGGGCATTTTTACAGCGTTATAAATATAATCAGCACAGTACACCGGTTCATATGCTCACTGTCTCCAAATTATGACCAGAAATGGATAAATATTAAGTCTGCTGTTTAAAACAAATAAAGAACCAATGTAAGAGAATAGTTATTATGCGCAAACAGCGGGAAACTCGCTTATATTCGTGCAGTGTGCACATGTCAAAATATTATTCCGATTTGAAGATTGTGACATTTAAACACGCACATCAACCTGAAATTGGGCTTTAGTTTGGTTTTGTGCTGGTCCTGTTTGCCTGTATTCCCAGTGATTGTTTGTTTCTATGGTTACCAATGAGTTTATTGATTAGTCGCACCAGTCTCTTGTAGCCCTCAGTTGATTCAGTTCTTTGTCTTGCATTGCACCTCTGTTACGTGCATGTTCTCCAGAGCACTCCTGTCTGGATTATCTTCATTGTTTAGTGTTTATTAAAAGAAGTACTGCAATAGATCCCTTTCCTCTTCATTTGTCTACCTAACTCTGACAAGTTTCCCATCCATTTAAAATAACTCACTAAACTGCTCAGCTTGACAGCAGCGGTCAGTCTCTCTGCTGTTTTAAAGATTGACACTGTTCAAATGAAAATGTCTGAATTGTCTCATTCACAGCTCTGCGCTCACAGAGCTCCCTGGAAATCAATTTTCACTTCCCCTGCTAGTCTCCCTCTGTGAAGCTACTAGTACTTTTCCTGAGTTAATAACACTTCATAGTGTTATTTTAAGATGGTAATTTGTAATTTTCCTTGCATATGAACACTGTCATTAAACATTGTGTCGACTGGCTTCCAGAACTGAGCAAGAGACATATTATCTGAGCTTCGGTGCAAACACACAAATGAGCCAAAGAACAGAAACTCTACTGGGATTCTTCAGTAAGTGGACTCAAGAGAAATAGAGCTCAGTGTGTGATTCCACTGATGGCAAGTTTGAAGAACCCACGTACAGTGTTTTATTTCAATACAAACACGAACAAACTCAAAATAAACAAAGACTTGCTTGGCTTGACATGAAACTATTAACTTAAACATTAACAGAAAACTCGCCAAACAGAGGGAACAGGGAACAAAGCTAGACCTTCCAGTACTAGTGTTTCTGTATCCTCAGTTAGTTTGAGGCTGGATCCTCTTATTTCTACGGCCTTTGGAAGTGTGGGGAACCTTGTCTTTAGTATACTGTCTGTCAACTGATTGGTCAGTAGAATATATTACACCTTATGTCAGATTGGAGATTTATGACCCTACGTTGTTTCCATAATTTATGCCCATATGTCACTCACACTGACTGGTGAGTTGTTGTCAAATATGTTTTATGGGGGTTGACAGGTCAGTGGCTTTGAATGAGAAAAAGGATCAGATGGATTTATAGTTAGATATATGGGTATATTTATGAGGGTTATTCCTCATCCCCAGATTGGCATTTTTATGGCTGATTGGCTGGTCCAAACACTCCTAAATCAACAAGAAAAGTGATTTAGTTTTCCTTTGATTGTTGGTGGTAAAATTCACCCAAGCAAATTTTCCGTTATGTTGACACCTTTGGGTCGAAATCAAAGTTTGATCAATAGGGTAATATGTTCATTGAGTCAAAATATTTGAGTCAAGACATTCTGGGATACCATTACCCTTACACCACAGTGGCTATATTCATTATAATAACATGTCTGGGCATGTTCTTTTTAGAAGAACTGTGTGTGTGTGTGTGTGTGTGTGTGTGTCTGTGTGTGTGTGGCTGTGTATATATATATATATATAACATTTTTACATACTTTTTTATCATTTATTTATTTATATATATATATATCAAGCAAATCATCATATTAGAATGATTTCTGAAGGATCATGTGACACTGAATACTGGAGTAATGATGCTGAAAATTCATCACATAAATAATTTTAAATTTATTTTAAATAAATGCAGCTTTGCTGAGGATAAATGGGTTCATTCTGCTTTTATACAGTATTTGAATAAAACAATTACACACCACAGGTCTGATTCAGACTATCTTAGCAGTCAGGCAACATGTTTACAAATGGATTACAAAAAGGGAGTTGTTAACAGTCCAGTGTGTTTTTGAGACTACATGCTCTTGGTCCTGTTATCTGCACAGCTCTTGTGTCAGAGCACTAGAGCACTCTCAATAAAAAATCTTTGTTGTTGTAAGTTCTGTGTCCTTCAGAATACTGATGACTTGCTAAGAGACATTTCCTGCTGATGAGTGCAGATTCATGTGTATCAAACACGAAGACGCTCTGCTTCCAGAGCAATTAAACTTTAAAGGCCAATTCCTGGACTGCTATATCAACATATTCTGAGAGCATTCTTCCCCTCTCTAAGAGCTCGTTCCTGTCCCGCAGAGCCACTCGCCCTTGTTCCAACAGCCCAAGCCTTGTGCAGATAGCGTGGCATTACAGATGAGAGCTATCACATCCCCTCTATCACCCTCCCATAAAAAGCCCAGTGGCAAATGATGCCTTGGTGCCTTTTCACATGACAACCTTCAGGAATCTGCCAGCTGTATAACACTTTAAGAGCAGCTTGAGGGTTCTCACTAGAAATCATCAGTGACGCCCGCTGAAATGAGGCGGTATGAATATCTGCCTGAAGCGCAGACGCACTAAATAGGGCACTTTATTAGAGGGAGGTAAGGGTGGAAAGTTCAGAATGCACATGGACTGACATGCAATCTCCACCCACACACCCCTTCACAGATAAAAATAATGCCCCTCCATGCCCCAAAGCCTCATAAATACATTCCTCGTTCCTGGATGTGAGGGTTATAAAGGGGAAGAAAACCTGTAATTCTCCCTCTGCCAGCTATAACATATTCTGATCACATCAGATGGCAGATTCTCAGTGACTCTTCTCAACGGCTTCTGCTTCAGGACCCAGATTTAACATTTGATATCAAGTGGTGACCTGGTTTTATCAAAACATTGTGCGTTAAAATGATAATGCTGCAAGTAAACCTGTGTTTAAATGTAGTCAGTGTTGTATTTTCATTATTGTAATTTATTCCATGTCTTTGTGTTTCTGGCTTTGGACTTTAATTTGTACTTGTTTTCCGTTTCCTGTTCCCATGGCCAGCTCCCGAGGGTTTGCATCTGTGTGCATTAAAACACATGCACTTTCAGTATTTTGGTTAGGTTTTGTCCATCGCTGGCATGCTTAGTTTTTTCTTGGTGTTTCGAGTTCCTTAGTTTTTTGTATTATGTTCTTAATTTTCTGTGGTTTGTTTGTATCCCCCCCCCCCCCCCCCCTCGAATAAATCATCTGTACTTGGATCCAGCTCTCCACAGTCTCTAGTCTCACCATCGTCACAGTTATTTAGACACTGTAAGGTAATTTTTAAATGTTTTCCTTTATCGCATCTAACATAAAAGTTTGTATAAAATAAATAAATAAGAAGTGAGTGCTTCTACAGGCTGCACCATCTCCTGTCAGTGTTGCCGCGGTCATTCCCCTGTATGCTCCGGCACTGGTGAAAGGTCCCATTTCTTGAAAGAGCAACATGTGTGCGTTTGCGTCTTTTTCAAGATGTCATTCCACCCGTGCGTTCCTGGATGCGGTCATTCCCTGTCCCCCTCGGATGGTCACAATAGTTGTATCACGTGTTTGGGCTAAAGCAGATTTTGTGGATATTTCATGTTCCCATTGCGGCAACATGACTATTGCAGTGTTGAGATCAAGACTCGCCATCGTCCACGAAGGTGGAGTCCCCATTACCATGCCCCAGCCGGGTGGGATGGATAATCGGATGATTTTAGTGATGGCTTCCCCGCCCGGTAACCACTCCCTGTGGGCCCCTCACTCCTCTATCACACCGCAGCCAGTGGAGCTCCCCGTTGAGCACGCTGGTCCCTCTGTAATGGACCGACCAGCCGTTTCCTTCGGGGCCCCTCCAGAGGACTGGATGCCGATTGCAGCATCGCAGTGTGAGCTGGCCTCTGGAGATGATGACTCGGCTGCATTATCTCCCTCTGGGAGTGTAATGTTGCCCAAGCCAGATCCAGAGATGTCAGCTATGCTGAAACGGGCCGCCGAGGCTGTCGGGCTCGAGTGGAATCCTCCACCGTGTCCCAAACAGTCTCGGTTGGATGATTGGTTTCTCGGGGTGGGCCGTGCTGGTTCTAAGCCCGCCGCCTCAGTGCCTTTCTTTCCCGAAGTGCATGGAGAGCTTACCAGGTCGTGGACGGCCCCTTTCTCTGCCAGAAACTGCCTGAGTAGCTCCTCCCCCCTCATTACCCTTGACGGAGGGGCGGTGAAGGGTTAAGAGGCTATCCCTCCAGGGGAGCGGTCTGTCACGACACACATGTGTCCAGCGGCCGCTGCCTCTTGGATGGGGGATCCTCGTCTCCCCTCTAAGGGCTGTGAGTTATCGTCGTTCTTACGGGCAGAGCTTACAAAGCCTGTGGGCAAGCCGCTTCCTCTTTGCATGCCATGGCGTTGCTACAGGTCTACCAGGCCAAGGCACTCATGGAAATGCACGAGGGTAACCCAGACTGTGCACACATAAGAGAGCTCTGCACTGCAACCGACCTCGCCCTCCGGGGCATAAGCGTTGTGGCGCTGTCGGTCGGTTTGGCGATGTCCACTTTAGTGGTCCAGGAGTGCCCGCCTGGGTCACTCACCCGCCATCAACTGCCTTGAGTTGCTGGCAGTACACCTTGCTGTGAGACAAACACTGCAACCACTGCGCTAGGCATCCCTCGCATGTCGCAACTCGCCCGCCACCTCCTCTTTGGAGTGAGAAGCTTCTGAGGTTGGTTCATTCCACTTCATTTTTCGGCCTGCTCAATTGTGCCGCCAACTAGGCCTCACGTCAGCCTGGGGCCCAGGGAGAAGTGGAGACTCCACACAGTTACATCTGTTTGGCTCTCCGGACTCGTTCCATTGCCAGTTATTTTACTCCTTGACCGAGCGGAGAACCCTCGGCACGGAGACACTGGAACACAGTTGGCCACGGGGCCTCCGCAGAGATGCGTTTCACCAGTGAGCCTTCTTGCACAGCCCTGTGCTTAGTCAGGGAGGGGAAGGAGGAGATCTTGCTAGTTGCCCCTTATTGGCCTAACTTTTGCTCCTCTCGACAGCCCTTCCTGACCCATTCCTCTGAGAAAATATCAGGGACGGGGCACCGTGGGCAGCCGCGGCTAGACCTAACCGAGAAGACCCCCCCTGAGGTTTTTGGTCACTCCGTGCTTCTTTCCTGCAAAATGGGTTGGAGCGAGGGCTGTTTCCCTCCACCCTCTAAGTGTATGTGGCCTTATTACCACACATCACGATGCAGTGGAGGCAAATCCATGGGGAAGCACGCCTTGATAGTCAGGTTCCTGAGGGAAGCGAGGAGACTGAAAAAACAAAATCCGCCTTGCGCCTCCTCTATACCCTCTTGGGACTTATCTCGCATGCTACCGCACTGCAGAGACATCCCTTTAAGCCACTGCAGGCAGCTGAGTTAAAAATCCTGTTTTTAAGAGAACAGTTGTCTTGCTTGCATGGCCTCTATCAAGAGAGTAGGGGACCTGCACGCATTTTCGGTCGACAGAATCATGCCTGAAATTCGGGCTGGCCAACTCTCACTGTATCCTGAGACCCCGGCCTGGATATGTGCCCTAGGTTCCTACCTCTACCTTAAATGGGACCAGGTGGTGAGCCTGCAAGCGCTGCCCCGGACGAGGCAGACCCAGCTCTGGCTTTCCTCTATCCCTTTCGCTCCTTGCGCTTATAGCTGGTCAGAACGCAAAGCCTCAGGACCTCTTGTCTGTTACGAAGACCAGCAGAAGGGAAAGCTGTTTCCAAGCAGAGGTTGGCCCACTGGATAGTGGTTGCCATCATCTTGGTGTGTTCTCCGTGTATCACCGTGCCCACCTGGGTAGTGAGCCTCTTGGGGCGGAATGTGAAATGCAAATCTCACACACCAATGTGCATTGGCTCGTTTTATCAATACTCGAAGATAACAGGGAGCCTAAGCGTGATCCCAATCAGTCGACACATCGGCTACGTCTCCGTTCCCTCCTTCATGGAATGAGGGTTACATATGTAACCGAGACGTTTTAGCTATTTAAAATATCTGAAATGATCAGTCTTAGCAATTCATAGGCCTAAAATATACATGATCAGACTACTGTTTATGGTTTATCATTTATTAACAACAAAAATAAATTATTATACACCTTTTTGTAATTACACTGTAAAATCCAAAAGTGATTCTAACCAAAACTTTTTAGTTAACTTTACTTAATGTATTAACTTAATTGTAAAAATCTAGTAATCTGTACTATTTACATATTATGCTTTGTTTACTTAGAAAACCCAAGTTAAGACTAATTGATTGATTTGAGTGCGGTTTTTGAGGCGGGGACTTTCTTAATGGACTTTTCACTAATTTCCTCCACTTCTGCAGTTATTTTTCTCTGTTTGCATTCACTCATTTCCCAAAGTCATCTTGAATGTTTGATTGTCAATACAACTGAAATATCTGAGAACATCATATAAGTTGAGTTCATAAATTGATGTTGATTTTCCTAAAATATTTTTAGTCACCATTATGGCGATTACACTTGGAACTTCATTTACTTTATTGTAACTCTCTTCCCATTAATGCAGCAATGCAACAAGAAATAAGTTATTAGGTGTCAAAGGAAGAGAAGTCATATATAAATACATTGTGTGTGTGTGTGTGTGTGTGTGTGTGTGTGTGTGTGTGTGTGTGTGTGTGTGTGTGTGTGTGTGTGTGTGTGTGTGTGTGTGTGTGTGTGTGTGTGTGTGTGTGTGTGTGTGTGTGTGTGTGTGTGTGTGTGTGTGTATGCAGGATGTATAATGTAACTATATTTCATGTCAATTAATGATCTTTTATAATTTTGTTGCTAACATATGTCCTAAACAACTTGTGAAACTTTTAATTGGGTTTAATCCCTCTATATTTCTGGCAGTCTTGTAATTGATCATGCCTGAGTCACACAGACTTCAACATTTAGCATGCAAAACACAAGAATGGTAACAAATTAAATTTAAAGTAAATTATTAAATATTCTCTATAGTTATTTTTTAGTTGAAAGAACTCTTGTGTAAGTGAACTATACTAACTAAGCATTTGTCAGTACCACATACTATTCCTATTTCACTTTACTTGCTTTTTTAAGGCAATCGGTTTCCTGATATTTTCCTAGTAATGTCAACTCTAATGAGAAGTTAACACAACTAATGATTTTTATTCAACAGTACTTGAGGAACAAGTTTTCTATACAAATGTTATTAAGATGTGCCAACTAAAAAATTATTACACTACTTTCTTGGAAATTTTAAGGCAATCGGTTTCCTCACTTTTTCTAAGTAAAGTAAACTTATTACGTACGGAAGATGTACTTGTGTTTGTAGAACATGAGCTTTCACTGTACGAAACCAAGTGTAGATTGTGAAAAATCTACACTAACTGTACCAACGAGCAGATACAAGAACTGGGAAGTGTGCCTGAATCATATCTCCAAAAGAAGAGTTTTTTTCTGGCGCAAGATGAATCTGAGGTACATTCTGCTCTTGAGAAGCAGCAAAATGTAAAGCAGCAATGAGTCAATTTGGTGTGAAAGTGAAGATAGATCTGAAGCAAATGATGTATGTGTGAAGTCAGCTATCGACTCTCAGCAGGGGCTTTCAGGGGTCAGTCTGAAAAAGAGGTTATCTGATAATTTTGTCAATCATCGTTGGGCTTCGGTGCTTTTATATGCTGAGTTCTCAATACAGACAGACTAAGACAATGCCAATATCCCTGGGGGTGTTAAAAGAAGATCAATATTATCAATATTGTCTGTGTCCAATTTATTTTCCCTGAAAGACAAATATGGGCCCTTGAACCTGGACACAGTGTTAAACTTTCCACTTCCGACCATCAAAAGACATAAACAGATGCTGCAGATGTTCAGGCTGGTATCCTGGTGCAAATGAAGTCACGCTACTTACTTAAAGGGACAATTCACCCAAAAATGACATTTCTATTATCATTTACCCACCCTAATGTTGTTGCAAACCTGTATGACTTTATTTCTTCTGTGGAAGAAGAAAGAATATATTTTGAGAAATGTCTCAGTAGTTTTTTTTCTTCCATATAATGGAAGTCAATGGGCTCCAATGTCGCTTGGCTCCCAATCAAAGTGACTTATTTTGAGTTCTGCAGAAGAAAGTCTTACAGGTTTGGAACAACACGAGGGTGTAAACCCATCGAGTTAAGGTCAAACTCAAACCGTTTGAGAAAACCCACTGCCTTAAACCATTTAAGTTTAAAAAACAATATTTATGATGAGTACTGTGAACTTAATCCATTTAAGTCCACATAAAGAGAATATTATCACATTGATGTTATGTTCCTTTTTAATTCCGTTCATTGACTCTAGTTTGTTTTCAATGGTAACGTGTTTCTTTGTCTTTGTTTTCCCGCTACTATATCATTCACCATGGACACAAATCATCACAGCTGTTCGTCTTTTAGTTAATCATCTCTGTGTATTTAAGTTCCTCCCTTTATTAAAGTCTTTGTTGGTTGTTGTCTGTGCACTAGCACACTGTTTGGTATGGTGGCTTGTTATTCTGAGTTCATAATCAATCTTATGTTCTTTTATAATCATCTTCGTCTTCTGTGGATCTAAGAGTTATAAAGATTCCTTGATATTAAATCAAACTATAAATCCACTTAAATACTTTGTGTAGCTGAACCTTAACTGAATTTCATAAAACCATTAAAATCTGAATCTTTAGATTAACTCAGATCTCTTAGGGTTAACTGCTAGCTAGCAATAGCACAAGCACACCTGCATGTACTAAATTAATTAGCGAAGAGATTAGCTGTGTCTTGTTTAAAAAAAAAAGATTCCTTATGAGGCATAAATTACTGTAATTTCTTTCTTTGCAATATAATGGGTACTTTTCTGAAATGAGGCAGACTCAATTGCGTATGTAGCCGACAATTATAAGGTGTTAATTTATTTAAAATAATTACCTCCTTAATTAACTTCAGTGTACAGTAGCTACTTTTATGTTATTTTATGTCATAGCTACATTAAGTACACTTTAGAGCTATTTGACAGTATTTGAAGTACTTCAAATTGATTGTAACTTGGCCAACTACAGTTTCAAAGTACCTTCCCAGCACATTAAACTCATCGGACTGGACCGAATTCAAGTTTTTGTGGGTTTGCTCTGTTTAAAGATTCTTGTCAGCCTACAGCAGGAATTAGCCAGAATCATTAGTAAAGAATTTAGGATGGATTTTTCTATACGCTGATGGTCCAAGGTTTTCCCTCCTCTCACGCTCAGTACATTATGCAAAACACAGGCCTGAGTTAGATGTTACATAATGTTTACACTTGGATATCAATTTATGAATAGCTTACTTAGAACTGTCTCTGCAGATTAAACTAGGACTGAAAAACTTCTTAACACTGAACCATAACACATTTGTCCATTGGCACAGTAATCTGAATCCATATGGCAAAGAGGAGTTTTTATGAGCCCTTTCTATCGGTTTTTCCTCTAATCAATGTTATGTTCTCAGATAGAGAACCTCCATTATTATACCATATCACACTGTAATGAAGATGGGAAAAGCCTTTATTGAGCTGGATCCTGATATCAGGGCTTTTGGCGGTCATGTGACTTAAAGCCCAGAGGAGAGATGTGGCACGGGTGCATAACAAGAGTCCATCCCATCGCATTCACAATACCTTGAGCTCAAATTAAAGCTTTTGGTGTGTAAAATATGGGCAGCAGGGCAAAAAGATCTACAAATGAACTCTGCCATTGATCGAGAGAGCAGGGAAGCAGTATAAAATCCTTTTGAAATTGTAATGAAGGTGCTTCAAAGGTCCAGTCAAAGTCCTAACAAGAGCGCAGAGCACATGATGCAGAACGCTGGAGTATCGTAAACACTTCACAATGAACCCGCAGACATACCGCTAGATGTTTCCGCCTCAAAAACACATCTGTTAATGGAGGTGAAATACACTCTCTTATTGACACTATGCCTTATGTCTAAAATCACAAGCTGAGGTAAAACAGCAAACTTTTTCAACCGAACAACCTTGACATAAAATATTTTAGATTTCAGTTGATTTTTGCATGTTCATTGGTTAATTTTCAATGGAAACTTGTTTCCACCACAGAATAAAACATTTAAAAAGATTATTGTCACTTTTTATCTCACAATTGTTTAAATTTAAGAGTTTAAGTCTGACTTCAGAATTGCGTGATAAAGTCACAATTGCATCTTATAAACTCAAAATTTAGACTTTTTTCTCTCGCAATTTTCTAACACACAATTGCAAGTTTATATCGAGCAATTCTGACATCTTTTCTCAGAATTGTGAGATATAAACTCGCAATTGCGAATTATAAAGTCCAATTCTATGGAAAAAAGACTTAAAATTCAGAATTACAAGTTTATATCTCACAATTCTGACTTTATAACACACAACTGTTATTATTGCATTCTGTTTTAAAATATACTACAATACTATGAAGTGTAGTATTTTTCACTATTTGGATTAAGTATAAATAGCATATGACAACTATTAACACTTGGTACAAGGAAAATGCTTTTTTTTACTATTCACACTTGTTTACACTTGTCACTTGTCAACATGTTTGTGGTGAGGGACGGCCGAGGGACGTGAGAGAACGGCGCGAGGCCGGTGGTGCAATTGCTAATGATGAGCAACACCTGTGAAGCACACCGGTCTCGCATCTCTCACGGAGGAGCAGAAGCATAAAGGGGGAGCGACGACGTTGATGATCGAGAGAGGAACAGGCCTGTATTTTAGTTGTGTTTGGTTTTTGCATTTGTATTTTATTTTAGCCAGCAGGCTGCTGGCAGTTATATTTATTTTCGGTAGCCAGCAGTCGTCCGCGAGGGGCTGCTGGCGGTATTTTGGTTTGTTTGTTTTATTTTAAATAAAGTTTATTTGATTGTTCGCCGGTTCCCGCCTCCTTCTTCCCTGAACATTGCTACACTGGTGCCGAAGCCCGGGGAGAGGGAGGAACGCGCTGTCAGAGAGTCCTCGCCGCTGTGGGGAATCCGCGGTGCCATCGAGCATATTGCGTACACTTGTAGAGTCACTGAATGCTGGCCTCTTACAGAATGGGAAGGCACTAGTTTTAATAGAAAGCGTTCGTCGTTAGGGAGCCACACTCCCTGGCAGGCAGCGATTCTGAGTACGTTCTGTGCAAGGAAATAAGCGCTTGTCATCTGGCTGAATCTTGGCTATGTTGTAGTACAGATGAACACAAGCAGTAATAAGGGTTTCAAAAACATGACAGTTTTGAGTTTGGCTCAGTGCTGCAAAAGGATGGAGCCAACCTTGCTGCTCGTTCTGAAATCCCCGGGCTCGTCCGGGATTTTAACCCTGGACCTCTCGCACCCAAAGCGAGAATCATACCCCTAGACCAACGAGCCTCTTCTACAATAAGTCTTTCGTTGACTTATTGAAAGACGGACCACGCCCTGGCGTCGAGATACGAAAGTGTAGTTGTTCGAGCGTTAGAAACCCCTTGAAGGCATATTACTGATCAAAGGAAAAGCATGCCAGACAAGGCCCAGTGGCCTGTGGATGTTCCACAAATTCAAGGATGGTTTGTTCAAAGCAATAATGACCACAAGATCTGAGTTAGCATAGTACGGACAAACCTCGGATAGCTGTGGTGGTGGGTTTTTGTGCCAGAGAGGCAGCCAGAGAGGCAGACTACACACAAAACAGGTGGGAAAGAGTCATGAACTATAAATGAATCTAGTCAACGAAAAACATCATTGATACGTTTGTTTTGTCCATACAACCAAAATGGCTGTGTAATTGGAGAAAAACACATGGAACAGAAATGGCGGGCTCTAAATGTAAACCGCCGCATATAGGCTATGCCGTAGGCTTGACTTTGAACTAAAAGGCATCAGCCTCCCACCTAGGGAGGCTGTTACTAGGGCGTGCTTGTTGCGCTAGCTCTAAGCCGATGCTGCAAAAAGTCAATGAAAAGTTGTTCAAAGAAACTCCACAGAACAACAAGTATACCTGTGCTTAGCGTTTCTGCAAAAGAGCCACGGGTAATTCAGTTAAGAGCGATTTAAAATGCTTTGAATCCCACTACAGCATCTACAGACCTGCGAAAAAAGTTCAATTTTGCCAAAGCATCAGCCTCTGATGCTGCAGAACGTGACGTCAAGTACTATGTGGGTTGCAGTAAATGGCCGGACTATGAAGTGGTTGATAAAGAAAAGTAAATGGCCAGACTATGAAGTGGTTGAAAACATGATGCTTGGGCAGGGGCTGAGAGGTGGGGAGGACAACATGACTAACTCCTCCAAAATCAGATTTCCCTTCGGGTGATTTTTGGGCAACTCACTGAGTCTCTGCTCCAGAGAGAACTTCAGCAAGTCTCGCTTCTGACTGGACTCATTCAAGCGGGCTTGAGCTTCTGAATGAGCTTTCTTCTCCGTCAGAATGAGCTTTCTTCTACGTCAACTTCTAAGGGAAAACAATGCCTTTCATACACCAGGAAGAGCACAATTTGTTTTATCACCCAGCTTAAAAAAATAAAATAAAAATGAAGAAGATTTCCTGTGGTATCACATGCAATTGCATAAAGAAAAAACAAAAAAATGGCCAGACTTTGAAGTGGTTGAAAACATGATGCTTTTGCAGGGGCTGAGACATGGGGAGGACAACATGACTAACTCCACCATAATCACATTGCCCTTCAGTTGATTTTTGGGCAACTCACTGAGTCTCTGCTCCAGAGAGAACTTCAGCAAGTCTCGCTTCTGACTGGACTCATTCAAGCGGGCTTGAGCTTCTGAAAGAACTTTCTTCTCCGTCAGAATGAGCTTTCTTCTCCGTCAACTTCTAAGGGAAAACGATGCTTTCATACACCAAGAAGGGCACAATTTGTTTTATCACCCAGCTTAAAAAAAGAAAAAAAATGAAGAAGATTTCCTGTGGTATCACATGCAATTGCATACAGAGTCAGAGAACCCTTGAACTCATACTAAAGGTGAGAGGGCTCGTCCGGGATTTGAACCCGGGACCTCTAAAGTGTAGTTGTTCGAGCGTTAGAAACCCCTTGAAGGCATATTACTGATCAAAGGAAAAGCATGCCAGACAAGGCCCAGTGGCCTGTGGATGTTCCACAAATTCAAGGATGGTTTGTTCAAAGCAATAATGACCACAAGATCTCAGTTAGCATAGAACGGACAAACCTTGGATAGCTGTGGTGGTGGGTTTTTGTGTGCATCAGACTGTCAGTGAATCATTCTTGCCTGCCCGTGCATGTGCCCTTTCAAGCTGAAATTGAAAGGCCGGGGGGACGGGGTGTAGGCACAGGCTCGTGGGTGCCCCCGGCCTGTGAGGGGCGATGGGGGTATGTGGCGAGGGACGGCCGAGGGACGTGAGAGAACGGCGCGAGGCCGGTTGTGCGATTACTAATGATGAGCAACACCTGTGAAGCACACCGGTCTCGCATCTCTCACGGAGGAGCGGAAGCATAAAGGGGGAGTGACGACGTTGATGATCGAGAGAGGAACAGGCCTGTGTTTTAGTTGTGTTTTTGTATTTGTATTTTATTTTAGCCAGCAGTCGTCTGCGAGGGGCTGCTGGCAGTTCTTTATGTTTATTTTCGGTAGCCAGCAGTCGTCCGCGAGGGGCTGCTGGCGGTATTTTGGTTTGTTTGTTTTATTTTAAATAAAGTTTATTTGATTGTTCGCCGGTTCCCGCCTCCTTCTTCTCTGAACATTGCTACAATGTTATGTAGCCTACAGTGATTATATTAGGAAATATTTATATTCATAATATCTATCCAATGAGTTATTAAAATGAATTAAGACTTTACAACAAAGTACTATTTGTTAACCGTCAGTTAACTACATTAGATAACTTGACAAATGACAATAACAAATTCTTGTAAAGCATTTATTAATCTTAGTAAATGTTTCAGCATTGACAAATACATTATTAAAGTCAAAAGCTATATCTGTTAATATTTAGAGGAGCTGAGCTAATGTGAACAGTTGTCAATGCATTAAGTAACATCAACTAATGGTTTCTTATTGTAAAGTGTTATGAAAACTGCAGGATTAATAAAGATATGACACTTGTCATGATCCAGCCTGTGTTCCCTTAGTCCAGTGTATTCTGTTAATAATAATAATAATAAAAATAATAATTCATTACATGTATATAGTGCTTTTCTCAGCACTTTTCATAGAAGGGGGAATCTCCTCAACCGCCACCAATTTTATGTTCTTCCTGTTCTTTGTTATTTGTCCTTTTGTTGATTTTTTCCCCCTAGTTCATTAGTCTTGATTGTTCCCATGTGTGTCTTGTTATATTGTTAGCCTTTGTTTATTTAAATCCCAGTGTTTCCTGAGTTCTTTCTCAGGTCTTGTTGGTGTGCTCACTTCTGTTTCCCTGGTTTGTTTTGTTTTATTATTATTACTTAAACCTTCTGCAATTGGATTCTGCCCTCCCTTGTCTCTGAGTTTCACCCATCATTACCCTTCCACGAGGTTCACTTTGCTTTTAACAACTATTAACAACGTTATTAAACACTTAGCTCTAATGCCATTCGGTAGTAGTACTATACTCTTGCATGGCATACTAGCTGACAAAATGCTCTTATAACTATAACTGAATTGACCTTTCGAATGAGGGTGATGCTGTAAATTGACAGCCTCCTCCATAGTAAGGTCTCTGTTTATTAATGCTGGGCAATGATGATGTGGACTTTATTTGATACAACAGTTCCCTGTCTCTTTCCATCTGTGCCGCCACACTGACCTGACGTGCCTCTTGTACAAAAACACATCTATTGGTTTCTTTCCCTTGCAGTTCATTAGACACTATAGCCCTATTCACACAGGATTAGTATTATCTGGGGACCTCGTGTGATTTAGAACCCCCCCCCCCCCCCCCCCTCCCACATCTGAATTTCGTGTGGCGCATTCGCACGGGATAAGCAAAGCCTGTGATTTTACTCGAATTTACTGACTTATCACCCGGATATGATGTCAATAGGCTATTGCTTGGAAATGTCTTGTCGTTATAGGTCTAGCTGTATGATATATCATAAACAGAAGAATGTGCCTTAGCGCATACTGCTATACATGTCATTCATCTCCATCTAATCATTCTCATCTTTCTGCAAATTGTATAGTCGTGTAAAGTATAGCGATATGACCCAGCACCCAAATTACTATCAAAACACTACAATGCAGCCTCCATTCTCCGCGAAAGATGGATAAAAAGGCGCACATGAAACAAAAACCTTGAAAAAATTATATACGACCACGCCAAATCACAGAGATGCGGATTCGCACGGGACTAATATTATCACAGGACCTCGGTGTTCGGCGAAATTTGGTAGGTCATTTGCGGGGGAATTTTTACTTTACAAATTACAGACATGGCCGATTCACGCGGGATTAAGATCACAGACAACCTCCGCAATTATTACAAATGACTAGAGGTCACCAGGTAATACTAATCCCGTGCGAATAGGGTTTAAGCTGACAAATCCTCACATGCCTCCATTAAATGAAATCTTATTTTTGTATTTTAAAGACCCTCACAGTCAAGACAAGAGTCGCTATTATTTTGTCTTGGACGGATGAATTCATAAACTAGGAACTGTTTTCTATCTGCACCGCAGCACTTTAATGAGACTGAGTGTTTTTAATTGAAGGTCACAGAGTAAATTGCAGTCATCTGCTTAAAACACATTTCTGCCTGTCCTTGAAGAGATAAGAGAGAAAACAATGAATGCAACACTACACGCACATCTAAAGACACTCTGTGGACTGACAGACTCACCCTGCAGTTGCCCAGTTCTTCAGCAGATAAGATGATAATACCACAGTTCTTTCCCGGTATGCCCCTGAAATAGACAAAACAACGATGACATCAAACCATTAGATGTTGAACCCAAAGTGATTACACAACAGCAGTAATGAAATAAAACTCAAGTAAAAACACAATAAGGAAGTCGAGGTCAACGCGTTCTTAGACAGGAGTCGTTTTCTATGCTAACTTCAGGCGTGGGATTTCCCAGAGTAAGTAAATGAACTTTAAGATGGTTTCATGCAATTAAACCTTGATCTTCAATTAAAAAAGAATTCACCATGGGCAACAAATTTCACATCATGATCATAAAAAAACACTGTAGTTGAATGGGAGAGTGGAAGAGTTTTGTTCATGTTGTTCATGTTGAGAAGACGCTGTTTTTTGTTCTGCCAAAGGATGAGATTGATAGAAAAAAGGGGAAAAAACTTGCAATCGGAATCGGCCAAATTGCTTGTAAAACAATTGGAATCTGCCATGAAAAATCATGATCGGTGCATCCCTAATAGTGGCTTTACCATTAATATAAGGATCGCCCTATGAAGAACATTTTTACCACCATTCTGTATGGGCAGTTCTGAGATAATTGCTAGTCATGTTATATTTATAGGCACACATGTCAAATTTATAGCCTGTGAATAAATCCGGCTCCGAGCATCTGAACGCGTTTGGCAACTACAGCATTCAGAAGGCGGTTGTGGATTTGAGCTTTAGGAGCATATCCCATCACATGCACATCCCTACATTCAGATTCTGGACCCTTTTCTCAGCCTCTCATTAATACAGAAATCACAAACACAGTCCCTGAAAAGCATAACAGCTTCATTAGCACTGATGTTGTCCATATGGCTAAGTTCTCCTTCAGGATTCTTCATTTGCAATAGAGACAGATGCAGGCAGTCTGTGTTGGCGCTTTAGCCATGTATTCACAACTGAAAACCATTTTGCTAGACATGTTTTTCTCTAGCTGAAAACCATAATGGCTCCACATGAGTACTGTCAGTAAACATCCTGCTGTCCACGATAACATCTCCATAAAACAAAGTTACTTTGTCATCAGACGGACATCCTGCTTTTTGTTGTGCCAGTGGAAGACAACAAAATCACCAAAACAATTGGTTTCTCAAAACACAATAGACCAATTTTGTCTACAACAACATCACACCTGAATGAGTTTGAACCAGTCAAATTTATGTCTACTTTCACACAACGTCACCATTGAAAGGCACTATGGGTGAATAACAGGTAAAATGTCCCTGGGAAACCTGTGGTTAACCATCCAGTTACCCGTCCTAAACCTTAAAAGGATAGTTCACCCAAAAACTGAAAATTAGCCCATGATTCACTCACCCTGAAGCCATCCTAGGTGTATATGACTTTCTTCTTTCACACGAATACAATCTGAGTTATATTAAAAAATGTCCTGGCTCTTCCAAGCTTGATAATGGGAGTGACTGGCTGTATGACTTTGGATGTCCATTAAAGTGCATCTATTCATAATTAAAGTGCTCGACACGGCTCTCTGGGGATTAATAAAGGTCTTCTGAAGTGAAGTGATGCGTTTGTGTAAGAAAAATAAATAACATATTTAAAACTTTATCAACTAAAATAACTAGCTTCCGGCAGACGACCGTACGTATCGATTTACGCCAAAAGAGTAACACTTGAACTTGACGCACAACGTAATGAGGAACGTGGTTGCCCAGACCTGGGGTGCGTTTCCCAAAACCATAGTTGCTAACTAAGTAAGCAACTTTGTTGGTTGCAATGCAATTTCCCATTGCCAACCAACTAAGTTGCTAACAGGTTAGCAACTATGGTTTTGGGAAATGCACCTGTTTGTTTGAACAACGAGAGGAGTCAATTGCCGTCATTACGAGCACTTAAATCATGAATAGATGCACTTTAATGGACTTCCAAAGTCATACACCCATTCACTCCCATTATCAAGCTTGGAAGAGCTAGGACATTCATTTCAACTCTGATTGTATTCGTCTGAAAGAAGAAAGTCATATACACCTAAGATGGCTTCAGGGTGAGTAAATCATGGGCTAATTTTCATTTTTGGGTGAACGATCCCTTTAACCACTGACTACACCAAACTACCCAAGTATCATATTTCCACAGTTCATAGATTAACAAAGATAAACAATGTCTGTACTTTTTGAAGAATACCCCAGGCTCCAATGTCTCCGTGACTAAGTGTGCATTTTTGAGATACTGAGACTTTTCCCAACAACTTCAATATCCTGTGATCAAGTGTACAAACCTCATCGTATTTTATCATCCTTTTAAACTCTATGTTGTGTGAGTAAGAGAATGCCATTTCATCTCGTCTGTTTGGACGGTGGTCCCACAGGTTCTTGCTCAGACTCCAGTGTTTGCTAATTGGTTCATTACTCAGTCTTCACGTCCTTCTGGAACAGCAGGAGTCCTGGTTTATATCGTTGTACTACAACAAAAGTGCCTTGTACAAAACAAGCTGGTAAGGCTTGTGTGGAGAAACAAACAGGACAGTCTTTCCTGTTGACACCATCCAGCGAGCTAAAGGTTGAATTTTTTATGTGAAAATGTTTTCGCTGCTGCAAACTGAGCACTCATAATCATAAATGACTGAAAGTGTCATGATTATTACTCAACTGTACTAACCATACGACTGAGACAGTATTAATAACAACACATCCCTGAACTGTCAATGTGTCATAGAGGGCTATTGAGACAACAAATTATATATATAAAAAAATAAGTTTAATAAAATGTATTAAAATTATTATTTTTATTTTATATTTACAATTTTATTTGTAATTATTTTACATTTTAAAATAAAATATTTTAATATTAAACTAATATATACACACACACACATTTTTTTGTCTGATGTGTCGCATAATTGAAGAAATTTAAATAATCCAAATGGAACAAATTTGGGTTCCATATCTGGACCATGATCCATTATTTGTGACATTTGAAACAGGCCAATGCTTACTAAACACAATAAATCAATAAAGGAAACCAAGAAACACCTTCTCAGAAAGCAGCTTAATTAACATGTATTTGAAATGCTGAAAACACCTTTGAAGAAGGCAAATGTATGACCCGAGAAGCCAATCTGTGCAGCAGTGCGTCTCTGAATGCAGATATTATTTCTTAATTATGCCACCCAGAATCTAAAGTAGGGATGAGCAGAATACACTGCATGTATGAGCTGGTGCTCATAACTGTGTTTGCACGATTAAAGCATTCGGAATATATAACAAAGCCACATCTCAAAGTTTTATTCCTCTACTTCAAGGAAAAGGGCAAAATGTAGCTATTGGTTCATACACTGTGTTTTAAGATTTCAATTTATCCAAGGTTTGTGTGTAGCTGAAAGCACTTCGTTTATCTGTGGTGTTTACTTCAGATGACATTGATATAGTTTGCAATAAATGATTTATGGCAATAAACTGCAGGCCCTCCTGTATGTGAACCAACAATCTGTTCATGTCAGTAAGTCATGCTCTCAAATGCCACAAGTGTCTTCACTTGCTTGGTTTCACCCTGATGGCATTACTGTGTGCATTTACATCTACACCCTGATCATCTCCAGAAGCTCTCGGATCTTAGTGGAGCTCTAGATTTATTTCTGTTCATGAGTTCAAATCTACCATTACTTCAGGGTGCATTCACATTAGTAACCTGCCAGTTGAGTACATTCATAAAAATATATCATTACAAAGTCACCACGTGGCTCGGGCTTTGAACATAAAGCTCCCGGGTCCCCTGAAACTCTCAGATGCTTTATGCACCCCATCCATATTAAAATCTGAGCTTGACTTATCACTAAGCTTTACTCTGTGACTTGGACTGAGTTCTAATCAAACGGATGTGGATGTGGATGTGGAAACCCCAGAGCGTTCACTCACTGACTGGATCATGACTCCCTGCTTTACTGCTTTTGTTCTCTGCAGCAACAAGAGCTCGTAATTACAAACCCAACAGAGAGAAAACTAACAAAAGGAGAAATGTAATAATGGAGGCGGCACTTTACACATTCATCTCATATTTGCCTTGGGAACTGGAAGGATATGTGTGGGGGTGCAAGCATTGTGGAGAAACTTTCTTCAGGCAGTGCACAAAGAGATCATTTGAGATTCCCATTGTTATCCTGAGCTTTTCATCAGCTTTTTACTGGATATACATATGGCGTAATGTAGAACATTGCAGTCGACGGTAAAGACAGTTGCACTCTTGTCTTGACTCATAATCATTACCAGCAGGCAAACGTACAGAAGCGGCATGAAAATACTAAAAAAGAACAACTGGGTCAGTGATAAATAAAAGTACCCAAGATGAAGGAAAGGGAAAATCTCATTGAAAAAGCATGAGCCAAGCTATTAGAAATGTAATCTCTATATTCAGGTTTGGGAAAACTTTTATACAATTTTCAACGAAAGTTGATTTTACTGATTTAAAAAACTTGATGTGATATAACCTTCAAAAAAGATTTCCTCAAACCTATTTACTTATTTAGGACAAGGCAGGTTAGTTCAGCTTGTAAAATGTAATGTGGTGCAACGCCCCAGATATCGTTGACCCTGTTTACACCTGGTATTAAGATGCGTTTTAGTCGATTGGATCACAAGTGGACGACACTACTTAAATACAGGTGTAAACGTGGTCTAAAAGATTTTGAGCTTGTCCACTTTCGTCCGTTTCTAGAGGTCGTCGAAAACGCATCAGACTGGATTGCTTTCATGGTGTAAACGTTCATGTGGTCGAATGTGTTCGAACAGCCACAAAAGACCATCTACTCTCTGTCTACTGACCTAATGAGTGAACATTATGGGAAGAGCGCTAGCCAGACGGGATTTAAACTTTGTCGGCTGAAAATCCAAGTTAGGATTGAAGATGAAAAACGTACTAAGCACAATGTTCTCTCATTCCTGATTTCTAAAACACACTCACAGTGTTTGGTTTTGAGGCTGTCAAAGCAGAAACAAAAGCTGATGCTCTCCTTATGTTTTTCCGCTGTCTCCGTGCGCGTTCATATGTAAAAAGCTTATTGCATCCATTGGATCGAAAAATCTGGAAAACATTTTTTTACCTGCCCATAGACCTTCCCCTAGAAGAAATCAGGACAGAAGTGGTTAAAAGTGGACAAAAGAAAGGGATTAAAACACCAGGTGTAAACGGGAATATCTCCTTCATCTACTTGTGATCCGATCAACCAAAACGCATCTTAATAC